>NC_092206.1:14970794-15114728 GCF_043381705.1 Parasteatoda tepidariorum
AATTTTTGGTGTTATTTATTTTCAGGAAAGATATAGTTATATATGCCCTGACATTGCTAAAGAATTTGCAAAGTATGATCAAGAACCTGCAAAATGGATGAAGAAATATGATGGCATTAATGCCATAACTCAACAACCTTTTTCAGTTGATGTTGGATATGAAAGATTTTTGGGTCCTGAGATATTCTTCCACCCTGAGGTATTAATTACTAATACTTTAACGTTAATGAAAAACCTTTTTTTTCTCAACAAAGTTTTTAGAAAATGAAAATTATTACATTAGACTTTTGATATCCACTTCTAAGCTCTCTAATATGCATATTTTGCTTGTTACTTTAATCTTCAAACATGTGTAGTTGATCCAAACAATGGAACAAGTTTTAAATGAAAAATAACTTTGCTGTGCCCGGTTAAAATTTTCAGATGCTATTTCTTATAAATATAAAATAAAAAGTATTTCTTTAAAAGTCATATTAATATGCGTAAAAATTTTTTTAAACAAAATTGAAAAAATTTTAATTAACTTCTCTTAACAAATTTGAAGCAAAGAGTATTAATAGAGACATTAATAGATTTATTTATTTCCTTAAAAAAATCATTTATGCTTTTAATTTTTGAACTAAAAAATTATTTAAAGTCATAAGACTTCTGTCTTCTTTAATAAAATAAAATTGTATCAGGTTTTCATCTTTCTTTGTTGAAAAATTATATTATTTGACTGTTTCTCTGTTATTCAACAAATCTCTGAACTTAATTTACCTTAAACAGAACATGGAACATCTGAATGTTTTTGTTAAAAAAGAAAGAAAAAAAATCTTATGAATAGAATGTTAAGGGATTAGAAACTTTTAACCTCTACATTGTTGGAATTTTAATGTTATTATTTCAGTGTTTTTTTTTTTTTTTTTTTTTTTTTTTCAAAATACATTAAAAGTTAATTTCAAGAATAAGCTATAAAATTTTATTTGGCCTCAGATTTCTGATTGTTTACTTTTCTAAAGCAATTTGCCTCAAAACAATTCCTTTCATCATTCAGTCGATTTGCTATTCTGTTGCTTCAATCAACTTTTTCTCATGTTACATATAGATGTGCCTCTTTTCTTCAAATCTGTGAATCCCATTTTTTTAAGCCTGATTTCCACAGTAAATTAACATTTCTAAAATTACAGAAAATTCATATGTTAAACTGAGGGAGGGCCACAAATTTGTAAAAAAAAGTGATTTATGTAATAGAATCTACCTGGATTATTGATTCAAAATTTTTCAACTTTTGAATGATATTTTAACGATAAGAACTTAATCACATTTTCCTATATCCTGACATTTTACAAGGCTGAGTCGGAAGTCCTATAATTTATTTTACCATTAACAGAGATGATTGTGCTCCAGAAAAAATTTGAATTTCCTGATTTTTCACTAACCGCGATCCGGAAGTTTCTGAAAAACCAAGCTCCAGAAGTTTCAGGAAATCATTTATCACATTTATGTATAGAAATTCTTATTTAAAAATGTTAGAACTAGAATTTATACTTGGCATCTCTTTCATTTGTAAATATTTTTTCTGGTAGAATAATAAATGTGATTAGAGATAAAATTAAACTTATAAATAATTATTCATTTAGATTATGCTGCATATAATTTATTTAGAATTCCCTATTTTGAAAATATCAATGATTTAAATTTATAAAGACATTAATTTTTTGAAATATGTCAATATGTCTTTTTTTGAAATACGTTTTACTCAAGAAATATTCAGTATTTTTTAGTTGGGCTCACAATCACCCATGCATTAATTAAATTTTCATTTTTTGACAATGAAACCAAATCTTGTGTGTTGGAAATTGGTTGTTTCAAAATTTTTAATTTATCGCTTTTGAAAATTTATTTAAAATGATTTTAAACTTGTGAGCAGTTCAATCATCTCAGAACTGAGAGAATTCAGAAGTCATTATTTTCTTTTTAAGAATTTTTTTTTTAATTCAATCAACATTAGTGCGTTTTAATTGCAAATGTTAAGTTTTGATTTTAAAAAATTCAAAATTGTAGTTTTAAACAGACTGTAAAATCTGCACATTGTATCTTAGCAAGCGATGAGCATTTTGAGAATTAAGTATTGACATCTTGAAAGAAGCAGAAAATCATGTTCAGGTAACTTAACTAGTAGATCATCTTTTAAGGAGATCAAGGGGTTGTGTTATTGTTAAAATTTTCTACCATGAAGTGTTAGACTTTGTTTACAGACTGGTCATTTGGCTACCAAAGTAGAGAAGCCATACTTTTTGTATAGGATCAAAATTGTGATATGTCTTTAGGACAATAGCCCATTTTGCAACTCTAGTGAGACATAGAAAAAGGACAAGTAGGGGAGTGTCGGGTACCCCCGCCCATTGTCAATTTCATATGTATAGAATATTTTTTCACGTCAATGGGCCATCGGACATTAATTGTTATATTAAAAAAAGATCATTTTCAAAGTTTGAAGTATTTATGCAGCTGGTAGCATGGTAAACAATAGTTTTGAAAATATGTTGAATACAATCGTCATGAAATTAAGAGAAATTGGTTGAATGTTTCGATTAAACTTCATTTTAATACTAAAAAAATAATTTTTTCTATACATGCAGCATTAAAGTATGTAGTCTTAAGTTTAATTTGCACAAAGAAAGAAGTTTATATGTGAAAAATTGTTCGAGCTGAAAAACATGTTTTTTTAAAATTTATATTTTTATAAGTTAAACTATTCTTTTTTTGGTTTATTATTTTTGCATTATTTAATTAGATGATAAAACAATCGAAACATACAAAAATATTGATTATTACTCAATATTATACAGAAATATAAACAATACTCCTTAAGTGGGCGGGGCTACCCGACTCTCCCCTATATATGTACGTATATGTAAACGTGTGGTCTAAAATAAATAATATAGGATCCCTATATCATTTTTTTTTTTAAATTGAGATACTAACCAGTTGCAATCCTCAAATAATGAAATAACTTTCAATACCAAGAAGCTAATAAAAAATAATTAAATTAAAAAAACTTAAAGGTATAGCAAATAAAAAAAAAATTCAAAAAGTACGAATTATTTCGCCCAACTATTAAAAAGTTAGTTATTTAAACATCTTTCAATGCACATGAGACGCAACCAGTTTAAAAGTTGCTATGCCATTGTGCTCTGCAATTCTACACTCTTTCAATTATTACGTACTTTATTTAACTTATTATAAATACTGAACAGAGTTGATGGTGGNAATTTTTTTTTCTAGTTAAGGTAGTTAAAGTACAATTTTGTTAATTATTTATTTTGTTAATTATCGTGCCTTTTAATACAAAACTGTGAATTGAGTTTTTACATAATTACAAAAATATTAAGTTTCTTTTTACTAATAATTAACTTAAACAAATGGAAAATTGTTAACTTAAATCTAAAATATAAATAAAAAACATTAAATACATACGAAATACATCAACATAGTAACAAAAAAGATGAAAGAAAAAAAATTATTTAAAAAAAAACTGCAGCTTTTCTATTTTTGAACACATTACATTTTTATAAAATAAGCATTAGTATAGTTTTGTTCATAAAGCATTGCAGTTTGAACTTATTATAAAAACAACTGCTACGAACAAATATAGAATTTGATTTTTGAAATTTAAATTAAATAAGATCTGTGAAAAATAATCTCAACTGAAAAAATTAAATTTAAAAATAAATTACTATTTTAAACACAAAATTAAAAAGCTTAGTAAATAACTATTTAAAAAAAGGAAAAAGAATTCCTATATTTAGAATTCAAATGTGATTTATCTGTTTCCATCTCAAGCTCCTACTAATGAATATAAATAACGTAAAAAAATTTTAATTGCTCTTTTTTCTTTCTTTTAATCATTTTACAGTGGAAAAGAGATTAAAAATTTTTTATCTACTTCATAAAAATCAATTTTTACCCATATATATTTTTAAAAAAAATATTTTTTTTGGAGAGTTTCTAAATGATTCTTTTCAGTGTTTTATTTATTTTTTTAAAATTTTTATTATTGTTTTTAAAATTTGTATTTGTATGTATGTGAAATTTATTTTTTGAAAACAAACAAAATATCAAAATATTTTGAAAAAAAGAAAATGTTGGTGTTGGTTGATTTTGCGCCTTTTTCAAATAATGCGCCCATGGCTCTCGCCCCGCCTGCCATACCCTAGATACGCCACTGACTAGTAGATCAGCTTTTAAAGGGGCCGAGGGATTGCGATATCTGTTATTTTTAAAATTTTCTACCATGAAGTGTTAGACTTTGTTTACAGACAGGTCTTTGTTTACAAAGCAGGGAGGCCGTCCTTTTTGCATAGGATCAAAATTGTGATATGTCTTTCGGACAACAGTTCAATTTGCAGCTCTAGTAAGACATATGTGAAGGACAACTATATTTTTTTCCAAAACTGCTGTGCCATGTCTGTGTTTACCTAATAAATTGAAAGAATAAAAATCAAATCAGGAAATATGAAATTTGCATAGATAAATGAAAATCACTGTCAAATCCTTTTGGTTAACTGGGCAGACACAAGAGTAACTATTTTTTATTTTATTTATTTAATTTTTATTTTATTTCTTAATTTTTTGGTGACTTACTATTTTTGCCTACCTAACTGATAAGTAACATTTTATTCTTTATAATCTGAATTATTAAGTATTTGGTACAATTGGGAATATTCAATATCTTCAGTCTAGTTCTATAAGTAGATTATTTTTTCTTCAGAATTTTAACTGCTATTCTACTTTAAATTTGTAATTGCATTATTATGATACCTTCATGTTTCATATAATTATTTTGTTTAGTTCGCGAATCCAGACTTTATGGTGCCAATATCTGAAATAGTTGATACCTGCATTCAGAGTTGTCCTATTGATGTTAGGAGACCTCTGTATAAAGTAAATTATTTTTATTATTTGTTCATTTATATTTTTCTATTTTAAAAAAATTAATATTTCAGTCTTGATAGTTTTTTTTTTCTTTTTTGGTGTAAAATGTATTTTTTTAATGGTAATCTTAAAATGTTTAAACATTAATAATAAAAATATCCTCATGCTCACTAATAATAATGTATTTTCAATTTATTAATTGTAAAATCAGAGTAATATGTCATAATTTTTTCTGTTGAATTAGATTTAAACTTTTAATTAATTTTTTGTTATTATTTATTAAACATTTGTATTTATTGTATTTTATCAATAACATCTTTAACTTTATTATTCATTATACTGTGTTATTAGATTTTTTAAAACATGTTAAAGACAAAAATATCTATTATGCTCATTAAGTCATATGACTTTTGCAATACATAATTTGCTGTATGTTGCAGGTGAATGTTTTAAATTTATTTTATTGGCCATGTATACATTGCTGTCAACTCTACTAGAATTTTTAGATAACTACTGGATTTTGCCTGTTTCTCCTGGTCTGCTGGTTTTATAAAAGTTCTTCTAGTTTTTGTATATTTAAGAAAATTCCCTAAAATTGAGTTAGTTTCCTTAGATAATTCCTATTGAAATAGAATTTTTATGCACATTATTGCTTGCGTGAATATTTAAATACGTGTTGCTAATACATAATGAAGCAAGCCTCATTTTTATTAAATCAGTTAATTATCTTTGATGAATTAAATGGTATTAGTACATTTTGCAGCAATTATCATGAAATTTATATTATTTCGTAAAATATACTGGATTTCTTCCTATCCATATTGGCAGCTATGTACATAGTTGTTTATTTATAATATCGAAGTTGCATTTATTGCTTGAATTCCTCTAGTAGTATTGGTGGAGGTGAAGATTAAACTGTATTTGAATTTGTGTCTATTGTTTTCTAGAACATAGTTTTATCTGGAGGATCAACCATGTTTCGGGATTTTGGCAGAAGGTTACAAAGGGACATCAAAAGAGTTGTTGATGCGCGATTGAAACTTAGCGAAACACTCAGTGGTGGAAGAATTAAAGTAAGAGTTTGGCTATTATATTTAAATTTAAGAACATTTTAAAAATGCTTATACAATAAATAGTAGTAGCTTTGAAGAAAAAAACTAGTCACATCAATTGTATTTGAATAAGTTTAAGTCGTGGCAGACTGGCAGGTCTTGAACTGAATCATGGATCCATAAAATTGATTTCAATAATGAAGTCTGCATTACCATGACTTTTTGAAATGCTGTTCTAATGTCCTTTATGCATTTTTCAGCGTTCATTAGTTTTAATTATTCTCCGAATTGAAATTGCTTTCCACTCTATTAAAAGCATATAGCAGGGGTGGTGAACCTTTATGCACCAACGTGCCATTTTTTCTAAAAAATTGTTTAATTTGGTCATAGATGTGCCGTCAAACAATTTTGACTTCGTGATTATTATGAAAATAATAGCACTAATTACTATCAGCTCAAAACTCTTTATTTACTATGAAAAAGAATGTCTCAGTTATATGCATAATTCACCTTAAATTAACATCAGTGTGACTTCTGTTGTTGCAGATTAGATGACAAATAACTTATTTTAGGTTGTAAGATGTTATTTTAATCAGGTTTGTTAATTTGTTTTTGCTAGTTATTTATTGTTAGCTTGTTTTTTATGGTAATTAATTGTTTTTTGGCATTAATTGTAATTTTTTGTTAATAATTGTTTATTTTTTTATGTTTGTTTTTGTGAATTTTAATTTAATTGGTAAATTGCTTCACAGTGAACTTCGTGATATTACTTGGGCATGTGATATTACATGTCCAAAATATTATGTGGCGTGCCATAAATGGCACGCGTGCCATTGGTTCGCCATCCCTGGCATATAGTGTGTAAGATCTAACTGCAACTACTTTTGTTATTTTTCTGCTTCACACATTTTTTTTCACAATAGTGACTGATGTTTGTTGTATTGCAGGTTTTAAGCTTGCATAGTAAAAAATAGAACATTGAAATCTCAATTTGTACTTTCGTTTTTGTGTTAAGTTGGGACCTATTTTTATTATCATACATGTATTAGTTGTAACCTACAAAACTGGATATCAAGGTTGTATATAAAGTTTAAACATTAAAAATAGTACTGGCATTTCACTATATGGGATTCGTTCCTTTCTAAAATTCTATTTTCAAAATAAAATATGCACAGAATAAATTTTTCCATTATATTGCTGTTCTTGTCCATTATATTGCTGTTCTACAATATTTATTAAAAACCAAATTTAAATTTTGTTGGTATATTAGAAAAGTATTCAATTTACATATTTAAAAAATGATTAAATTGTGTTGTAATAAGCTAATTTGTTTAACAGATATAAATATATTTTAATGCATTGCCTCATAATAAAAGGGAGAAAAAAAAATAGTTTTCTGTAGATAAATTTAATTAATGTGAATCGAATCAAATTCTTCTCAAAGAGTTTATGCTAGAAAGTTGTAGAGTTAAAATTATTCTGCTTTAATATTTGTATAAAATAGTATTATTAAATACTCAGTTGGCCAAGTAAAAGTATATTTTGGAGGGTAGAAATATGTTTGCTTTCATTATCCACAAAATTGGATATCACAGAAAACAATCCTTTTAAACAAAATCCATCAGTAAAATAGCTTTGAAGCATCATTTTTATCCATTTTTAAAATTCTTTTAAAATTTTCTGTAACTATGTGCTTAAAGGTATTTTGTCTTTGCAAAGAAAAAAGAAGCTAACTTAAAAAATGTGAAATAAAAGGATAAAGGCTGTATAATATGTAATTAAATCTTTTGATTATAATTTCTCACAGCAATAACTTATAGGGGAAAATCTCATTTGTAGAATAATTAGCATTCACTGTATTATTTATAATTTAAAATTTTTTTTTATTGCCTTTAGTTATTATAAATATATTTAATTTTTTTGATGTTTTTTCACTTATTTCAGCCCAAACCAATTGAAGTTCAGGTTATATCTCATCACATGCAACGATATGCTGTCTGGTTTGGTGGTAGTTTATTGG
The DNA here is from genome assembly GCF_043381705.1 of Parasteatoda tepidariorum. Taxonomy (NCBI): domain Eukaryota; kingdom Metazoa; phylum Arthropoda; class Arachnida; order Araneae; family Theridiidae; genus Parasteatoda; species Parasteatoda tepidariorum. Next base: position 14,978,787 of record NC_092206.1, read on the forward strand.
GCTCAACTGTAAGTTTAATAGATTTTGATATGTTATTTTTTTTTCTTCATATTTTTGCTTCTAATGTAATTAAACCAAATTAAGCAAAGTTTTTAATGTTTAAATCATACTATCACTCATATTCATATCACTCTTATTATATGATCATTATGCTAAATTGAAAATTGAATATCCCCTAAAGCATAGCTGCAGTAACATGATTGTAATCACAGGGTTTTGGGTAGAACACTGAAGTCGAATATGGTTTTATAGCTGTGAGTGAGTGGTGGGTGATCGCTTTTTGCAAAGGTGCTGAGGCTGCACAGTATCAGTCCTCTTTGAAATATTCTACTGACTCATGCAAAACTTTGTGCTCATATTGTCCGGTTATCAAAGCGTGGGAGCGATCTCCTCTGCAGAAGACCAAAATTGTGATGGCATGTTTTCGGATGACTCTCAAGGATGTTTCCCAGACTGTAGCCAATCGCTCAATGTGCAGTTGTGGTTGACGAAGGTACTACTTCATGCTCAGGAGCAGAATTATATCTAATGTTATGCAACAAAATTCGTAATAATCAAACACCTTTTAATAATCAAATAACTATTTAAATTCTATATTTTAAATGGTTGATGATTTTATTTTGCAAAACCCTTTCACTTTCTTCATTTTTCACTGCTTTTGCAATAGGATACGATGTGACTGATCTTAAAATTACTATTTGCAATTCTCTTAGCTATTAAGCTTTATTTTATTTTTACATTTTTTTATTTATTTACTTTTTTTTCAAGGTTTTTAATTGAACATCAACCATCTTGAAGATGGTCCTCTCTTTTTTTTTTTCTTTCTATATTTTTTCAAAGCACTGAAAATAACTTTAAATGATAGATTGAAGTTTTTATACCTTATATATTTGATGCATTTATTGATTATATGAATCTGATAAACGGTTTTCATGGGTCAGGAAATTTTATTTTGACTAAAAAGCAGGAAATAGTCTTAAGAAATTTTTATTTTTGCAAAAATCTGGAAAATTCCTACATTAGGCCTGGGAAACAATTATTTGTTGTAAACATTTCATATTTTCATACCTGCCAACTTTTAATTCCTTCAATTATGATTTTTCCCAGTGGTATTAAAACGGAATTAAAATTTCAATTTTAAGCAACGAAATACATTGTAATTGAAAAAACTTGAGCTGAAATAATTGGGAGTAACGCATAATAATATATATGCGTAAGTTTTTTTGAAAATAGTGGTGATCAAAATCATTTAAAAATTAAGTTTATAAAAGAAAAATTTTATATATTTACTACCACTTTAAATATAAAAAAAAAATTTACGCCAAATGCGTAAAAGTTGGCAGGTATGTATTTTAGGGAAACTTTACCATGTTTCCGTCCTTGTTCAATGATATTTTTTGCTCACGATATTTGATATAACAAATATAAAAAAATCAAAGCTTTCTGTTAAAAAATTGCGTGGTATAGATGAAATATGGTCTGGATTTCCATTGCAATTTTCCTGAAATTGCTGGAAAAGTCAGGGATTTTTTTTACTTTTGAAATTAAATGGAAACAGGCATATTATTTTGCAGAAAGGATGACTCTTTTCAGAAGCAATTATTCAGGAGATATATATATACAGTCAAACCTCGATGTCTCGAACTTGATGGGAGAGGAGAAAATATTCGAGATACCGAAAATTCGAATTATCGAGAATCGCATGTTATCGATGGTAGAAAAACGAAAAATGCTCTTTACATGCCTTTTTTACTATTCCATATTTATTCTAAAAACTGTTTTTACACTTTCATTTAAAAAAGATTCAATTGTTGTTTGCTTTAGAGGTGTGTTAGAAAGTTTGTCTATACCACTTTCTAAGTGGACCATAGCTTTAAATGTATCCTCTGACATATTCGGCTGCCACTCAATAAATCTCCTTACAGTGTCCAGTGCAGAAAGAGCTTGTTTGTTAGCAACATTGGGCGGTAAATCTTCAATTTCCTCATCCTCTTCTTTTTTCTTTTAGTTCACAGGAAGCTTTCGTTTGAGCGATAATATCATTGTCATCACACTGACCACACACTATTACTGCATCATATACGTTTACAAAGTCATGAAATTCCATGTCATCAAGTTTCATGAGTCCGGTCAATCTCTCCCAATCATTTTCAGTGTAGTTTTCAGCAGAATTAACGATATTGATTGTTTGACTACTTTCGTGATCTTTAATGCATCTTCTTGAAGCCATTCATTATCGTAGAGGAAGACGCATCATTCCATGCCACTGACGTCTTTATGTCCATTTTTTTTTTTTTTTTTAAAGTTTATTATTATGTGAATTGGTTTTCGATTCTTACATTTTTTTATTTTTTTTTGGAATATTTATTTATTTCCAGAAAAAAAATCTACACTATTTAAGGGAAAAAAATTCAAGTTATCAAGTTTTTTTGAAGTTATAAGTTAGGAAATTTGAAGGGAATTTTTTTCTTCCTTCGAGATATCGAAAAATTCGTGAAATCGAGGTTCGTGTTAGCGAGGTTCTACTGTATATATATTCCCTGATTAAATGCTTTTAAAGAATGAAACAACCAAAAAAAAGTTAGTTAGTTTTTACACATTTGTTACGATTGGTCCAGGTTAGTGAGATATGGACAAAATAGGGGGAAAATGCTGAAATGTCTAACTGTAATTTGTTACTTTTTTATGCTAATTGTGAATTGATTGTACTGAGTTTGGATTGTTAAATATTATTCTTTGTTTATTTTATTATTGTTTGTATTCGTATTAATTGCTCGTTTCCTCAGCCTGAGTTCTACCAAGTTTGTCCTACCAAAGCAGCCTATGAAGAGTACGGGCCTAGCATTTGTAGACATAATCCAGTATTCGGTGCAATGACATGAGCTTAGAATAGAACTATGAGCAAAAAAGAAGAGCCATACCATCTGAAAAAAAAAAGAAATTGTAATATATTGAAAAATTTATATATATATAACTTTTAACATTGCTTAAGAGATTACAGTTAGCTTCCAGTTTGAACTGTGATGAGTTTGGGATGATGGAACAAATTTATCCTACAATTTCCAATCAACAACCATTGCTCATGAATATTTAATAAATCAGTGGTATATATATTAATTTATGTCCTTGTTTTGTTTTTTTTTTTACTAAAAATTTTCATTTCTTTTTTATATATATTAATAGAAAATAATACTGTGTTGTTGACTTATCAAAAATCATCTAGTGATCATGATTTGTAATTATTTTGCACTTGTAATTTTTATAGATACACCATATGATGTTATCAGAATAAAACTGTTTTCTTTATTGTTTAGATGTCACCATTTATTAGTGTGTTTTCTGTATTTTATTTATTACTTTTTTAATTTATATTGATAATGAACTAGTCACTATCTTTGCGTCAGCTGGCATGTAAAGCCTTATGGTTCTTTTTCCAGGCACCCCTATCCTCAGACAGTCCTCTTGCATCCTCCCATCCATTTAATTTTACTTTGCCCAGTAAATCTTGGTCTTCCTCTTTTACATTTTCCATCAGGTGCCCGAGTAAGTACGATGTCAGCAGGACTATCCCATTATAAACGAAGGGTATGTCCAGTCCATCAAATTTTGAGAAGAGTATTCATTAATTTAAATTACATTTCTCATATGTTCTGTAACCTTCGATTTATCAATTTTATTAAGGTCAAGAAAAAAGCTCAATATATTGATCCTTGTAAAATAATGAAAATAAGCATGGAAGTATATTTTAACAACTTTATTTATAAAGACAATTACACTTATTACCATAGTTCTAGTTACTCGCTTTTTTTTTATTTTTGTGGTTGAAATCTTGTAATATAAATTTTGCCTAGCTTCTAATTTTCTAGAGCACTCAAATCTGTACTGAAACTTGATAATAACGCAAATAACTATCATTTCATGGCTACTGCAAACAGAATTTACTACCAAAAGAAAATTTATCCCAATTACGACCGCTTTCTGGTTGACTACAGATCTCAAATCTTCTGCAGAGTCTAATGATAATGCAAGTTACAATTGTTTCTTGACCACTACAAAAACAATTGTTTAATCGAATTTACTCATAACATTGTCAGATTCTAATATTGTCCAATTCTTGTTTAAAATTTTGTGTTCTATTTATTGATTTCTATGCATGTGTAATTTACATGATAAAATTTACATGTTAAGCTTTTGCCTAATGAGATCTTATTTCTTAAACACAAAAATTCGGCATGCTTTTTATAAAAAAAAAATCAAAAAATGACTTTAGTTACTTATTGAACCAGAATTGATGTTTTTCTACTGAAATATTGGGCAAAAATATGGTTTGGAAATATGTTGACATTTTCCTGGTAAAGGCAGGAAAATTTATTTCAGAAATCGAGTAGGCATCCTGATAAAAATTTTATACGAGATTGTTTAAACATTTCAAAATACTACACTTATATGTCTTGCTCTCACTAATGTAATTTTCCAAAAAGTATGACCTTATCATTATGATCTTAATCATTTTTTTCTACTTTAATGATTTAAATCTATTATTTAGTGATCATAATTTTAAGCATAAGGATTTTAATTTTTTTCTAGTGACTTGAATCAAACCCTTGACTTCCGGGTAACAGAAGTAAAAATATAGCTTTGTATGGAAATGAAGAAAGGGTACAATTTGTTCTATAAATGAGAAAAAATTCAAACTACTTTTTTTTTTGGATTTTATATTTTAGTAAAAATATAATTCCGATCAATTTGACAGATTATTTTAGTAACTGTAAGACTACTTTTTTAAATTAAATACCGAAGTATATTTTTACTTGTAATTAGAGCATCTATTCCCATCTGCTTCAGAGGGTTAACATGAGGTGGGAAAAACTGTTATTTTAAAAGAAGAGAAAAAATATTTTGGCTACATCTCTTCACACCCTAATTTTTTTTTTTTTTTGCTCCATGCCTATATCAGTATTACTTTGACATTTCTATTCCAAATGCCCATTTAAGAAAAAGCACTATTGAGAAGTTTTTTCACTATGCTAACTAATAATAGTTTTCTGAACTGTTGTCTGAAGGTTTTTTATTTTATTAGCAATTTTTTTATTAATGGAACGAATTTTTTTGAACGTACTTAGCTCAATGTATCGTTAGTGTGTGGGTAAATAGCGACATTATACAATTTAGACTCCTGACTATTGAAGCAATTGGGTAAAAAAAATTAAGGAAGTATTGTGTTTAATGTTTCTATGTATTTTCAAAATTAAGTTTTACAGTGTGGGCTACATAGACATTCCACGTAATTTATTATATTAAGTTCAAATATGATACAAAACATGAAGAATTAAGTAAAAATAAATTTTGATTAATTAATACGTAAATTAAGAATTCTTTTTGCTAAAACCCCTGTCTGTAACAATAGCGAGATCAAGAGAAAACAGTTTATGTTCAAAATTTATTTTTTTAAAGGGAAGGACAGAAACTAATTTTTTACTCCGAATTCTTTGCTCCGAATTCTTTGCTGATATTCGGAGCATTTAATTTTTGAAGTTTTTGTTTTACTTATTTATAATACTAATTTCAGTTTTTAATTCTTGCAGATTTTTTTTATTTAATTTCGAAAGTTAATTTTTTTTTTCAATTTTAAAAGTCTACTTTTCCACAGGAAAAAAAAAAACACGTGAAAATGTGAGCCATAACGAAGAAAAATTTAATTAATCGAAACCGATACAGTGCATTTCTTGAGAAAAGGTACTTTAAATAATGAGTGCATTTTAAATCCGATTTTCTCTTTAATTGAACATATACCTCATCCAAGCACCTAGCTCCGTTTTTCAGGGCACTATCTTTTAACGCTTATGGTAGAAATGGCATGTAATTTTTTCCCATGTCAGACAACGTGGACAGTGCTGATCTGGTCTCCAAAACAAAAGGGAGGGCTTTCAGCCAAGATAAATTGAAGATGGTTTTGCGAAGCTCTTTCACCAGGGAAAATAAGAAAAGCCACAGTTTAAGTGCCTTACACTTGAAGCAAAACTATAATTTTTAACTTTATATACCATTTTACCATGAAGAATTATCTAGGCATTAGATCGGACAAATAATTTAAGTATTTTAAAATTCGCCTATATTGAAAAAGTAGCCCACGAAAGCTTTTCATGTTCACAAAACTGTGGCTTTCTTCCATGTTGACGTTTTGCGCCATTTTCAGATAAACATAGAGGACGCTGGCTATCCAAGGGCGCCAGCAGCGGGGTGCACTTGCACCCCCCCTGGCTTTTTTTAAACAATTGAAAAGATACAGAAAAATTTTGTTATAAAAAATTTTTATTAAACATATTTTTATGGAAAAACAAATAATTAAGTAATTATTGATNTAGATAAAACAACAAAATAAATTATTTCAAAAGGAACTAGACTAATACAATTCCAACCTGCCAAGTAGCGACTTATAACAGCACACTTCATTTAATGTTTACTTGTTGCTAGAAATCGGGTTCGCAGAAAATGCTGTTTACTAGTTAAATTTAGTAGGAATAACACGACCTGTGACGTAGGCTATAGTATACTCAATTGAATATACATCATCCAAGCACCTAGCTCCGTTTTTCAGGGCACTATCTTTTAACGGTTATGGTAGAAATGCCATGTAAATTTCCCCCTCGGTCAGACAACGTGGACAGTACCTGAGCTCGTCTCCAAACTTCCACACCAAGACTAAAGAGAGGGCAATTATGGTTTTTCGAAGCTCTTTCACCAAGGAAAATAAGAAAAGCCACAGTTCAAGTGCCTTACACTTGTGATACAGAACTATAATTTTTAACTTTATATACCATCTTGCCATGAAGAATTATATAGGTATTAGATCGGACAAATAATTTAAGTATTTTAAGAGTTATTTTAAAATTCGCCAATATTGAAAAATTAGCCCACGAAAGCTTTTCATTTTCACAAAACTGTGGCTTTCTTCCATGTTGACGTTTTGCGCCATTTTCAGATAAACATAGAGGACGCTGGCTATCAATGGGCTAAATTTGACCTAGCAGTTACGAGAGCAAACTAAATTTATGAAAACAGTATATTATTCGAAAAAAAGCGTAATTTCATATGATGACGAGCCTTTGGTAAACAATCTTTAACTGGCACCGTGCTGAGTATACACGCCGATTGTTTTACCAGCGACTAGGATCGAACTCATTATCTCCAACTGTCCACCAGTGGAATGGAAATTTCCGCAATTAAGAATCCAAACGTCTTTTATTATTAAAAAAATAATATTTCTCAATTTTCATCATCACAAGTAATTAGCAAACCCTCTGAGAAATTTTTTTAAAAGTGTACCCTAATATATGTACATTGAATCATAATATGGTAGAAGTCTTCTGAAACCTTAACAACGTGTTGAAGTTGAACTATGTTCAAATTGAACCATAGTATTGTGCAATCAAGTTTTAGAAGCGTGATTGTAATATAGCTCAATTTAGCACCATATTAAAGTTACTATAAGTTTGAAGGACATTATGTTCAATAAACTTCTAACAGTATAAGTTTCACCTCATTACTAAATCAAAAGAGAAAATCTCGCAAAAAAGAACAAACGTAATGTCATTATTTGCAGTTTCTCAAACATTCTTTTTGTCATGATTTTTTTTACATGCATCGGAAGAAATTTTTTACCGCTACACTTGTTATACTTGAAAGACGAGATCTCGATTTATTGCACGCAATTTTTTGATGTTGAAAATTAATTGGATGTTATGATTAAGAAAAAGAGGGGAGGGAATCCTGCTGTTAGCTCTTATTCCAATTGTAATTAAAACCTTACGAGAAAAATGACATTCTTTTTCTTTTCTAATCTTTACAAAATATTTCTTTGAAGATCTCTTAATGTAAGAAATGTGCTCCTCCCGAGTTTCACGACAGCAAAACTTCTTTTGTAGGTTGCAATTACTAATTACTAAATCGCGTGACTTTTTTTTTTAAGCTATTATTCTAAATGGGAAAATATATGCAAAAGAATTGAGTTTCATGTTTGGTGGCCTCTATGCATTACGTTCAATTACGAAGATAACATTCGAAATGTGTCTCCGACTTGATACGGTATTTTGTAAATAATAACTCTTTTTTTTAACTTTAAATATGATGCAACAAGTTATTATTACACGGACCGTAGGTATCGTATGAATTTAAATTTTATAGTAATCAGTCTAAAAAATAATTTAATAAAGTATTTTATTTCTTCAAAAATTGGTTGGCGGGCGGGCAATCACAATAAAAAAGAGACTATGGAAATTGAATTTTGCAATCAGTACATGTAGTTGATACCGGTAATAAAAGGTACTATTGGCTATTATGTCGGTGTTGATTTCAGATTTTTCTGGGAATCTACAATCAATCAATTTGATTTGAAAATATAATCCTACAATATCTGCATTTGAACTTTTTATTTATTTATTTTTTGAATTGAACTATTGCATTTGAAATAACTAAGGTAGATAGGTACCAAAATGTCATTCTCTTTAAGAAAAAATACCTATCCACAATCAATTAATTTGATTTAAAAATATAACCCTACAATACCTGCATTTGAATTTTTTTTTATTGCATTTGAAATAACTAAGGAAGATAATTACCAAAATGTCATTCTCTGTAAGAAAAAATACCAACCTACAATCAATCAATTTGATTTGAAAATATAACCCTATAATACCTGCATTTGAATTTTTTTTTATTTTGCATTGAACTATTGCATTTGAAATAACTAAGGTAGGAACCAAAATGTCATTGTCTTTAAGATAAAATACCAATCTACAATCAATCAATTTGATTTGAAAATATAACTACAATACCTGCATTGGAATTATTGTTATTTTTTTTCTTTGCGTTGAACTATTGCATTTGAAATAACTAAGGTAGATTTGTACCACAAAATTTCATTCTCTTTAAGATAAAATACCAATTTTCCAGAAAAAATAAGAGCCTTGGAATAAAGATAGACCTAACAAAATCAAAAAAAACCATATGCTTATTGTACTTTGAACCAGTCACTGTACTGTACCTTGTACCAGTCCAAAGTATCTGCGAAAGGTTCTGTTTGCTCAACTACGTCGTTCGCAATTTATAAAAAATTTGTTTGTTAAAAGTTTTAAATTTATAAAGTATTTCATTAAATATTTTTTGTTATTACTTTTGTGATTAGTAAGTTTATTTAAGTTTATATGTGGAATAGGTAAAAAATAAGTTTCAATTGCATGACAATTCGAAATTCAATCTAAGTTAAGAAGAATAGATTTCAAAATAAGTGTTATTTAAGGAGAAATTTTCTATGATTCAAGTTAATACCAAAAAGCAAGGAAAAAAATATCTCTAATTTTAAAGAGAAGAAGAAAAATTGTTAATAAATAAAATACTTTTAAAAATAATATTAAAAAAAACATTTAAAATAAAAAGCCGGAAAACAAAATAAGGAAAAGATATAATCTTGTCATCAGCTCAAACGATTATATCCTCAAAAAAGTGTGCATTCTATAATTGTATTAATAGAGCCAAACAAAATATGTCAATACAATAGTATGAGGAGCACCAAAAAAATTTAAAATGAAATAAAACATATTGAGCAAAAATACAAAATAAAACATATCGATCAAAAAATAGGAAATAAAAATTCAAGAAAAATACAGAATAAAGCGCAAAATGTAATATATTGTGAGTGTGAGCTAACGACGAGATTATATCTTTTCCTTATTTTGCTTTCCAGCTCTTTTTTTAATTAAAATTTTTTTCTACAAAATACTTTATTTATTAATAATTTTTCTTAATTTTCTTCGTTAATCTCTAAAAAAATTTTGAGATCGCGAGTTTTCGCGATAACTAGTTCAGAGTTAAATATGTTTCAAAAAGTAGAAAAATATATTCTAAAATAGGACTCTAAAAAGTAGAATCATGAAACGACATAATAATTAAAAATGTATGTAATGATAGTTGACTATAAGTCTAAATACAACAATGGTAATTTTTAAGTAAAACAAAAATAATTATGTATTAAGTAGAGAAGAATTGTTTTAGAATAAAGCATTGTGATTTTTCTGAAGAAAAAAAATCATTTCCTTCCAAAAAAATCATTCAAATAATCGACAGAATATGGTTTTGAGAAGAAACTCTTCCACACAGGAATTCAAATTAACAAGGGGAAAAATATTTTTTTTAGCAAGGCTTTCGAGCTATAGAAGTTCGATTTATCGAGAGTATACTGTATATATATACTAAGAGGCTTTTTTAAGGGGATTAAGATTTTAAAATACTGCAATGTAGCAATTTCTATAGCGTACTATTTGTCTCGTCTCAATATCCGGTAATATAAAATAAAACTGACTATCAATTCATGTCTAACACAATAAAGTGAGTAAAGCAAATGTGATTTTGAAAGTGACCTACATATAATTTTATTTTGTTTTACACTCACCTGTGAGAATGGCAATAGACCTGTCACAAAGACTAATGGGATTTTGTTCAGATAGCTGCAATGAGATGTCTGCAGATAGAACAACCCATCTTTAGACCATCTGACGGATCAAGGGGCGTTGATTGGGGGAGATTTTATGTGACCGAGAACAAGATTCGATTTATAAAAGAAAGTCTACATCTGTTTTGAAATAAATCACGAGTTCTCACTTTTTGCTGTTTTCTAATGATGCCTAACTGTATCGATATCCTTCTGTTCAAGAATGATACTAAACAGAAACATGACGGAAATGAGAATTTAAAAAAAAATATATAACTCTGTAAATTAAATGTAACAAAAAAAACGCTTATAGCTTCTTGAATCTTAAACATTTTCTTCGTTAACTTCTCGATGTTAATCTCAGAGTTAAACAAGACGTTTTCCTTATTTTTCTAGAATATGAAACATGCATTTTCATTTTCGTTGCTTTTTTTTAAATTGATTAAACATTAAACCATAATATTGATGTCCTGAATTATAATACGGTACAAATTTGATGTAACCTTAACAAGGTGTTAAATTATACCATGTTCTCCGTACAAGCAGAACCATAGTATTTTATAACTAAGTTTAAGAAATGCAACAATATAGTTCAATTTAGCACTATATTTAGTTTTCTAACCGTCATTGAACAGCCGACCCAATTTTGGGTTTACTATTACCTATTTTCAACTATATAGCTTTGTAATTTTGAACCCATGCCAGAAGACAAACGAACTTTAGTGGGGGACTTTTTGATGGAACTAACCCGCAGTGGCGTTACATGGAGAGGAAAATCACGAAAATATCCTCCGGTTAGCCTGACTTCAAGGGTACTCTAACCCAGCGGTTCTTAACCTATGGGTCGCGACCCAAAATTGGGTCGCGAAGCATATTTCTTGGGTCGCGCTGAGTCGAACCAAAAAAGTTAGTAATACACCAAATAATAAGTAATACCAACACTTCCAAGTAGTTAATGTTTAAAATAAAAAAGAAAATAAAAAAGTAAAAAAGAATTAACATAAGGGCCCTCTCTAAGAGGTAGAAAAATAGTTCCACAAAAGTGGCGCTGTTTAAGTCAAGGAATAAGTTAAAATGCCAATTATTTTCAAAAAGTTATAAATATATTTTAATTTGGTCAATAAAAATTATTAAAAACACTTGATTATTAATTAAATTTTCCTTGGATCGAAAAGTACTTTTGTTTATCTTTATTATTAAAAAAATAAATAAAAAATTTGTAAGTTAAAAAAAATCATCATCGTAGAATTGAAGATTTTTTAAAAATACGATCTAAAATAAAGCAATGAAAAAATTTTGTTTTTTTTTGGGTCGCGACATGAACATATTTCTCAAATTTGGGTCACGGCATAAAAAAGTTAAGAACCACTGCTCTAACCCATGATCCGTCTACCACTCAGGATATTTAACGTCAGCACTGTGGTCGGTGTGAGCCGGGTGCGGAATTCGTGTCGACCAGCCATCGCTGGGATTCGAATCCGGTTGAATGCTCTATCCTCTAATCCACCACGGCACCATGCCTTAGCACCATGTTAAGGTTGTTGCAAATTTGAAAGATATTGTTGTTCAACACGTTTTCTGACAGTGTACTTTGCTGTCGCTTCCATTTTACTCTGGTGCCCGCATGATTCTTGATTTAAATAAAGCTGATTGTTTTTTCCTAAATGTTTTCTCAAAAATTTCTTACTAACAATGTTTCTTCTCTCTAACAATCGTTACATAAAGGGAGAAGTTTTGAAGATCTGTCGTTTCTGACTTGAAGATAAAAAAAAAAAACTTTTTAATATTTATATTCATATTTTGACATGAAGCTTTCAAATATTTTAATTTTGGCCATAAACATAAAATAGTTAAAACCACTCTGTCTCTATGTAATAAACAACCATATTTCACAAAGCTCAACTTGAAGTAAGTTAGAAGCACTGTTAATTCATGTATTTTTCAGAGAATATTTAAATGTTCTTATTTTCATAAAGATATTGATATCTAAATCGGTTATAAATATTTCCTCGGTTATATTACCTTTCAAGATGTCTAAAATTTTCCTATTTCTGAGAATGAAAAAGAATTTTTAAGATCTTGTGAACAATAGCTATTGAAATATAATGTTTCGTGAAAATGAAATGTATCAATTTGTTTAGTTATATTTCACATTTAAAGCTAAGATGATAAATAATAATAGCAATTAACTCAGATGCAACAGCTTGCAAAATAGAAGGATGAGCTGTTGAATATCGTTGTAAACTGAAGATGAGTTTTTCTTCGCTGAAATTCTAGTTAGTGATTATTTTCAGAAGTCGAAGAAGTAAATCAGGAAAATAAAACTTTTCGGCTTATTTTCTCGTGGTTTAAGAGCATTTTCTTGGAAATTCTAAAAGCACATTTCCGGAATTGATGTTGAGTGATAAAGGTTGATGTTGAGTGATAGGGCTATAACGAATCACATTTAATTTTTATGAAACATTGTGTTTCTTCTTTTGAATTTTAAAAATTACAAGGAATTATTTTAACTCACTCTTACCTTAGTGTTTGATCTAGGCAACACGAATTTCATGAAATTTACATTTTTATCCCTTGAATAACGCTACTTTTCAGCTAATAAACATTTCTCACTGCTGTTTTCGCGTTCATTTGTTAATAAACGAACTCTTTTTGAGAATTCATAATTTTAGTGAGCAATTTAGTTTCAATAATCATAATTTTTTTATTTATTGAAGGGAAAATTTGAAAAAAATTTCAATGAAAAAGTAAATTTGTTTTTAGCGAACAATTTATAGTTAGTTTAAATAAAATTGTTTATAAAAAAATCGTTTTTATAAACAGTGTGGAACACAATGGAATTGTAAGGTAAAATAGTCCCATGTAATTTTTAGTTTTTTTTTACTTAACTTCATTTCATTTACTTTAATAATGATGTTTTTCAATTAAAAACCTTTTGATTTTTAGTTTTGAGAACTCATTTAGTAATAGACAAACTCTTTTCGAGAAATTGTCATTTGGTAATTGTTATTCTTTATTCATGGATGAAAATTAATTTTTTTTTTCAAAAGAAAATGGAGCTGGCTTATTTATGAAAAGGAATTGTAGGAAAATTTAAGGCAATTCAGTTTTATTTTTTCAGTTAATCTAACCTTAAAAAAAAAGAAGTCAATAGACACGTCAATAACTATTAAGGTGCGAAAAGACCTTAAAGTACGTTTATTTAAATTTTCCTTAATTTCTTCATCCACTAATTTTTTTTCCTTTTATGAATGCATTTAATAAAAGAATTTTTATTGTCTTTTAAAACAATACAGAAAAAACCATTTTCTTTTTAAGAAAATGCAGTATTTTATTCGAATACTATTACAGTATTTTTATTTCATCAGAAATTCTAATTAGCATGAAAAGTAATTTTCCATGATAAAAATTAATTTCAAAATGTTTTGCTCTAAATTGTACTAAAGATATGCAATTTTTATACCTAAATTGCGATGAAATTGATGACTATAAGCACAAATAACTCAAGTAATTGTATTTTAATTATTTTTTACCAGGTTTCAGTTTTTTAATATAGGTATTCTTTTAAATGGGTATCTTTAAATAATAACGAAGTTATTAAATTGTTAATCTGTCAGAGATGATTTTCTTTTTATTAAGGGGAAATAAATTTTTCAAAATTTCAACCCAGATAGACCTTTAGTTATTCATTATTTTAGAAGAAAATAATCGCCAAATACGGAATCGTCTTAAGATAACACTTGCCGGCTTGCAGCAGCCTATAAACTGTAGGCAGAAGACGTTCATTTTTAACATATTATTATATAATATGAAATATCACGCACTTTTTTCTATTAAAATTTATTTAGAAAAAAATTTGAAAGCATAACCCGTGAACGAACCAATAATTTATTGAAAATCTATAAACTTATAACGTAGCCGTGATGGCTAAGGGAATAGAGCGTTCATTTTCCAATGAGGTGAACTAGGGTTGAATGCCAGCGATAGCTGATTAATTCGAATTCCGCACCCGGCTGGCACTGACCACAATGCTGACGTAAGATATCTCAGTGGAAGACGGATCCTGGCTCGCCTTGCCGTCGAGCTGACAGAGGGAGGTTTTCCTCCCTATGTGACGCAAACGCGGATTAGTTCCATCAAAAAGTCCTCTACAAAGGCGAATTTCTCCAAACACTTGGTCCAGGAGTTCACTCGTCTTCTGGATTAGGTTCAAAATTACAAGGCTATGGAATTGAATATTAGTAGTCGTAAGCCCAAAATTGTGTCGGCTGTTCAACGACGGTTATTAAATATAAAACTAATAATATTTTTATTTCAATTAGTAAAAATCTTGGAAAAAATTAAATTTTTCAGGTTATTATATGCCTTTGGAGGAAGAAAAAAAGACAATTTATGGACGCTTTTTGTAATAAAAAATACACTTTGCCTACATTCAAATTTTATTTATTATCCTTCTTTGAATTACAACAGTCGTCGATATTCTGAATAAATGTACAAGAAATATACACTTCAACAATTTACAAAGAATATCAGTCATTAAACGATCCCATCACTTTTTTTTCCCTTTCATACATTTTTTTAAACATTTCTTGGACCGTTTTTAGTTGGAAAAAAAAGTCAATTTTAATGAGGAAGGACAACATTAAAAAACTGGAAACGACAATTGTGTATTACATTAAGTATTACATATCACACAAATAAAATTCTGGTTATCACATGTATCTTTGGCACACAAAAAAAAATGACATTTTCCCCTTTTTACACTGATATTTATATGCACAATTATAAAACACTTTTTAATAAATGGTTGGTTATAAACAATATTTCTGAAATTTTCTTCTCTTTCAAATATACATTTTAAATATATAATATTTATTGTAACTGGTTTTGGTAGATGCTGC
The DNA here is from genome assembly GCF_043381705.1 of Parasteatoda tepidariorum. Lineage (NCBI taxonomy): Eukaryota > Metazoa > Arthropoda > Arachnida > Araneae > Theridiidae > Parasteatoda > Parasteatoda tepidariorum. Next base: position 14,994,174 of record NC_092206.1, read on the forward strand.
AGCCACGACAATGAACGATGCTTTAAAAGTTGATCATGTTAAGCCATTATTTTCAAATGTAGGCTTATTTCTCATGAAAATTATTTAACATAAATTTTTGTAAAAGTAATCAAAAGGCTGCTGAAATTCATCGTAATAAAATTTGGTGTTTCCTTTTTACACTGATATTTGCATGAATAATTATTTTAAAAAAAATTTTATAAGAATATTTTGTCATGAACAGTGTTCCTAAAACATCTTTTTCCCCCAATTGAACATTATAAAAACATATTTATTGTACCTTTTTTAGGCTAATGCTGTAACTATGATATAAGCTTTGTAGATTTAATCTATTTTCCAAAATAAATTTAGTTTTTTATTTCTCACAGAATATGTACTTTATTCACATAAGAAAGTTTGTAACCAAAATTGCAGTTTTTGTAAAAGTAATCAAAAGGTTCCTGAAATAATTTAATAAAATAGATTTTCCCTTTTTAAAATGATATTTATATGAATAATTGTTATATAGATAAACGAAGAAAGATTAAGGCTTTTTGAAAGAATGTTTGGTTATAAATAGTATTCATGAAACCTCCTTCTCTTTCAATCACGTTTTAAAAACGTTATATTTATTATATCTAGCTTTGAAAAATGCTACAGCCATAACAATGCTTTATAGACTTAATGATGTTTAACCATTATTTTCAACTATAGTAAACTTATTAGCTTATTATTTCTCACAGAAATTTTGTGACCTAAATTACAGTTTCTGTATAAGTTATTGAAAATTTGCTGAAAATCATTGTATTAAAATTAGATTTTTCCTTTTTTGCATTTACATTTTAATATAAATAAATGTTTTTAGGACTATTTTTAAAAGAATATTTAGTTGAAAAAATGTATCCTTAGAACACGTTTTTTCATTCATTTAACAATATAAAATCGTGATGTATTATCATCTGATTCTATTAAATATTGCAGCCATGACAATAATCAGTGCTGTGTTTATTTAATCATGCTTAGCCATTTTTTTTCAACGTAGATTTAGATCAATATTTCTCACAGAATGCGTACATCATTTTAATGAGAAATTTTGTCACCATAAGTCGCAGTTTGTGTAAAAAGTTTGGTTTATCTTTTTTTAATGCTGCTAACGTACGATGATTTACTACTTTTTAAACTTAATTATATTCAGCCATAATTTTCCATAAATTTAGTTCTATATTTCTTACACAATATGAGCTACATAACTGTTTTTAAAAAGCAGACAAAGAAAGTTACCAACAAATATGTAACCAGCGCCTTTTATATTCCTTGTTCCTTACCAAAATGACAACAACAAAAAAATTATTTTCACATTTGGGTCTGCATAGCAAAAATCAAACTATGATGAAAATACCAAAATTTGTTGAATCACTACAGAGGAAAGCAGGGTAAAAAGCACGAAAATCAGTTTTATAGCAGGAAAAAACTTGACGGTGTTTCTACTGGTCCCCGCCCACAATATTCTTCAGCAATAAAATATGTTTTGGTGTTTTTAAAATTACAAACAATACATATATACGATTCGTAATTCTCGTTGAAATATTAATTTTCCACTGCCTTGTTAATCTTTATTTTTCACTTCATTTTGACCAGAATTGTAAAAAGTATAAATTATCAAGGGCACTGATTATTAGATTACCCTATATGAATATCAATATCTAATTGACTAATCAGTCGTCAATAGTGGGAGGCGGTATTATGGTCATTGTTCAATATTAGACTCAAATAGAAGAAAAAATAGTTGATATGGCCGTTTAATAGAGATGGGTTAATCATCTGAAGGTTTAATACTAGAAAAACTTACAGGAAGGTAATGATATTGTTATTTTCTTCATTTATGTGTTACATGTTAAAAAAAAATTTCTTTTAGGAAATAAATAAAGAATTACAACATCTAGCTGCTTAACATTTTTGGCTGCTATTTTGGAAAATTTGGCTAAATTAAACTACGTTTATTTTCGAAATAAACAAATGAAATTCGTCGTTGTTTGAAAATTCTATGTGTAAGTTTATATCTAGACATTGTAAACCAACCTGGTAGGAGTATCGTCATATTTCAATATGAGATTCAAATTAGGTGGGGGGAAATAACTAAATACTGGAGAGTTAAACATTTGAAAAGTCTATTATGCTTGACAATAAGTCATTGGAAGGAAATTATATTATTATTTTGTTTCAATAAGTTTTAAACGTGAAAAAAAACATAATTTACAGCAAACAAATTAAGTATAACAACATCTATGATTAACCTGATAATTAGCTAATTAACATATGAACAATGCAACGCAAGTTTGTAATATCTAGGCATTGTAAACTGACCTGATTGGAGTATCGTCATGGTTCAATATAGTAAGATCCAAATTAGGTGGGGAGAAAATAACTAAATAGGAACGAGTTAAACATCGAAAGAGTCTTTTAAGCTGCTTATTTTTGGCTGCTATTTTGGAAAATCAGGCTAAACTAAACTACGCTTATTGTTGAAATAAACACATGAAATTCGACTTTGTTTGAAAACTCAATGCACAAGTTTGTAACTATGCATTGCAAGCCAACTTGGAGTATTGTCATTGTTCAATATGAGCTCTAAATTGGGTGGAGAAAAAATACTAAATAGTGGCAAATTGTCTTTAAAGGCCTATGCTTGACAAAAAGTCATTGGAAGGAAATTAATTATTATTTTGTTTCAATAAGTTTTAAACACGAAAAAAAACTTAATGTTCGGCAAACAAATCAAGTATTACAACATCTATGATTAGCCTGATAATTAGCTAATTAACATTTGTGGGTTGCTTTTTTTTTGAAAATATGGCAAAATTAAAAAACATTCATTTTCGACACAAAATATAGGTGGTTCATGTATCACATGTTTGTCATAAGTTCTGATATTCTCCAACTGCTAGCCTCAGTTCGACCAAATCATTGATGGTCGATGAATTGACATGGTTCTGCATCGAGTCCAGAACTGTTGAGAAACGAAACTGCTGCTGCAGTTGATTCTGTTGATGTTGACTTGTGGTGGGTTGGTCATCAAGATGTGAGGAATGATTGCCTTCAGGCTTTATGTCCAGTTGGTAAAGAGAGTCATCAGGAGATTTCCGACTGTTGGAGTCGTTGTCTTCATTGAATGAATCACTTCCTGTACCACCAGCTTTTCCTTGGTCACCGCCCACGACATCTCTACAAAAAAAATAATAAATAAATAAATAATAATTACAATAATTAGGAAATTTTGGTATAAAATTAAAAACTTTAAGTATTTCTGATAGCTTTAAGCGTGATTTTGATAGTGTTAAGTGCGATTCCGATAGTATTAAGTGTAATTCTGATAGTGTTAAGCGTGATTCTAAAAGTGTTAAGTGTAATTCTAAAAGTGTTAAGTGTGATTCACATAATTAAAGGCTACATTTACTAAAAGCATTTCTAGTCGTATGCAAACCTTTGACACTTCATCGATTTTAATGACATTTCATCATAATTTCAAAAATGTTACCTTTATTTTAAGGTTCTTAGTTCTGTGCAAACCTTATGACACTTCTTTGGTTTTTATGACATTTTATTCTATATTAAGTGTTACATTTCTAGTTATATGCGAACCTTATTACACTTCATGGATCGATGACATTTCATCATAATTTCAAAAAAGTTACCTTCATTTAAACGTTCATATTTCGGTGCAAACCTTATGATTCTTCATTGATTTTTATGACATTTTATTATAATATATCATATTAAGTGAAACATTTCTAGTTATACGCGAACCTTGTGAGACTTTATCAATTGATGACATTTCATCATAATTTCAAAAATGTTACCTTTATTTTAACGTTCCTAGTTCTGTGTAAACCTCATGACAGTTCATTAATTTTTATAACGCTTCGTCATAATATATTAAGTCTAACATTTCTAGTTTTATGCGAAACTTATTACACTTCATCAATCGATGATATTTCCTCTTAATTTCATAAATGTTACCTTTACTTAAACGTTCCTAGTTCTGTGCAAATCTTACGACTCTTCATTGATTTTCATGACGTTTCATCATAACTTAGAGTATGACGTTTCATTAAGTTTAACATTTCTAGTTTTATGCGAACCTTATCACACTTCATCAACATTTCATCATCATTTCAAAAATGTTACCTTTATTATGAGTAACGTTTCTAGTCGTATGCAAAACTTAAGACACTTCGAATTTTTGACATTTCATCATAATCTTAGCAATAGTACTTCTTTTAAGAGTTATGTTTCTAGTTGTATGCACTCCTTATAGCACTTAATTGAGTAAAAGTAGCATTCCTCATTATGAGGGAAATGTCTTTTTCATGTTTACAAAATTAGAATAAACTAAATCAGAAACAAACATGGATGAGCACTAAACATCATTAGCTTTTATAACTTAATTCTTCTCAAATGGAGTCAGAGTATTCATGTTGTTCAGCTTAATTCAAATGTAGTACTAAGAATACCCTTTTGTCCTTTGGAAAATTATTATTTTAGTAGCTTGAAAAAGAAATCATCCCTGTTTTGAGAAAATCAAAACAACTAATCTTAACGACTAGGAAAAAAATCTCAACAAATATAAATTATGTCTAAGCTAAATATTAATATGAAATTAGGAATAAAATATAATAAAATTTTAAAACTTAAGTACATAAGTCATTCGTGTATATTAATAGGAGCAACTATTCCAATCTTTAGAAATCAAAAAATTTCAACGTAAGATTTTATTGCAAATTCGTTTATTCTTGATTAATAATCGTAAAGAAGGAAATTTATAAGTGAATTCTAAGTTTTTAAAAAAAAACACATCTTGGTCGGATTTTTTGTAAGTCCCTTCGGTTCATATATTTTCAGTTAATTTTACACTGAAAAAGACTATATTAAAATAGATTTACTAAAATACTAAAATAGACTTGTACTAAAATTACTAAAAAAAGAAACCTTTTATTTGAGTACAATCTCTTTTATCGAATCTCTTTTCAATCTCCTCGATCTATTTTCAACGAATTATTTTATTGCAAATTCTTTTATTCTTGATTAATAATCGTAAAAAAGGAAATTTAAAAGTGAATTCTAAGTTTACAAAAAAACATATAATCGAGGTCGGATTTTTTGTACGTCTCTTCGGTTCATATATCTCCAGTTAATTTTACGCTAAAAAAGACTATATTAAAATAGACTTATTAAAATACTAAAATAGACTTATACTAAAATTACTAAAAAAGAAACCTTTCGATTGAGTACAAACTCTTTCAATCTTTCGAGAGAAATAAAAACTTCTAATTAAAAAGGTAGTTTTAAAGGTAATTAAAGTTGTGGGGCTTCTAAATACCACTGGATGTGATAAGATTACTAAAATCTTCTAATTAAAATCAAATTTTTCTCCAAAGACAGAAATTATTTTTAAATACACAGTAATTCAAAAAGGATAAAATTTCTTATTATTTAGTAAATTTGTCTTCTACTGGTTTGAATCACCAACAGATTTACAAACCAATTTTGTTTTAATTAAATATAATTAATTTTTTCTACTACTTTCAATTTGTCTGTCAGAGATAAAAATTATTTTACAACCTCTACGTTTAAATCCTGAAAATCTTTTTATAATAACTTTAAAATTATATATAAATGGAGAGCTGCTTCATTAGCAAAATTTTAAAGTAAATAAAAAAATATACATCTTTCACATTATAGAAGATCAGGTGAAAGCGCAAAATAACAGCTGCATTATGTCCATCTTCCGTATTCTTCCTCACCCGTCAGAATTTATCTTAACAGATCTCAGCTGTTTAGTGAGCTGCAATAAACCATATATTTTGAGAAGAACCTTCTTCGCCAAATATTCGAAGGAGTTATAAGTACATTTTTCAAGTCCTAATATCTTCTGATATTGATAATATTTTTATTGAGTTGGTAAAATAACTTTTTTTTTCATTTGGATTCTGTTTTATTTTGCATAATTCCAGTTACATTAAAAACAAATTTATAATAGAGTTTAATTTTATTTAAAATTCATAAATTTATTCCACCTTTCAAAAATGCAATAGCTTTCTTAGAATATCAGCACTTGAGATAAAAGTTTGATTCCGCTTAAAATTCATATTTTTATTTCTTGCCTCAATCCCAGGGCCGTTTTATCCATTAGGCACTGCAGGCAACTGCCTAGGGGCCCTGTGCTACAGAGACAAAAATTGACTATGTTTCTCAAACAGTAAAAATTTAATTCGAAATTTCAATGACGATTGTCTTGCTCTGTACATTATATCGACGCTATTTTAGTACATTTCTGAACGCATTCCAAATTAGATATTAATATTATGGTAGTTAGTTCATATATAACGCAGTAATATAATCGCGAGCAATTTTATCGCGGTAATTTTAACGCCGACTAATCAGATGACTATACAGCAAGAGCAGCTTTTTTAACACAGCACGCTTGAAAAATGAGCAAAATTCTACGTTGTGAATGCACACTTACTGTTCTGGTACCTACCATAGGTATGTATATTCTATGGTCAAGCTACCAAAGAGTCTGTAAAAATAAGGTTGGCAGTATTGGTTCGTTCGTCGCATGACTGGGGAATTCCCCGATCCGCTAAATACATACGTTGTATTGTGTCATAGACAACATTTTTAATGTAATCGTTGAATTTTCACTTCGTGCAATTGAATTTTCACTTCGGCTGAACGTTTCCTTAAGTTTCTTCTCATACAGAACCACAAAGGGGAAGAACTAGCCACCGAGAATTGAAACTAATTAAAAACTGTCTTCGTTCAACTATGTCTCAAAACCGTTTAAATTCATTGGCCTTAATGGCAATTAAAAATGATGTATTGGAAAAGGTTAACTTTCAGGATGTCTTGAACGATTTTGTAACAAAAAAAGTTAGAAGAGTTAATATTTAAGCTTATTGTATGATTTTTTATAAATGCATATATTAATTACTAATATTCTTTTCGTTTGATTCAATATTTTTATTGAATAATGTGATAATATACTATACATAATATACTTTGATATATAATAATTAGGAAGTTAGAAGACGGTAGGGGAGGGGGCCCGAGACGAGCATTGCCTAGGGGCCGCGACATGCATAAGCCGGCCCTGCTCAATCCAGTTATATTTTTGTAATATTAGCAACTTTTGTAACAGAATTTCATTCCGTTTAGAATTCATAAATTTATTCCTCGCCTAAATCTTGCAATATTTTTATATAATTAAAAACTCTTCCAATAATATTAGTTCTGTTTTATTTTTGTAGTATTTCGCTTTTAATTCATAAATGTATTCAAAGGTAAACTTTTATAATTAATAATAACAACTTTTTCGTTAGTTACTATTAGGTGTAGTAACTTATTTTAGTTTAGTTAAAAATCCTATTTTAGAAGCATTTCTAGTTAATTAATTTAAATATTACAAAATTATTACAAATATAAGGACTCATGGAAGAAGTTTTTATGTTTATAAAATATTAAACTTTATTTTATTTTTTTCCATCCTTTTTACATCAACAAATAATTTTAGAAATTCATATTCCAAAGTTAATTTTAACTTTCAACTAGTCATTCGTTAATAAAACATTTTCAATACCTGTAGTTGCAAATATGAAAGGGTGAAAAATCCAATAGTTTGTACGAAATATGACAAATTTTCAGCGAACCATTAAGTAATATCTAAATTAAATTTATGGAGGTAGTTTTATGGAATTTCTTAGCCAATGAAATTTTAAGAAAAATTACGCTAATGACTACAAATTTAAGTGTATTATAAATTAATTATGACTATAAATTTAAGTAGAACAGAATGTTTTCCTTTTATGATTGAGAAATTTCTTATTTAAATAGTAGTGGAAATGAACTAACTAATATGTAACCTATTTTTTAATCAATTTGAAAAATACATGAAAGGCTGAAAATCGAATAGATTGTACGAAGTATGGTAAATGCAACATATTCTTTAATCAATTTAAAAAATAGAGTCCTGACTAAAATAAATTTAAAATTTTTGAATATTTAAAAATATGAAGCTTCTAACTAATTACTGTAAAATACTTTATCACTTAAATTTTATTATATGCTAACTTAATTCATAATTTGGAAGGAAGTAATTATAAATGCTTAAGTATAAGAAGTAATATGAGTAAGAAATATATTATGAAAAGGATTTTTTTTTTCAGGAAGTATTTGAATTTTAGGAAATTTCCAGAAATATACTAAAATTAAGAAAATTTTTGATGTTAAAAAAATAATAATTAAATTAATAAGAAAAAACATTTCTAGTTAATAAAATCAAAATATACGGTTTTTAAACCATTCATCTGATAATTTTTCCGCTCATATGATAATGGTTTTCTGGAAATTCTGGTTTTCAAAATTACAGTTCTGATCACCGTACATTTAATACAAATACAAAACTGAAAAGTAAATTTAACCTATTAGTTTTCTATGCCATACTCTAAGATAGTATGATAAAATTACCAATTTTCACCACATTTACCAAATTTTATAACATATTATAAAACCATTTTTATTGTTAATTTTACTAAAATGTTTTGGTAAAAATTAACGAGCTTCTTGTTGTTCCCTTAGAACCAGAAACACGGTAGAATTTTACCATATTCAGGCAGTTTTGATGAAACTTTTTTCTCAGCGTGGAAAATAATTTTGGGGGATATACTTTTCTTTAAAAAAAATCGCTTTTGGTGGGAAATATAATTCCAGTTGTTTTATTTATAGTTTTCAATGCATTCAATTTAATTACTTTAAAAAAAAATTAAAAAATGAAGAACATTTATAATGCTGTAGTAGGGAGGAAACGAAAAGTAAATTCGTTTATAAAAATATTTATGCGTTTTTAAAGAAGTTACTAAAGTAATAATGTGAGCTCTGTTACATTTCACTTAATTATTATGTCCTCTTTTTTATTATATCTGTCTATCTTTTTGCTTCATTTAATTTAAAAACAGTTTATAATAAAATTTATTAGCAATAATAATTTTTTAACTAACAACCTTACACTCCAGAATATGTTTTTCTATAAAGTTACTCACAAATTTTTATAATGATGTTAAACAAAAAAGAATGATGAAAAATAATTTCTAAAAAGTTTTTGAGTTTTGTTTCTACGTCAAATATAACAGAAGTAATGATTTTTAAAAAAAAAAAAAACATCTATATTAAATTCATAACTGCGTTCTTCCTTGACATAGTTCTCAAAACTAATTTTTCTGTTATTTTCCATCATTCTAAATGTATAATATATCAGTTCATATTGCTTGAAATTTTACATGAATGTTTTCTATGCAAATTTTAAATGAAAATTGTTAACTGAAAAACAATTGTGTGGCTGTAAAATTTCCAAATATTAATATTATGTCCAATGATGATGTCTATTTCTTAAGATGAATTTTTATGATTATTATAAAGCAAGAATAATGTGATTTTGAAAATTGTTAATTTTTCTTTATATTCTTAATTTTCCCGTGTCTTTATTTGCGTTAAGGATAAAATCTTCCAAACATGGTTCACTTCCGAACAATAATTTTTTAGATTCGCACTTTTTTAGATCTAACATTCATCATTGAAATTTCTTTAATTTACAAAATAAATTATTAATACATTTTTGAATATGAATGAATAATAAAAAAATTTCTAATTATTTTTTTTGTATTTTATACGTGAGTACAAATATAAAGCAGATAATCTGAAGAGATTTTTCTCAGTAACTATTAGTCAGCTTTTTGTGATTTAAAAAAATACCAAAACATATTTTAGCTAATAATTACGGTGCCAGAAAACACACATATAAAAGTGACACCGGTTTTCTATCTGCGGCAAAGGTGTGAAATTAATGGGCTTCATCTGTTGCCTTGACAGCCACCATAACATACACACAAACACAAAATAACAATTGATTTACATTAATTGTTATTCTGTGATACAAATAACAATTGATTTACGTTAAAATTGAGTTATTTCATTCAGCAAAAAAGTTTCTACGATCTAAAACATTTCATTTCCTTTCTCTTAGAAATTTGAATCTGTATCCATCCCAAATCAAAATCTGGATTTTATTTTTCTGTTGCTACGATTGATGTGAAATTCTCTCACAAAAACTGTTTTCTTTTTTTCTCCAAAACACCATGCGTGAAAATGGCATCTGAAAGAAGTGTCTGTTAAAAGAGGGGCATTTTACAGTTAAAACAATCCTTTTTGATTTCGCTGCTTCAGCTATGTTTACCCGGAAGAGGATGACTGACTTGTGTTTACACAAAAGACAGAGAGAAAGTTTATCCAGAGATCCTCAAGACTTCATGGTGGGACATGCGGTGGATCGCATTTCTCTATTCCACAAGTATACTACTAGATCAGCGGTTCCAAATTTTTTTTTTTTTTTTACTCTATGGAATATAAATGATCGAACTTCTTTTGGCAAAGCCCCGACTTTGTAAATAAAGTATATAAAGACAATTGTGAACTCATTAACCAATAAAAGGCGACTTTATTTTGAAAATATTTAAAAATATAATTTTTTTTCTTCATCGTTTTGTCATTAATAAATCTTACATTTGATTTTATGTCCGGCAGTTGAACTAGCAGTCTTGGAACTCAATTTAGTCTAGTTGCGATTTTTTTCCGGTGACTATACATATATGAAGTACTGAATAAAATAAGCTGAAAAATAACAGCAATAAGCGTTGGAAATGATTATTAGGGAAACATATTTCTTTAAAGAGTTTGGTTATTATATATGGATTTCAAAAGACAAATTAAAAATATTATTTCAATTTTACGTAAATGCAAGTGCTCTTCATAACTTATTCAATAAACTGTTATTGAAAATTATATTAAAAAATGCATATCTCAAAATAATTTTATAAAGGTCACCAAAATTTTAAGTAAACAATGATTATTGATTGAATCTAAATATAATTTCAGTTTTCAAAAATGGTTTATGATAATATGAACTCTCGAAACTCATTAAACTTTTCGAAATTACTTCATTTGGTAACTGCTGTACTAGATAAGTCTAAACTACGCTGTACTAAATCAAGAAAACAAATTTCAATAGAAAATTAAGCATTAAATTTTGAACTAAATATTTTATTTAAGGAAGAAACTTTCATGGGAATTTTGGTTAAGTGTATCGCATATTATATTACAGTAAACTAAAAATTTTAAAATGATAAATTTAACGTTATTTTCAAATTTCAACGGAAATTTTCTTTTAAATATCAGTAGGCGAATCACGAAAAAAAAAAGCAGCTGAAAAAAAGCATAGGAAGAAAATGCACGGGAAAATTAACGCCCGATTTAATTCGGGCCGTTAAACCCTGATTTAAAGTAATTAAATAATTATTCGAACGTAATTGGACTATTTTTCACTAAAAAAAGTGGTGGAAATAAAGTTTAATTTGAATGTGATTGAAAGAGGAAGGAAATTTTAATACTTTATACATTTATAATTTTAGTACAATTATATAATGTATACAATTATATAATGTAATGTGCTGTTTTCAGAATTTCGCAGTTAAATTAATAATATTGTATTAAGGTGTTAATCTTTTGATAAGTTAAAACACTAACAAAATGATAAAATATTTCAATTTCATACAATATGAAGAAAAAAAATAATCGCTAGTTGAAAAGGTATTATTTATAATCAGATTATATCAGAATAAATAAGTGTTAATTATTGAAATTTAGAACTATTTACGAATTGCTTAAGAGTTCTTATCATTTTATCAAATAGTATCGAGTGGAGAAAGTTCCTTACAGTAACACTTTAAATTAATCCTTATTTATTAATTAAAATTTTAAAAAATAATTTCATTTGAATAAACATTTAATAACTTGAAATTCTGCATTTAATTACATTAAAATTATATTGTTACTAACAAAGTACTTTTTCCGATATTCTTCTTTCCACCTCAGTATGCTACTCTAACAGAAGATATTCATTTTTATTCAATATACTTAATCAATAATCACTTACAAAGGGCCGTGATGGCTCAACATATAGTGTGCTTGCCTCCTAATGAGGTGATCTGGGTTCGAATCTCAGTGATGGGTAGTCGATTCGAATTCCGCCCCTAACTCGCACCGACCACAGTGCTGATGTAAAATATCCTCAGTGGTAGTCGGATCGGGGGTTAGAGTCCTCGTGCCGTCAGGGTAACCGTGGGAGGTTTTATGGTTTTCTTCTCAATGTAAAGCAAATGTGGGTTAGTTCCATTAAAAGGTCCTCCGCGAACTCAAATTTCTCTCAATTCTTGATCCAAAAGTTCACTTGTCTTCTGGGCAGGGTTCAAAATTACAAAGCTATGGAGTTGAACATTGGTTGTCGTAAACCTAAAATTGGGTCGACTGTTCAACGATGGTCATAAAATAAAATATGGTACTAAATTGAACCATATTGCTGTATTTCTTAAACTTAGTTATACAATACAATGGTTCTGTTTGTACGGAGATATGATAAGAAGAGATAGGTGGAAAATAAAATTAAATCACTTACGAAGCAAAGAAAAAACAATATCTAGCCGATTCATAGAAAAGCTTTAAACCACGGTTCCCATTTTTTTTCGGCTGTGGAACCCTAAACGATCGACCTCCTTTTGGCGGAGCTCCGGGACTTAATGAATAAATTTCATTAGAAATTGTGAACGGATTAATTAACGAAAGACTATTAATTATTTTGAAAATTTGTAATAATAAAAAATTTTTTTGGTAATTTTGCAAATATTTAGAGAATGAAATTTTTTCGTCTCACCGTATTATCAAAAATAGTCTTGAAATTGGATTTTATATCAGACAGTTGAATTCACAAGTCTCGAACGGTATCTAGTCTAGTTCTTAATTTAATTTTAGTTCATGCATAAACTGAAAATGAATGAGATGAAACATGGTTTCCCTTAAAATAAAAACGAAAAAGGAAAAAAAATTAACGCTCAGAATAGTTATCAGAGAATCATACTTTTTCACTGTTGAATCAGGTTATGTTTATTTAATGCGAAATGACACTGAAATTTTTCATAAATGTATATATCCTTCTCATCATTTATTAATTTCATGGTTATTAAAAAAACGTTGCTATGAAATTTCTTCCTTCAATCATTTCAATTAAATATCATAAAAATAACGGAGTTATTAAATTTAAAAAAGATTATTAAATGAATATAAATTTAAATACAGGTTTAAAAATCATAACTGGTTAAAAAATTTCCTAACTCTCGGGACCTCTGAGACTCATCCACAGAACCCTAGGGTTCCGCGGAACACCATTTGGGAACCGCTGGGTAAATGGAACACGAAGAACGGTATGGAAAGATAAGCTACGTGAAAGGACCAAAATCGAGTTACATAAACAAAAGTTCTAAGCAAGACAATAAATAAAAGTGTTTGAATTCCTAGAGAGAATTAAAATCCTCGAAGAATAATAGACTCGATGAGCAGACGATCGCTGGACCTCGAATGACATCAGACGTCCAATGAAACGACCGCAAACAAGGTGGCCAAATGAATTGAAAAACGTAGCAGGTGTGGATTGGGAAGCAGAACTGTAGATCGAATTTTTTGGAAAAGTTTGGAGAAGACACTTATTCTGCAATGGATTGATAAAGGTTGAAGAAAATGATTCTTTCATTTTATTTTTTGCGTAAAAACTAATGAGAATTATAGTATTGAAAATATAAAATAAACTAAATTAATGTATAAATAATAATGATGATTTTATAAAAATTATTGATTTAAATGAAAGAAGAAATATTTGAAATGCATGGAATGTCCTCCTCAAACAAACACTTCGATTTTTCCCGCAGCTAAAATTAAAAAGAAAAGAAAGAAAAATAAACCTAATACAAAAAACGTTAACATAAAAAAGTATCATTACTTAACTTCAATTTAATTACTTACGAAAAAAAATTTCTTACAAATTGATCTAATCTATTTTCAGTTAAAGACAATATAAAATGTTATTTTTCATCTTCCATTCAACTACCAAAATGACTAAATCATTATTAATTTTTGGACAATCACAACTTCTGCACTTTTTCAAAAGTTCGTGTAACCAGACACTGCTTGTACAATCATATTTGAATAATCACTACCTCACTGTTCATAATGAGTAATAAAAGAAGATGAAAAAAAAAAAAAAATAGTAAGAGGGACTCTCTGTGAATCTTTGGCCGGACGGAAATTTGACTCTTCCCCAACAAGCTTCAGAAACAACATCCAGAAGGGGATATAGAATTTCCAGCCGTGGAATAGAATGACGTAAATAGCCACTCCGTGTGCACGTACCATGATCCGCCATCTTGGATGTTTTCCAGTAAATCCCTCCTCCCGACACCCTGCAGAAGTAGAAAACTTTTTCAATGTATAAGAGAATGACTATGTCTCTTGCATTAGAAAAAAAAAATCAACTTTCTTGAAGTTTCTTCATGATCTTTTTCTAATCTAGAGGAACGCCAGAAGAGTTCATTCAGTTGGAAAACGCGTGGCGGTAGACATGAATGAAACTGCCGATTTACGCCACGTTTATATTTTATTGGCGAAGATTTTTCGAAGTGATAAAATTTTAATTAGGTAATTAATGTTTCACTCCGTAACGAACGGAGTTAATCATTTAATAAGAAACGGTTTTGGTATTGCTTAAAAAAAACTTGACTATGGATGTATTATGTAAGCAACGGGAAAAAAAAACTGCTGAGAATAATTTTTGATCCTATGACCGGCAAACTTCACGGTTAAAGCGTCCAATCTTAAATATTCTAATGTTCGAAATCAGATATAAAAACTTGCTTTCTCTGAATAAAAATTCCTTTTTAACAAAAAATTTACATTTTGACTCTCAAAATGTAACGATTGAATTTGTAGAATAGGAAATGCGATGATTTAGATCTGGGACCTGTGATTAATTAATGAGAGGAGACATTGAACTTTTAATATTGTTACCTCGACAAGTGAGGTATTTTTCCTTAAATTTTTTTTTTCACTAAATCCAATAAGTCGATAGTTTTGAAGTAAAGAAGGCTTTGTGTATGAAAATTACGCTATTTAATTTAACTTTTAAGCACAAAATTCTTATACAAACACAATTTTAATTTTATTGGATTAAGCCTATAGAATGCACAAAAATCAACGTCTCACTTATAAATATGTAATATAGTTAAATAGAAAACTGTATTTTTTATTCGATTCAGTATATAAAAAAAGAAGAAATCATTGTAAGCAATACCTTATTTGCCCAGAAAAGAATATTTTAGTCTCCCCTTCCCCTATTTTTTTTTATTTTTATCCTTCTCTAATTCGCTCGCGGATATAATTATCTACCATTGATTTTTGTTGTTTTTTGAAAAAAGTGAGTGAGAGACCGCATGCAATCAGGGTAGGCATGATTTAAATCACTTGTAATTTATGAGTTAAAACACGATTTAAAGCACTTGATTTTTTAGGAAAAAAATATTAATGATTTAAGTCAAAATTGTCTTTCAATTAGGATAATTTATAAATATATTCTTGAGATCGTGATTTTCTTAGGTCTGATTTCGTTGATATTGAAGGTTTCATCCAGAGAAATAATGAGAGGGTAATACGCGTAAATTATTATTTTTTGCACCAAATAGACTAAAAAAAGAATCTAAATTTGGACTGCAATGATTATGACAACTTTTAAATTATGATCTCCTATTATCTGAGAGTAGAATAATTTGCTATTAAAAAATGCATTTCAATAATACCAATTTAGTTTCACATTCAGTTCAATATAAATGTTTTTGAAACTTAATAGTTTATGTATTTAAATAACGAAGAAATACTTGTTCTTTTAATAGCTATTTAAAATAATTGCTTCTTTTTTTTTATGTTTCTCGATCTAAATTTATTTATTCTTCGTTTGAAATCTAACTTTACAAATAGGGTCTTCGTTTTTAAAAATTCATGAGAGTATTGAGGTTGAATCAAAACAATTATGATTTTCTTTATTCAGTGAAGTTTGAAATAATTGTATAATTATTTTAACTATTCTAGATAGAAATAATAAGTATTTTAGCTATAATATTGTTTTTAAATAGTATTCTGAATTATTAATATATTTTACATCGGATTTTTTTTTTCTAAATCAGAGTTTATATTTTTTTAAAACAAAAATTAGATTTTTTTATTAATAGAAAATATTTATTTTTTCGAAAAAAAATAATGATACAGCTAAAAAATTGTTTTCGTTTAAGGAAAAAACAGTTATTAGCTTCTTAAGGCAAACATTAAATTTAACATCTTCGTTGAAAAATAAAATAATAACAATTTATTCAAATATGTCTTCAATTAGAATTTGCAAACAAATTTCGAACTATAGAATTAAATTTCTGATAATTAGGGATTAAAGAAGCGTGCCATAATATTTTTAATTGCAAATATATTTCTAAAAACTGTTTAAGACTAAGGGTGGAAAAAGATTTGGTGAGAAGTCTTCTTCACTTTAAGTAGCAAGTAAGATAAGACACACACTGTTTATCTATTTTTAAACTAAGACATTTGTCATCCTTAATTTCAGAGTCGTATTCTGAGATTTTTTCACTCTTACAACAACAGTTCCCTTTTCTTCTTTCCTTAATATTCCTCTTTTAAGTATAGACAATCATTAACTGAAAAAGTAAACAGTTGTCCAAGTGACATCACACCTGCTGTTTTATAAAAACTTTCTTATGTCTTGTAACTTTAATACTGGGAAATAAAAACATGATCAAAACTATGTATGGGAAAAACTATACATGAATATAGGAAAATTTACTATGTTTCTAGTTTTATGGGAAGCTTGGTAATTTTAATCAAAACACTTTGGTGATGAATTTGGAATGTGTTGGGTAAAAAAAACTCATTAAGATACGACTTTAAAATGCGAGATAAAATTTGGTAAATATGGTAAAATTTGTAATTTTATCATGATACCTAACATAAAAACAATTTATTCGGTTTAATTTA
The DNA here is from genome assembly GCF_043381705.1 of Parasteatoda tepidariorum. Lineage (NCBI taxonomy): Eukaryota > Metazoa > Arthropoda > Arachnida > Araneae > Theridiidae > Parasteatoda > Parasteatoda tepidariorum. Next base: position 15,011,175 of record NC_092206.1, read on the forward strand.
TTTTTCAGCTTTGTATTCTTTACTAAATGTGGGGTAATAAAAATTTCTAAAATAACGAAAGTGAGAATATCCAGTAAACAATAGCCATATAATCAGATTAATGAACTAAATAAATGGTTTAAATACCGTATATTTTGGTTTTATTAACCAGAATTATGTTTTACATTTATACCAAAATGTCTTTACCATACAGTATTTAAATTTTACTAGAATTTTCTTGATTGTGTAAGGTGATGTTTAGTGATTTAGGGCAACAAGGAAAATATCTATTTAAAAATACATCGTAGCAATCAAAATGTTTCGTAAAACGTCATTTTTGGATCAGTTTAAGTGTCATTTTTTCATCAGTCTAAGTGTCATGGATTATAAAATCATTTTTTATTTAATAACTTTCATAGTATTCATTAATTATCATTATATTTCATAGTGATTATATTTAACAGCTTTCATAGTATTCATTCATTATCATTATATTTCATAGTGATTATATTTAATAACCTTCATAGTAAAAATCATGAGCTTCAAAAACATGCAAGTGAAAACAAAAGTAGACATGTTTCGCTCAAAAATAAGCACCCATTCTCAAGATGTGTTTGGGTAAATAACATTTTTTGATAATTACGTTTCGATTCGTTACGTTTACGTTGATAATTACGTTTCGATTCGTTACGTTTACCTTGATAATTACGTTTGATTTTACGTTTCTTAGGCGTAAAATTTAGAGGCGATAGTTCAAACCTATCCAGCAAAACTCTAATTAATCTGAAAACTACTTATAATTTAAAGTGTGATTTTTGTCTTCCCCGAATTTGTAGCTGAATTAAAACAAAGAGGTCCGTGTTTAAAAATCACGAATTAAACTTAGTGATCACAACTTAGTGAATGACAAAGTGATTACAGAAACAAATAACATGGAAACGTCCAAATATATATATATACAGATATTTGCAAAGCACTGAGTTAATTTGTTATAATAAGTGTAACAGGGTGAGTAGCCAAATTTTTCAACAAAAAATAAGCCATTTTTAAGCACTCTTCAAGCACTCAAAAAATATTTTTAGGCACTTTAAAAAAATTATAATTGTGCAGAGTGGACAAGTTCTTGAAAATTATAGGTTTTATCCGTCATGACAAAAAAAAAAAATTGACAATTTTTGACAATAGTCAAAAACCCAAATTTTTAAATTTTGGGTCAAAACACCTATTATAAATATGAAGTATTTTTAAATTATCAATTCAAAACTAACTAAATCCTGAAATTCAGAATATCTTGCAAAATGCAGCAAAGTTGCACATGAGAGTGAAAGAATCTCACTGAATCCAGCTCAGTGTTCGCACATGCGGACCCGCAAGCATTTCATTGAACATGTAATGGCGTCTTCAAACGCCACACCCAGGGGCCACACCGAAATAGATCGGGGTTGAATTAACTGTGAAAACGTTGAATAGAACAATGTCATTTTGCACAGTTTGTGACGAAAATAAATATGGTAAAGAAAAAATATTTTATTTTTAAAAAGGTAAAATAAAGCACTTTTTAAAAACTTCCCATGAAAAAAAGCACCTTTAAAGGCTTTTAAAAAACGAAAATCGAAAATAAGCACCTTTAAGCACTTTTTAAAAACGCTACGCACCCTGTGTAATTATTGCGCGTCCGAGTTTGTAAGAGGTAATTTGTAGTCAGCCTTTAGTGCGTTGTAATCAGGACATTGTGCAAATTTAATTAAATAAAGTTAAAACTTGAACAGGCTTCATTAATATTAAATAGTTGTAGGTATTTATATGCATAGTCAAATTACTGATCACTAAAAGAAATTGTAACAAAACTGAACATGTATAGATATATAATTTTAATGGTGACAATGATGCATGTTCTTTCTCACTTTCTGATCCCCTCTTTCCTCCTTTGGGGGTGAGCTGGGGGTCACTGGTTGCATCACCACTTGATGAAAAGAGGGGAGACCTTAAAGCTGACCCCTTCTTAGAAGAGCGGAAGTAGGGAACATAAAAGAAAGTGCTGTAATCCCAAAGAACAACTCTAGTCTATTTGCCACCAACTTTTCACAAATAAACGAGTCAACAAATATCACCTGATATCTCTTAACATGAAAGATTCGTTGAATTTCTGAGATTTATTTTTGTATGTAGTTTGTAGTATGTTTGCGTGACTTGATCAAATTTCGAATTTTACAAGCAATAATACGGGATAATCTGCTGCTGAGAAATCTTTTCATAGAACAAAATTTTAGATTATTTTATAACTTAAAAAATAATAAAGATAATAATAAATAAAATTGTAAGAATAATAATAATAATTAGTCAAAGCATCTTCAAGTGTATAGCTATTACAGGAAGACATTGCATTTATCAATTTATATATTGTAAGCTTTTTGCACACGTAGAAAAAAAAAATCTGATAAAGTTACCGTACTGTATGGTAATAACATTTCTGGTAAAAAAATTAACATAATTCTGGTTAATTAAAAAAAAAATATTATACGCTATTTAAAGCTATTTATTTGGTAATTCTTCAGCTCTTATGGCACCTGTTCACGGAAAATTTCGGTTTTCAAAATTATAGTTTTTATTACTACACATTTAGTAAGAAACACAAATCTGAAAAATAACTTCAAATAAATGGTTTTTATGCCAAGCTTAAACGTATCATGATAAAAATTACCCCATTTTACTAAATTTACCAAATTAGATAACCACTGTAAAAATTTCCAGATCAAATTATGGTAAAAAGTACCAGCGATCAGTGTGCCTGTACTTTTTATTGTAAAATTCATTTTTACCACAACATGTTACGGAACAAAAATCTGATGTAGCGTAATTTTCACAGTAATAATCGTGAAATCAGTGAATCTCTCTATTTGAATAAATATTACTGTAAAAATTATAGTATAATATTTTACGATGAAATGATTTTTACGGATGATGCTCTCGAAGTGCTAGTACTTAATACCGTGATTTGATGCAAAAAATTTTACAGCGCATATTATAAAACATTATTTTATTGTATTAACATAATTTTACCAAAATCATTACCAAAGTGCTTCGGTAAAAATTATTTAGCTTTTTGGTGTTCCCTTAGATTCAGAAACACTTTGAATTTTACCATATTCTGGTTGTTTTAACTATAATTTTTTTTTTTTTTTTTAAGTGCATAATTCGAAACTTTGCAAACAGTCGCTTTTGGAAGGCCAGGCTAACAGGAAAAGTCTCCAATTGAACAACAGCCTGAAACATTTTAGACTAGTTAATAAACATTTTAGCTAATTCGAAATAACATCAAGTAATCTTTCTAGCATTTCCTTAATTATCTTAATGGCAAATAGGCCTAGTCAAATAGATACAGTGGAGACGTTTAGTTACATACCGTTAAGGAACTGCTTAGGTACATTTGAAAATACTGAAGACTCTTCCAATTAATTTAACATTTGCAAATATTTGAATTTTTCATTGAGACTACGAAATATGTCAGAACAAAATATAAATAAAAAGAATAGTAATTTAAAAAAATCAATTTTTAAAAAAAAAAATTATTTAGAGTTTTAGACTTCTAAATAAATCATTTTCAAGCACAATAATGAAAAATAAATTTTTTAGTGCATTATTTTAAATTTCGTTTTTAGAACAATTCATAAGTCTTGGAAAGACAAAGTATCTGTTGTCTCAAGATGGCCCTGATATAAAATGGTAGCTGAGTTTAGGTTCACTGTGACTGTCTTTCAATATACTTTCACCATTTCCGCTTAGTTACAAGTCTTATCTGCAGTTTCGGGAATGTGGAACGGGTTATGGATGGTGACCATCTCATTCTTTGCTGACCGTTAGCCAAATGTTCTCTTCTGGGCCGCTATTGGGAAGCCAGGGGGCCCTTTGAATTTGGAGACTATCGCCACAGCTGCCTCTCTCTATTATAACGTTTTTTGTATTTGTTGGTGTTGTTGTCTTTTAATCGTTGCATTCAATAAATAAATCAACCATATTTAGTCAGGACTTTGCAACAATTCAAGGAATTTTTAAAATCAACAGGTTTTTAAAAAAAGAAATCTCTGTAGAATCGAGAAATTTTTATAGCATTTACAAAAATAAATATACATGCTCTACGCGGTACAACAGAAGAGTAGGTGCCGAAGAATGACAATTCAAAAAAAGGAAATAAAAAAAAATGATTCCCGACAAAGAAATAAAAATGATGAATTTGGCTAAATAGTAAACATTCGTCTTGTAGCATGTGTACATCATAAATCAAATTACGTCAACTCCTCAGACACTTTTTCTCTTTCACGCTAATTTTTTTTAAATTTGGCATAACAAGATAAAAACTGCAACAGCAACAACTTGGCACACTGAATTAAATAATTATAAGTAAAAAAAAATAAAACTGGGGATAAATTAATGGCTTCTTCTATATTGCATAACTAGATACACTTTTTTCTAATATGTTCACCTGAACTTCTAAAAAAAAACATATTTATTTTTTAAAAAAGAAGAAAAAAACATGAAGATTTAATGAAATATTTATGAAGGAAGTTATTTTAATTGATGTTTTATAGTGCGAAAATAAACAGGGTTGGATAAACAAGAATATTTTTTATCCGCAGAATTAGCTCTAGAATTCACTGCTTTTTATTTGGCCATCAGAAACACGCCTATTTCAAGAAACATTCATTTTGCTACTCATTTACACTTTGTGAAACATTTATTTTACATAATCAAACGTCCACGTCAGGAAATTTATATGTTTTAGGATTTTAATCAATATAATTTTAACTTTGATAATATTATGTTTTGGACATACAATCTTTTGATCATCGAAATTGCAGTTTCCTTTCTATTAGTAAAACTTTTCATTTTACAATACCAAACGTTAACGACGTGAAATTTATAGACTTTAGTATTTTAATCAACATAATTACATTGATATATTAGATTTACTATTTATCGATCACTGAAATTGCATTTTCTTTTCTATCGGTAAAACTTATTCACCCTAGGCAAAAATCGTTCCTTCATGTCGGTGATCCGTTGGTCCAGGGCAACTCAAATTTGATTCGGACCACCATGAAATATTTACCAGTGATTGATATATTAGATTTACTATTTTTCGATCACTGAAATTGCATTTTCTTTTCTATCGATGAAACTTATTCACCCTAGGCTAAAATCGTTCCTTCACGTCGGTGATCCGTTGGTTCAGGGCAACTCAAATTTGATTCGGACCACCATGAAATATTTACCAGTGATTGATATATTAGATTTACTATTTTCCGATCACTGAAATTGCATTTTCTTTTCTATCGGTAAAACTTATTCACCCTAGGCAAAAATCGTTCCTTCACGTCGGTGATCTATTGGTCCAGGGCAACTCAAATTTGATTCGGACCACCATAAAATATTTGCGAGTGATTCCCCCGGTCAGCATTTACAGTCCAGCAGACTTTAACGACTCATTCTCTTTTATTGGAGATTTTTCTCGTGGCTGGTTGCAATAGTAATGCAAGCTTTTATTTCTTTTAAAATGTTTTACCTGAACTAAACAAAATAATTTTTTTTTTAAAAATCCAGAATCAATTTTTTTAAAGAAAAGGCCAAACATGAGAGCGGGTCGTTAAATGCTGCTGGATTGGAAAATCGCAGCCCCTCCCCCCTCCCCCTCACAAGTCAGCGATCAATGTAAAGGCATTGTTTATTGTTTGGTTTTTTAATTTCCAATTTCGTGTTTTGGTATATGTTAATGACCAAAAATAGCATATTTCATCACAATTGAGCATATTTATTATAATTTATAATTTAAACTCACTTAATTTTTTTTTTAAAAGTTTAATGGAGATATATAAACGGATCAGCGAAAATATGTATGGGTTTATTAATATATGCAATCTTTGTAAGTTGATTCAGATAAGTGATGTAATAAGCAATAACTTAAAGTAATAACGTACAAAAAAGATTGAAGAAGAGATATTCATTATAATTTTCACTTTAGTTCAAAAAAAAAAAAAAAATTTCTGAGATTTATTTTTGTATGTATTATGTATGTTTGCGTGACTTGATCAAATTTCGAATTTTACAAGCAATAATATAGGATAATCTCCTGCTGAGAAATCTTTTCATAGAACAAAATTTTAGATTATTTTATAACTTAAAAAATAATAAAGATAATAATAAATAAAATTGTAAGAATAATAATAATAATTAGTCAAAGCATCTTCAAGTGTATAGCTATTACAGGAAGACATTGCATTTATCAATTTATATATTGTAAGCTTTTTGCACACGTAGAAAAAAAAAATCTGATAAAGTTACCGTACTGTATGGTAATAACATTTCTGGTAAAAAAATTAACATAATTCTGGTTAATTAAAAAAAAAATATTATACGCTATTTAAAGCTATTTATTTGGTAATTCTTCAGCTCTTATGGCACCTGTTCACGGAAAATTTCGGTTTTCAAAATTATAGTTTTTATTACTACACATTTAGTAAGAAACACAAATCTGAAAAATAACTTCAAATAAATGGTTTTTATGCCAAGCTTAAACGTATCATGATAAAAATTACCCCATTTTACTAAATTTACCAAATTAGATAACCACTGTAAAAATTTCCAGATCAAATTATGGTAAAAAGTACCAGCGATCAGTGTGCCTGTACTTTTTATTGTAAAATTCATTTTTACCACAACATGTTACGGAACAAANAATGAATGTATTTTTTTAAAAATATGCTCTTTTTTCTTCTATTTTTTGGTACAGTTTTGTTAAGTTTATTTGCATCAGTGAGAAGGATGATATTGTTTTTGCTATGAATAAAAAAATTGCAGAAAAGTTAAAAATCACAACTGGCTATCATCACCACTAATTATTGAATATTAACTCTGCAAAAAATAGCCATTAGAAAAATACGTACTCGTAAATTTTCATGGCTAGCTTTGTTTTTAAATAAAAATTTTTGAAACTTTCGTTTGTTGCAAGATATTTCGGATACGAACGCGTACCCCCGTTAAACTGTTCCTGTACCCCTAGGGGTACGCGTACCACACTTTGGGAAACACTGGATTAAATTATTGTATTAATAAAAAATAAAAAAAATAAAAAAAATGAGCCCTTGACTTTAAAATCTAAATAAAATACTAGGCACTTTTTTTAAAATTTTATAAGTGGTTTAATTAAATATTCAGATCAAATTTCAAGTTGCGCATGGATGTCATCGATAACCATCAGCCGACAATATCGATATATCAATGAGCACAGATGATTAATGAAGTAGTTTTATAAAGTGGATAAATTTATTGAGTGATGTGAGAAGTAGGTTATTTTAATTCAAGGATGAAATAGTTATTCCTGAATTATATTTATTAAACTATGAAGATAAGATGTATCAAATTATACTTAAAACAAGCAGATGGGCTCAACGAATGAAATACCTTGAACATACTATCTATAAACTATTTTAACGTGTTGTGATAGCTAGGCACTTTCTAACGCATGACGTAACAGAATACCCTTTTTTTTTTAATTTTAAGAACAGAAAAATGGCTTGTAGGAAAAGTTAAGGGATTATTTTAAGTTTGAGCTAATAATAACGAAAGAGGTTCTCATGGGTTACGTTTTCATCAACAGTAAGACAAATAAGTGAAAATTTTTCACCCTTATTATCACTCACTTATTTATATGGCACCTTATTTATCGTACCCTATTATTCGTTACCATTTTACGTTTCTTACCAGTCTTGAATATTAAAAATAATATAGCGCACCGTACAAAAATGATGTCACTGCTTTTTTAAATATTTTTGACCTCCCCCCCGTTCTCACAGTGTCACACTTCATGATACCCCCATGGTCATGTGACACGCTATATTATATTAGCATGTTATTGGTTTAAAAACAAAACACATGTTATAGGTCATATTTCAAATTTATTTTTAATGGCATTTGAAAGTATAACAATAGCAATAATTAGATGAGAATTTATTTCGCTGATAAAGATTAAAAATATAAAATAAATAGTATAAAATGTTTGGTTTGCTGATTTTCAATATTTTTATTTTAACAAAATTGTGGGGTGTGACATTACTTGTTACCTCTCCCTCACCCATGTCACGAATTGTCATATTTTCAGAAAACTCCACTGTCCCTTGACTGTCCCTTGACTGTCCCTCCACTGTCCAGTGTGACATCATTTACGAATTACCCACGTCATTTCATGAATACTAAACTCTAAATTCATTTTCTTAAAAATCAATAATTTTTAAAAATCAACAAATCAATCAATAATAATTTGAAAATTCTAAAAAAAAAAGTATAAATGAAATAAATGTGAAATTTTGTTTCTATGAGGAAATTTTTTACAATGCGCGCCGATAATACTCTGATTCGTTTTCTTATGGCAGAGAAAAAAATATACTAACGTAACACAGAGAAAAAAGTATGATTAAAAAAACTGCCAGAATATGGTAACATTTAACATATTTCTAGCTCTATAGAAACAAAGTACAGTAAAGTTTGGAAAAGAGCTTTGTTTTTGGTAATGACTTCTGGTAAAATTAACAATAAAATATGGTTTATATCGTGCTGTTTGGCAGTAATAATTTTAAGATTAAGTAATGTTATCATGATACCTTAGAGCATGGCATAAAAACCATGTTTGGTAAAATTTACTTTCAGTTTTGTAATTTTTTACTAAATATGTGATAGTAAGAACTATAATTTTAAAAATATATGGAATAAGTTAAATGTGGTAGTAAGAACTATATTTTTTTTCTTGGTCCTTTAATATTATTTCTATTAATTGGTTTAATTTTGATTTCTCATATTAATTAAATTAGCTAATTAAATATGCGTCTTTCATATCACTGCATTCGTCCTTAGTAAAATTCAATGTAAAACCTGACTATTAACCTGATCTGGCCGTTTGCTGTTGATGTGAGTTATAGCAGCACTTATTTATAGATAAGAATTTTCGATTATGAATGAAGTCGAATTATGAAATTTTATAAACACAATTTTAAATTATAACGTTACCGTACCTTAGATTTCTGAAAAAATTAAAAATATTTTTCTAACAGGAAACAAATAATGTTTCTGCATAAAATATCTTTGTCTAATCATCTCCGATTTCAAATTTTTTAATATTACACCAAATAGAAATTTCATTAATAATTTTCTTTTGGTCACTGTTCTTTATTCTTCCTTACTGTTTTTTATTTTTATATTTTTGTTATTTTATTTTTATTATTTCATTTTTATTAGTTTATTTTTACTTTTTATTTATTTTGCTATTTAAAAATTGTTCCCCACTTAGAGAATAATTTTTCAATGCTTACATAATCAGATTAGTTAAAGTTAGTTTGTAGTTATCATCATCATGGAGATAGAAATAGTAACGACAAACTAATTTTATTTTTCAAATTTAAATTATATTTCATGCACATGAACATTTTATTGTTTAATGCAATAAACATTTTATCACGATTTTCAGGTACTTATAAGAATTTTGAAAATATTTATACCTGAAATTTGCATTGAAAAAAGAAAAACGAAGATTCTAACATTGCTCTAAAATTAAATTTTTGAATGCTACTCATAATGCTTTGAATGCGCGTGTACAAAATATCATAATTCTACTACTTTCTTATAAATAATTTAAAGCTAAATGATTAAAAAAATGTAAAATATTTTCTTTAAAAAATGATAACATTTATAAGATAAGAAAAAAAAAACAATCTTATATTATAGCTAAGAAAACTTGGGATACATGAATATAATTTAATAAATGAAGATTATTTAAGTCTGTCAAGAGGTTGGCGACCGTAATAGTGTTTTTTTATTATGTCTAGAACTACCGTAAAATGTCTGGAAAAAAACATTGAACTGATAAGGGAGACACTGAACTTTTTCTATCAAAATTAATTTATTCTAAACAAAGTATGTTAATATCAGTCTGTATGGACAAGAATTCGCGTTATTTTTTAAAAGCAAACAATTCATATATGAATTTCATTTCATAGAGATTGAGAAACGTTATTCATACATTAAAAAGTTAAGTTTTCAAAAACTATGAGTAAGTACATAAAGTTTTTAAATTCTATTAAGTACTATTATTACTATTGCATCTATTCATTAATTAATATAGAATTAATTTAGAAAGTCAGTTTAACTGTTGTAATTATTTAGAAAAGAAAATAAACTTCTAAAAATAAAACAATTTTAATCAGTAACAATACATCATAATTGGCATTGTTAATGTCAATTAATCTCTATAACTATTTTTATTATCTTGGTTTTGATAATAAAAGCTTTTATGTCGTTCTTAATTTGTTTATTTATTTTTTTATTATTATTTTAACGATGAAATTTTTTTTTCTAAACATAAAATTGTAGAATTACATTAATTTGCACAAATATAGTACTATTTGTTTTCCTATTTTATTGAATTAAAATTTTGAATAAGAATAAAACAAAAGATGAAAACCAGCTTCATACAAATTAATTGTTTTTAAATTATATAGAATAGCTAGTATATTCGCTCATAAAATAAGATAACTTTTAAACATAAAACAAGAGAAGTGAATAGATTAGCATTGCTTATGTCACACAAATATACCTACTCATTTATTTATCTTGGTTTTGTTTTGATAACAGAAGTTACTTTATGGAGAGGGGAGAAATTAATTACTTTCTAAATATAAATAGATAGCCTGCAGTGTAAATGTCATCTAACTATAATTTTTCACTATTTAATAAATTTGAAATCATAAACAAGAACTTCTTTTGAGATATAAATACACGTCTAAGCATTAAAGAAAAGATAATTTAAAAAGTCTAACATTTAAGTGTCATATAAACAAAACAATTTTTTAAAATTGATTCTGTTTTTTAAACAAGACGAAAATTTTTTTAAAAAAATAATCATCAAATATACTTAATTCGATTTTGACTAAGAAATAAATATTGAAGCATAAAATGAACGAAAAATAACTGAGTAAGTAAGACTGTACTATAATATCAGGGGTCTGTTTAGAAGAAATTTGGGTCCGTTAACGGACCCTTCACAANAATTTAAAAAGTTAACATTTAAGTGTCATATAAACAAAACAATTTTTTAAAATTGATTCTGTTTTTTAAACAAGACGAAAAACTTTTTAAAAAAAATAATCATCAAATATACTTAATTCGATTTTGACTAAGAAATAAACATTGAAGCATAAAATGAAAGAAAAATAACTGAGTAAGTAAGAGTGTACTATAATATCATAAACATAATTACAGTTTTAATCACTTTCAAAACAAAATTTTAAATAGTATCTTTATAAATAAAACATACGAAGTCATTTTTATTCATGCAGAAATACTGTTACATTATTTATTCATCATTGTCATTGCTATACCATTTATTAGGTTAAATTTGCTCTTCAACTTTTTATTTTATGTGTGCATGTTTCAGCTATTTATTAAATGATAATAAATAGTAGTAAATTCAAGTACATTATAAGAACTATAATTATGAAAAACAGAATTTCCGGTAAACTGTTACCATACGAAGGGAAAATAAGTTGTTTAAATACTGCATATTTTGGTTTACAATAAAGGTAAACCAAATATACCATACCATACAAGAATGGAAATTTTACTAGATTTTTAGTTTTAACAATATTAACTATTGAAACTAATTGTACAACAGCAAGTAAATATTATTTTTGTTACTCTTGTATTAAAATATTTTTGTTAATACTTGTTTTAATTTTTGTTTGCAAATACCTTTTTTTTTTTAAATTAATAAGTAATCGATAAATATATTTTAAAAACTGTGAATAAAATTTCACTTTACAATATTGGAAGAGGTAAATAAGTTATTAGTATAAGAAGTAAAAAAAGATTTGTTCAAATCAATAGATAATCTACTTCCACATAAAGCAAATCACAATTCTTTAGTGAAAGAAATCCTTCAAGGAAGTTTAAAAGTTCTTAATAGTTATGGTTAATGAATATATCTGAGAGAAATACGTAATTTAATAATTAAAAAAGGCTTTAAGTAGCATTTTAGACAATTTGAAAACTAATTGGCATTTTGAATAATTTAAAAATTAAGTAACATTTTGTCTCCAGAAAACATAGCAACCACAGGAACCTTTTTCCCTTTAAAAGAAAAATGGGTCTTATTTAGTGATCAAGCAGAAACATTTAGGTTATGTTCATACCGCTAAGAAAAAAAAACTTCAATTCTAGTTTTTAAATCCAATTCGCTATTTTCTAGAACTAAGTGCTTTTATTGTATTCAAAGAAACGTAACAACTAAAATCAAAAATATGTCTAAAGAAACTCACAAATACAAATTAAAGTGTATTGGCGAAATGTTTGTAAAATGATTGAATCTTGAATTGAATTGCATGATTAATTTACATTTATATATAAAAAAAATTCTAAGTTTACACAAAAAAAGTTTTAATTTGCACTTAAAATGTAAAATATTAGAGTATTTTATTACACGGAGTTTACAAAGGAAATAATTTCTAAATTACTATAATTAATGTTACTGCTAACATAAGTAAAAAGCGATCGCTTTTAAGTTTAGTAACTTATCTATTCTAGAAAAATTCGGATCAAATTTTGGCTATGGAACAATATATATTCAAATGATCAACACAATAAATATTATTTTCGGGAAATAATAATCTTGCCTGTTTCATGAAGTAGTTAGAGGATCGGTGTTGGTTGCTGCTAACTTATAAGAATTGCTTTTAAAATAAGTTGGTAATCTAATAAATAAAAAAAAAACTGGAATAAATTAATGTGCAAAACGTAGCATGTTCAGATGATCAATATAATATCATTCGCGATGGAACATAATCCTAGTGTTGCAACTGACAATATTTTTGAGAGTTAGTTTAAAATTGCAATAAGTTTAAAATTGCAACTAACCAGTATTATTTTAGATAAATCATAATCTTCAATGGTTTATGAAACAATTAAATGTTCAGACAGATTTTTTGCATAAAATAATGCTTGCTTTTAAAACAAGTGATCTGTTCGAGGGAAAAAAATTGGAATAAATTTCGGCTGGAAAATATATTTTTTTTCAAATGATTTACGAAATATTAATTAACAAAACACAATATTAATATTCTAACTAGCCAATATTTGTGATAAATCACAATCTTAAATGGTTTATGAAACAATCAAATGTTCAAAGAGGGTAACTATTTTACATAAAAATAACGGTTGCAAACAAGTAATCTACTCAAAAAGAAATCAGATTAAATTTCAACTAATAAACATATTAGAATCCTAATATAAGTTTAAAATTGCAACTAGATAATACTATTTTAGAGAAATCATTATCTTTAATGATTTTTAAAAACCAATTAAATTCTCAGAGTACGTAACTATTTACATAAAATAGTATTTGATTTTGAAACAAGCAATCTATTCGGGAAAAAAAATAGGATTGCATTTCAGCTGCAAAACATATTATTTTCAGATGATCAACAAAATATTATTTTCGGTGAATTATAATCCATGTTAAATACTGTAACTAACCAACATTATTTTGGATAAATCATAATCTTCAATAGCTTATGAAACAATTAAATGCTCTGAGTAGATAACTATTTACATAAAATAATACTTATTTTTTAACAAGTAATATATTAAAAAAATTGAATTAAATTTTAGCTAAAAAACATTATTTTCAGATGATCAACATAATATTATTTTCGGTGAATCATAATCTAAGTATAATATTGCAACTATTTTTATTATCGATGAATCATAATCAAAGTATAATATTGAAACTCTTATCCTTATCGGTGAATCATAATCTGAATGTAATATTGCAATTATTTTTATTATGGATGAATCTTAATCCCAGTACAATATTGTAACTAAATATTATTTTCATTTAAATAAATATTGCAACTAACCTGTCCTTCTGTTCTGCAGCTCTGTCACGTTGTCGTCTGTTTTTGAACCAATTGCTGACTTGCGTCGTAGTAAGTCCAGTCGCTTCAGCAAGTTCTCTTTTCTCTCTAGGGGATGGATATGGATTTTGATGATACCATTCCCTTAAAATATTCCTAGATTTCTCCTTAAAACAATAACTCGTTTCTTCACCGTCCCATATAGTCCTCGGCAACGGGAACTTCCTCCTCACGCGATATTTCCCAACGGCACCAAGTGGTCGACCCCTCTGTCGCTCGGCCTCGATATAGTGGGCCTTCAACCACAATGTCTGTAACTTAGGATGAGAGTTTGGCGTGAAAGGGTGGCTTTCCAAAATCCTGTAAAGTTCTTTGAAATTACCACGGTGGAACGCTACCAGAGCTTTGGCTTTCAGTACACTTTCATTTCTTTGTAGCTGGTCACAAGCCGGTAATGACCATAAGAATCTGCCCAATCTTTCAATGTTCCCAGACTGCTGAAGTACTTCGCAGACACATGCGACTTGTTCCTGTGTGAAACCGAAAGACGGGAGATTGTTGTTGCTGTTGGGGGACCCCGCGTTATCGGTCATTTCGTTCCCGACAATCATGAGTATGTTTTGTCTTCCTTTTTTTTTATTTCTTCTCAAAACGTCTGGTTGAAATCAATGAACTTTTTAAAATGTAACTGATTAGTTAAATTTTTTGTTTTGTTTGTTTAACTATTTTGAATCGCGTCGAGGGAACAGTTTGGGAGGAAGCATCTTCACTCAACTCTTCGTCGCGTGTTGTTGAGATGCCGCGATTTTTTTAGAGAAGGTTACCGATTTGCAACATCTTCCCACTTGCCTCTCGTGTCCCCGAACGTCCCGCCAAGTTTCGCCAAGGGAGGCATCCCAAGGAAGAGTTGGATGATGGGCGGAGACTAAACGGGGAAACCAAGTGGAAATACGAGGGATTCAATTCTTTTCGTCAGTTTATTTTGACGAAAGAAAGCAAAATGAATAAATATTTTTTTAAAATTCTTTCTAAAATTTTTCGCTAATTACTATTTTGTTTTGCATTCCCATTTAATATATTTATTATAATTGAGTAATTAATTGAATCTATAATTTATATTGATATTTTATTCAATGAGTATTTATTTGGAATTTTCTTTTTTTAATAATTTTTATTTTATTGTGTTGACTTGAGTGTTTACTATAAAAATATATAGTTATTTTTTAAATATTTAAATTATTAAAGAATTTCAAACGTTAACGTGAGCATTTTAACATTGTTAACTTAAAGTTTTATTTATTATTATTTTTTTTCAATCAGAGTTAGAAAGAATGACGAACTCGTTGTGATAAGTATAAAAGAATGTTAAAATGTATGCAAGTATTTCAGTACAATTTCCTAAATACTATGCAGTAATTTACTTCAATTTTTATTTTCCAACTGTGTTTGAAGTTCAAATATTTCTGAGTTTATAGTTGTTTTTAAATGACAATAACTTAAGCTTATACTTACATTTAATATTATAATTATTTTATTGTTGAAAAAACTAGATTTTGTTATTATTTAGTATTTTATCACTAAATATTATTTCATTTCTCATTTAAGTCAAATTCTCATAACAATAAAACTAAAATTTACTGTTAAATATGCTCACATCACAGCTCAGTGATTTTAACGATTTTAACAGCATTTGTAAAGCAAATAAGTTATAAATATGTTATCCTTTAATTATTTTAAACTTATTGATAATTTATCTTCTTTAGTTGCAGAGACCGGATAGTCACATAAATAAATCGAAATGATAAGGACATCGAAAACAAAATATTTATTAAGAGAGAATAAAATTGTAAAATTTTCCAAAATTTGAGTTTTATTTCTACACATTTCAACAGTATGCAAATTTAAGAAATTTCTCTTAAAAGTAAAATTTTTATATTAAGAAATATATGAGATTAAGACACTTTTTAAAACAGCTCTCTAATAGTGAAATACTACTTTAAATAGTTATGATAGTTTTAATAGTTATGAATAGTTTAATAGTTCCAAGTTATGAGATACATAATGAAAGAAACGGAAATTTTTTTAAATTTTCACTAATTTGAATTAAATTGTTACAAAATGTAAATTATTACATACATAACTTTCCATTTGAAGTAGTAATTTTTTTATTGGTCTTTTAGTTTTTAATAAATGAATTTAAACATATAAAAAAAAATTTTTTTTTTAATATGCATATTTTTGTACTACTAAACATACATAAAAGAATAAAAATTCTGAACGTTTTTTCTTTCAAAATCTTTATTATTTAAGTTTAAGAACAGTTGCCTTAAGAATTACTAATATTTAAGAGCTTGATCATGCAGGACTTATTGTGAAAGATCCAGCTCCTATATTTGAGTAAGATCCTGTCTTGTAAATAATCTACTTATAATTTTTGTGAAAATATTTTTTGTTTTTTAATTTCGAGTAAAATCCCAAAATCTGTCGAGTTTGTTAGCGAAAAGACCTGTCTGTTAACCTTTTTTTCTTTGAATGTTTTAAATCCAAAATTAATTTAGGAATCCGGTACTTTCAAAGAGGGACTTTTTTTTTCTGTGTGAAAATGCGGTCCTAATTTAATGAATAATATTAATATTATATCTATTAAAGAGTTGTGGTTTTAAAATCATGCAATAATGACCCTACGACTCCTTTTTTTCAAAAGGAAGAGATTTAGTAAATTTGAGAAGTGTCTGTTTTAATAATAAAAATATGTGAATGGTCTTTAATAGAGCCGAATTTCTCCTATAATTATCGTTGCTTAGATTTTCAATAATATTTAAATAGATGCATTTGTATTTTGTTTTCAAATATCTCAGATTTATAAATATTAAACTACTTACGTTCTAAAACAACAATTGTGTATAAATATTGATGGTTGATTGCATGCAATTTTTCATACAGAGCAAGTACGTCGGTATCTCAAAAAGAAATAACAAAAAAATTAATAAAAGAATAAGAGTAAATAAAAAAAATTAACTGCCCGATTAATTAATATTATTTATTGATTAGCATAAAATTAGCATTCATATTTATTGTATTAATTCCTTTTTTTTTTTAAATTTGAAAGTATCTATTTACTATGTATTTTTTAATAATAATTTCTAAAATAAACATTTAAAAAATGCAGCATGCAGTAAAAATTTCAGTTCCATTTATTAATTTATGATTTACCTCTGCTTCTTGGATAAAATTTACTGAAGATATATGAAATATGTTTTGTAATCAAGATAGATACATTTTTAGAATTCTTTGCCAAAAATGATGTTAAAAATTTATGCAAATTTAAGATCAAAGGAATGAGCAAGGGAATGTCAAAAACGCTGAGATATGGCGAATCACTATTGATGAAGGCGGGGTTAAACACTATATTATTTTCATTGAAACTTGAAAGTGTTTCTAAAGAACCGTCACTCAACAACTGTCAGTTTTCTTCCGGCTAACAAGCAGATTCTGTTGCTTTTTGTCTCACCGTTCTCGACAGTAAATTGTCAAGGGCTTTATGGTATTCTAGCTTAAATATTTATTTGCGTTTACTATTAGTCATATTTTTTACTTCATTTTTTACAGGAATTCTAAAAATATGTAATACGGATGGTGGTTACTGTACACCATGTATTATCAAATTCTTAATATTACAATTAGTTCTTTGCGTCTTACAACTTCGTAAAATCTTTTGCTTTTGGAGAGTTTCTGTGAAATTTTTCAGCTTCACGATTATTGAAATGAGTTGAATGTAATAAATGTAATGTTACCTCTAGGGCTCAGAAAATCACAAAATTTTCATCTACCCTGTCTGAAAAAAAAAGAAGAAAAAAACTATTGAAATCTTCTGAGGATAGCTTATTTTATTTTATTTGATTTTATTTTATTACCGTCGTTGAACAGCCGACCCGATTTTGGGTTTTAGACAACTAATGTTCAACTCCGCAGCTTTGTAATTTTGAACCAATTCAGAAGACAAGGAAACTCATTGATCAGTACCTCCAAAGGTATGATTTGTTAAGAAACATGGAGGACTTCGTGACTCGATAGATTTAATGTGTATCAGTCACAATTTACTACACGGGGAGTCTTCGGACTGCGGGGATCGAACCCACGACCCTTTGCCCAGCGCCCTACCTACCAGGCTGTCTCGACTCTGGATTTCATATTTGAAAAAAATCGAGCCCTGTTTGATTGAAAAAGGAATTTATTGAAAGCTGATTGGTATGTATGCACCCAGATTTCACCTGGCAATCAAACTGGTATTGATATTTTTTATTCCATGTTCCATTTTTTTACTAATGATTTGGCAGGTTTCGAAAGCGTTTTTCTGAAATGTATTCACATGCATGGACCAGGGGTCTTGAAAGTTAAGGTTCCACAATTTCGAGAGCAATTGCATGACAGTACTGTTTTTACTTCCCAGATAAGCTGGTACTCATTGTCCTAAAGCAGAGTGGGCTGCAAGCCACAACCGGCATTTGAACTCTAGTCCTCCGAAGCGTCAGCTTGGTGTCTTAACCACTGGACCATAGCAGCTCATTTTTATTTATTTCTAACTCAAATATTAATTTTTGGTCTTTAATATTCATAGAATTTTTTCTTCATTTTTGGCGAGGATTCTAAAAAAATAAATTAAAGGCTGCGATTTTGGAACCGTCTATATATATATTTAGCTTCTTTAATTTTTGACCCCTGTGATGTCATTATATTCAATGCATATTTTTTAGTTTTTAAATTTACCTTATTTTATAGATTTAATCAATCCTAATCCTAATCCTCTCATAAATCAGTTAATGTCTTTAATTTCCAACGAGCTTCTTTGCCTTATATCATGAGCCAAATTATTTAAATATTAACAGAAGATATAGTGAGGTTGGCTGAATTGGTTTTACTTTTGGCAGTGTCCTTTTTAAATAACAGTGGATCTCTACTGTACTCCAAAACTTTGATTAAATACTTTTAATTATTGGCGTATGATCAGGCAGGTTGTGGGATTTTATCTCCCATAGCCAATCTCTAATGATATTATTATGAAAAAGTTATTATTTTACTATTTAAGAAGTCTTTTGGATCAAATATTTTTTCTTTCATTTTTAATTTTGAGCTCTACAACTGACACTGAATAAAAGTTTTATTATGATTATTATCCTCCTTTGTCTACTTCAATGACACTAACTACTCCAACTGCTACACATTTTCCATTGCAACCCCCTTTATTTATTTGTAACAGTTCATATTACAACTTTCTATAATTCATATAGTATATAATAGTTAAATAAATCACTATTTTTAAAAAGGATATGTTAAGAAAGTAACAAAAGGCTTCATTTAAAGGGAAATAAAATTTTATCATTAATTTAGCAAGTGTTATATTATATTACAGAATTTGTAAGTGGATTAAAAATGCGCATGCGTCTCGCATTTCTGTCAACTAAACTCTTAGATAATAGATTTGTCAGCAATTTTTTTTATTCACATCAAACATGTTATTGTAGTTTTTCAAAGATAATTTGCAAATCTCAACATTTTTACACCTTTCATTCAAGCCGGTCTTTTACGCTATTGGTTTTTAATGAATGATTCGATGTGATTGGCTTCCATCTTGTTTCTTATCTTTATTGAAGTAAATAATATATCATAAATTTTTTGTTTGAATTGCATATGCTTAATTTTCTTGGAGCAAAATCTATTCAGAAATTTTGTTTAAACTGAAGAGACAGACTTATTGATTAGAGAAATTGACGAAAAATTGGTAATCAAAAGATAAAAGTCGATTTTGACGAGACTTTAAATTAAACCATACTGATAATTGCGTCTTATCTAACTACTTAAGTATAAGGAAACACTTTTGGGGGGGGGGGCTGTATGAGACAAAATCAAATTTTATAAGAAAATGAGCTGATGCCTAAAATATTTATAATTTATTTTTTTATTCAGGATCTATCTAAAGTCGTTTTAAGAGTTTTAAAGTGATCTCTTTTTATTTATTTATTTATTTTGTTCTTTTATTTTTGTGTTACACTATTGCAGAAAAATCAGTCCAATGTTAACCTTGAACCAACAATACTATCGGGTAACTTTAAAAAAGTTATGAAATTGGCCGTATTCGAATCTAAAAATGGTGTAATTATGTCTGAGATTAAATTGCACGATTGTATGTTTCAACTTGGGACCATATTAAGGATTCCACAAATTTTTGACAATTTTGCGGTTCGAATGTTTTACAATTTTAAACAGTGCGACTTGTTTTAATTAAGGACCTTATTAAGGCTTAAACAAATTTTTACAATTTTACCGTTCAATTGCAATAAAATTTTTAACAGTGTAACTTGGTTGTTTAACTTGGGACCGTATCAAGATTTCTACAAATTTCTACAAATTTACTGTTTAATTGTTTTGAAATTTTATACAGTGCAATTTGGTTTAACTTGGGATCATATTAAAGTCCCCACAAACTTTCGCAATTTTTCGATTCAATTGTCTTGAAAATTAATCATTGCAACATAAGACCTTATTAAGGTTTCCACAATTTTTTTCAATCTTACTGTTCGATAACAGGTTTTAGGATTTTAAACAGTCCAACAACTTATTTTTACTTAGGACCGTATTAAGGCTTCCACATATTTTCACAATTTTATTGTTCGATTGTTTTAAGATTTTAAACAATGCAACTTGAAATTAATCATTGCAACTTGGCACTTTATTAAAGTTTCCACAATTTTCTAAAATTTTATGGTTCGATTTTAAGCAGATTTATTTTGATTTTAAACAGAGCAACTTGATACAACTTGGGATCGCATTAAGGTTTACACAAATTTTCGCTTTTTGTATGGTTCTAATGGTTTGAAATTTAAAACAGTCCAATTTGGTTCAATTAGGGACCGTATTGAGGTTTCCACAAATTTTCCCAATTTTATGGCTCCAGTATTTAAAGATTTTAAACAGTGCAACTGCATAACAATGGCTTACATGCAAAATATGGAAGCTTCAGTGTTGGAAATATCGAAACGCGTTGAATTATATTTCTAAAGTTTCCAACAACTTTAATAACATGTAAATTATAAACATATTATCGTACAAATGAATTAGTCTTGAACTTGAATAATTACACGATATTACGCTGAAATTTGAAGTTAATTTTTTTTTTTTTAAGGTTGCCTGGTTTTCTTTTATTTAATTACTTTTTAAGTTGTCTCAAATTTACTCAATATTATGGTTCAAAGTAAAAATTTCGTGCTACGACATTAAAATAATTTTCAGAATTTGTATTTCTAAATTTTTTTTTTTTTTTAATATTTCTTGTGTAAGGTATTTTTCTTTTTAAGATAAAAAAAAAACTGTATCCGTTATTTTTCTACTTTTTTTTTTAACAAATTGAATATATTTTCCAATGTTATGTTATACTTTATTTTGCAATACTATATTTTACGACTATTCTGCATTACTCTATATATACGTAATATTATATTTTGGAAACGAAGAAGTTTTATTCAACTATCGCCAACGCTCTGAAATGTTACCAAAACAGGTAAACCTCAAAACTCCCTCACTTTGCGAGTCACTTTATTGGATGAAATCCTTAAAAATACAGGTCGGTAACCATGGTAACCAGGTGGATAAGCTCCTCCTTTCATTATTATAGAGAGCCTTACCATTGCTATTCCACTTTTGTTAAACCTAAATATACTTTATAGTTTCCCTGAAAAAGTCAACAGAAACAAAAATTAACCTACCGTAATTTAATACTGTCTTCAGTATTTCTATAATTTCATACGAATTGTTCATAGTTATATGCTTTTTTCTACGTCTTAGCTTTATTAGTATTTTAGAAAAAAAATTTTTTTTTTTTTTATTAAAGAGAGAAACGGTATAAATTTGTAAACATATTTTTGTAAAGGCTTGTTTTATAACTACTATTCAATAATATTTGAATGAACTCCATGATAAACTCAATAATTTCTCTTTCTCTAAATAGAGCACAAATAATGGGGCTTAGTTGCAATAAAAATGAATTGAAAATTTTATTTTTCAATAGTTTATGTCCTTATTTAATTTATAACCAGAATTAATGTATTTTATAGGTTACTTTATCATTAGTAAAACCATAAGCTTCTAATGGAAAATGTAATTATAGGTATTGAAAAAAAAAGTTATCAATAATTAAATTATATTTCTTTTTTATAATAAAATTATTATATTTCTATTTTATTATAAAAAGCTCAATTATCCCTAAGTTTCGAAAAGGATTTTTTTTTAAACTTTCAACATACATGCTAACATTTTTCAAGTAAATAGTTCTTATACTTTGCAAAGAAAAAAAAAAGAAGAAAAAAAGGAAAAAAACCTTTTTACTATTTTGAAAATTTCGTTCTTTTTATATATGTATTTTTGTTTTGCTATTAAAAAAATATTTTTTTTTTCTAGTGAGTTTAAAGATACGTTGTTAATTTAATTATTCAAAAATAATACATTAATATTATTCACAATATTATAATTTTTTTAAAATTGTATAAAATTGTCGATAATTAACAACTTCTTTTTTTTAAAACTTTTGCACTCCATAATTTTTTTTAAACATTTTTAAAATAAAACTTTAAAAAATGCTTGCACAATAATTTAGGTTAGAATAACTTTTATTGATAGTTTGTCAGAAACAATTTTACAATTTGAGTCAAATAGCAACTGAGGTTTTTTCTCTTAATAACTTACAAATAGTTTTTCAAAGAAAGGAAAATTTAGGAATGAAATATTAACTGAATCAATAAATAATTTTAAAAGACTATAAATTCAATATTTTAGACAAATAAAATTTTTGCATTTTTTTTACTGTAAATATTTGAGCTTTGTATAAAATAGTTACCGCTTTATAATATTGTAAAAAATTAACGGTAACCACTGGCCACAAGGCGACCAAACTATAACAAGTGGCGATTAAAAATTGTCTGCCACTCACCACCCGATCGCAGCTTTTTTTTGTCGAAAATTGTGTATATTCTTAATACTTTGTTAATAAATTTGGTATCATTATAATATTCTAAAAATTATTTTATTTCACGGTTATTTTTTTAAAAATTTTCTTTATTTTCGAAATAAACCTTGATTTACCTCATTTTGTGAAATACTTAAAAAGAAATACCCAATATTATTAATATCAATAGTTTTTTAATTGTTTGAAATTTTCAATTCTTAAAAAAAGTCCGGGTTCAAAATCGTATATCTGGCAGCTGACCAGTTATAGAAAATTTTGCTACTGTCCTCTGTCAGATATCAAAATTTTTTAATTTTTTTCTAAACTTTATAACCACTTGGAGAACTTTTTTTAAAAAAAGAATGAAGATAGATAATAGTGTGTTTGTCAATTCTTTTAAAAATAACATCCCCGATTTAATTTTCACACTAGTAACAGTTTTATTAATGTTTTTGGAATAAAAAACTTTTTTTTGTGATTTGTCTTGAAATTGCAAATTTTTCCTGAATTTTAAATTTTGTGAGTTGAACATTATTATAAAGCTCAATACTTAATCATTTAAATAGTCTTGATAACTTTGTATGTTGTTCTTAAGTTAATTATATTTTTAAAAATAACTTTTTTCATACTTATCAGACTATAGCATTGTTTTTGATATTTAACAACAACAACAACAAAAAATCACATAATTTGTGTCAAATTTATTATTAAAGTCACTTATTCTTCATATTGTTTTAAATATAAAATAAAATTTAGAGTAAAAAATCTAACAAAAAGTTCATAACCCATCATTTAAAAAGTTAATACTAAAGATTCGTAAAGTCACTCACAAGTCGATAGTTTAAAAAAAAGCTTTCAGCATACTTTTTCAAGCAAGTAACCTTTTTATTGATATTTTGCAACATTTTAAACACTTTTTTTAAAAAAAAATAGTTATTAATCTTTAACCACGCGGGTAATCTTTTTACTAATTTTTCTTTTTTAATATTTTATCAGATTGGCCTTCATAATAAACAGGAAGTAATTTCAATTTCCTCAAAGTATCTTGTTGTGATGTAATCTTTTATGCAAAATATCTCTTCAGTTTAAACTAACATAAACGAAGAAATAAAATTTAATCAAAGGTCACGTGATATGAATAATATTAATGTTCGTCATCAAATTAGTTTTTTTGACTCTCGTGTTTACTCCGCCGCTAACTGAATTTGATTAGAAGAAAAATAATAATAAATTCAATTCGAAAGACTTGAAACCTATTCAACTTTATTTTTTGAGTAGTGATAGTTAGTGTCTAAACTTTTTTGCTTACAGTTCATTTAATTAAGAGTATGAATAGGTCCATAATTTAAGAACTTATTTAAAAACCATGTCTAACTATACTGTAAAAAATTTCAGAAACTAATTTTAATTTTACAAAAATGTTTCCGAAAATCATTTAATAGCATGCTTCTGAAAAATTCAAAATTGTAGTAAAATAATGTGATTTTAATAAATTTTTGTAATTTGTGTACCTGGGCAATTTCATGAAAATGTCAACGTCTTAAAATTTCTATATTAATTAAATACCAAATATTGTATGCTATTTTAAAGCTTGACATGACTATTTTAATGATATGCAGAGCAAAATCAAAAAATTTATCAAAAGTCAAAGGATTAAATGGGCAAGCCACATTATAAGAATAGAGGATAGCAGGACAACCAAAAAAGTTTTCTGTGCCAGGCCAACAGGTACAAGAAAAAGAGGACGACCAAACCTAAGATTTTTAGACTGCCTTGAAAAGGACCTACAAATTTTAAAGATAATTAACTGGACAACCTTGGATAAGAGAAGAATGTCTTGGCATAGGCTTGTTGAGAAGGCCAAGGCCCATCCTGGGCTGCCGTGCCAATGAGAAGAAGAAGAAGAGCTAAATTTAGGAAAAATATAAAAAATTTAAATTAAGTCAAATTTAAATAAGGAAAAATAATCTTTTAATGCAAGAAAAGTATTCTTTTAATTCAAAAAAAGACATAGTAGATGTTTAACTCTTTTCAGAAAATTTGCTTGATAATATTTTCAAAAAAATTTTTTAATTTAAAAAAAAAATATTTACCGCCGAATAATCGAGAAAAAAAATCGGTGTATTTTGTTATTCACATTATAGAGTTTCATTCTACAAGATATTCCAAGAAAATGTTGTAATGGTATACCATTTAGAAGAACATCGAAAATTCCTTAACTGAGTTGATGTGGCACACTGTAAAAAATCCAAATCAAATTACGGTTTTAAGGTAAAATCCATCTTTACTGGAACACGTAGCGGAACAAAAAATCTTATATACCGCACTTTTTACGATAATAATTACCGTAAAATCCCTCAAATTAAATAAATATTATTGTAAAAAATTGCGGTTTAATATTTTATGATAAAAATGGAATTTTCAGATGATGCAACCAAAGTACCGGTACTTTATACCGTAATCACCTATCATTATAGGGATAAGTTTTTCACCTAACATTATAGGGTAAGTCAACCAATGAATGAACATTTCACATATATTTTTTAAAAATAAGATTTTAAAAGTTTTTTCTTAGATTGATTGGTAACAGTAACTTACTACCTAACAATAGGAAGTCATCTAACAATGCATTGTGTTACCTGATCATACTGTCTTCGCTGGAAAAATTTTTGAATTTGTTAGTATCTGTGCAACATCTTGTTTCTTTGACAAAATTATAAGGTCAGTTTTTACAGCTATCAATTAATTGCAGTGCAATTAATTGCATGAAGTAGTCTTATTTTTCCCACTGGGAAAAAGAGAATTCAAAATATGGTTATTGAAGTTACGTTTTATTTATTTTAAGCATCATAGCATAAGCAAGTTTTGAGATTAGGGGGTGTTTATTAACTGCGTAACCAAACAATAAAAATATTTGAACCAACCAATAAATGAACAAGTATTGTTTTACTTGGACGTTTCCAAGTTAATGAAAATAAAAGAAAAATTTTAATGTTCTTGTACCTTTAGTCATATTATACATCAAAATTCTGCTAAAAATAGAAAAAACAACTTTTAACCAGTGAAGGAACAGGCCTGTTTCTTCACTGGGAATAGATTTCTCAGTGAATGAGCAGTATGTGTGAAATATGATTTTACATGGCTCTAAGATGATTAGTAGTTCTGTGATATAGAGGACACCTAAAGTTCTGTTTAATGTTGCATGAATAATTCCTAAAATAATTTGATTTCAAAATGCTAATTTAATTGCTAACTTTAGGAAAAGAATTACAATTATAATTTATTATAAATCAAGTGGTTAGTTACATTATACGTTAAACAACTTAATAAACAATGTTTACTCATCAAAAGCTAAATAAATATAGTAATAAAAACCTGAATAGAACATTTATTTGCTGACTTTTGTACCAATAGTTAGCTAAGTTATTATCCTAATGCAGTCTTTAACGTCATGAAGGAAACGGATAAGAAATATCCAAGACAATCATCCAGGTGAAAAATGGATGAAGCTTTTAAGACGACATCTACTGATAACTCAGCGCAATGCGAAGATAATTTCAAGAGGCGAAGCTTCCCTTACAGAGAATAATATTCGACAGTTCTTTAGAGGATCATTCGAGAGAACTTTATAGGAATCTTGAAGAGGAAAATAGCCCTGGCACCCTTTTAGAAAGTGATCGCATCTACAATGAGAACGAAACAGGAGTTTAATACTGCCCTTAAGCCGGAAAAATCTTTCGCCCTAAAAATTATAAAGATTTATATTTTATTTCTAGGAAAGAAAAACAGTTTTGGCAAACATTTCAGCTAGTGTAAAAAAAATACCTGCAATGGTAGTTTTTCCAATTCCTTGAACTATTGCAGAATTAGTTCCTGTTATATATTTAATTTGAAAAAGTGATTCATGAAGTGTATCAATGACCGCAGCAACATTTTGCGAATATATTGCAATGCTTCAACCCATGGATAATTGAAAATGAAAATCAAATTTCCTATTTTGCTTCTTCTGGATGGGCATAAATCTCATATCAATTTGAAACTTAGCAAGTTTTGCTCATCAAAACAAATTCCCTGGATTAGCTTTCTACCTGATTCTACCAATGCACTCCAGCCTTGTGATGTAGGCGTATTTCGAGCTTTCAAAGCTTCATGGAAATCTTCCGTTAAATCTTGAAAACGAAAGAGTTGTAAAACAATATGTAGAGGGAATTTTACGCCCATTTTTAAACATGCTTTTGAGGCATCAATTGATAATTGATGAAGTAAAATTTAAAATGCTTTTAAGAAATGTGATATTTTTCCATTTGATGTTGAAAACGCTGACTATAGAAAATGCATTCAAGACAGACATAAAGATTTAATGAGAAAGAAGGCTTATCAACAAAACACATACTTCGAGAGTAACGATGCACAATTTCTTCAGAAGCTAGATAATGAAATCTTTCAAGATATATTGCTATAGGAATATTGACAGAAGAGTTTAATCTCCCAAATATCCAATAGCCCATGATTATCTCAATGTGGAAGAATTTATTGCAAAAAGAGCATTTGGTTAAGTCAAGCTTTGGCACTGTAGTTGAAACAACTTACATTCAAAATTAATGTATCTTGTAAACTGATTTTGAGATAAGTCCTCTTGAGGCATTGTTAGGGGAAAAAACAATTGATTCTATAAGTAATCAAAGTCAGAAAATGGTAAGTACTGCTGAAGACTCACTAGATATACTCCTTTCTCGCATCTATTATCCAGTGAGGAATTCTAGAAATGGTACTGGAAAATCAGAAGCCAATCAGAATTTACATTGGCCAAATATTGGGGAAAAAGCGAAAGGTCAAATCAAAAGAAGAAGAAATAAATTACGTTTTGCATTAACTTCATTAAAAATGGTAATCTACTAAAAATGGTAAGAATATAAAAAGACTGAAAGAGCTGAAAAAAAGTTAAAGCAAAAAAGTATGATGACGAGAAAAATAATACTTAAAAAGGTTTAGAAAAAAAGCTTTAAAAATTAGGATGTTCTTTTCCGCATGCTTCATATACTACTTTAGATATTTAAGAGTGAATTGAACTTAGTTTCATTAATTTTTAGTTTTTCTTTTGAAAGTTGCCCTAAAACAATTCAAAGTTGATTTGTATAAATGTAATCAAAAGCTTCTATACTGATTTCTGGATAATGTCAAGTATTCCTGAATTCAATTAACATATTTTTAAATGTTAGGTATTAGATGACTTCACTTTATTTGTTATACTTTGCTTCATAATTTTTATTTCTTATCTATTTTTAGAGTTAGTATGTTAATTATTTTAATACTTCATTTTGATAATGTTTTAGAACTCAAATGTCATATGCTAAATTATTGATAATTTTCTAGACCAACTGTAACTTCATTTAATTTAAAATTCATTTTTAACAACAGAAGAACTACTTATTAAGTCAGTATATTTTTTCATATAAGTTTACTAAAGTCTGCTAAGTAAATAAATGTCTGTCAGCTACCCGTGGGATAGACCACTGAATTCATACAATTCAAAAAACTCTCTCATTTTCTTCTTTTTATTTTTTTTAATTATGATAAAAGTGTAAATCAACAAGCTTCACGACCTTCAGTTCATTCAATTATGTGTATGAGAGGATTTAGTTTCTTTTATGTAAATTAAAAGTTTATTACCAATCAATGATCGTTGAAAAAAAAATTAAGCAGTTTTGTAATTCGCTANACTAAAAATGGTAAGAATATAAAAAGACTGAAAGAGCTGAAAAAAAGTTAAAGCAAAAAAGTATGATGACGAGAAAAATAATACTTAAAAAGGTTTAGAAAAAAAGCTTTAAAAATTAGGATGTTCTTTTCCGCATGCTTCATATACTACTTTAGATATTTAAGAGTGAATTGAACTTAGTTTCATTAATTTTTAGTTTTTCTTTTGAAAGTTGCCCTAAAACAATTCAAAGTTGATTTGTATAAATGTAATCAAAAGCTTCTATACTGATTTCTGGATAATGTCAAGTATTCCTGAATTCAATTAACATATTTTTAAATGTTAGGTATTAGACGACTTCACTTTATTTGTTATACTTTGCTTCATAATTTTTATTTCTTATCTATTTTTAGCGTTAGTATGTTAATTATTTTAATACTTCATTTTGATAATGTTTTAGAACTCAAATGTCGTATGCTAAATTATTAATGATTTTCCAGACCAACTGTAACTTCGTTTAATTAAAAATTCATTTTTAACATCAGTAGAACCACTTATTAAGTCAGTATATTTTTTCATATAAGTTTACTAAAGTCAGTTTCGTAAATAAATGTCTGTCAGTTACCCGTGGGGTAGACCACTGAATTCATACAATTCAAAAAACTCTCTCATTTTTTTTTTTTTTTTTTTTTTTTTTTTTTTTTTTTTTTTTTTTTTTTTTTTTTTTGAATTTTGAAATTTGATGAGAATGTGGCTTCCAAAGCAGAACGGAGTAAGTCATTCATCTCTCTTCTGATGTCTTTTTTCTTAAATTGATTTTTCAAACATACGGTTACTTTTAGGACACCCGGTTTAAATAAGAATGAGAAAATTAGGTTTGCTTAAATAAATTTATATTACCATAGTATGTGATTCATTCCAGTAATTTTCAAAAAGATTTGATCCATACGGAGAAAAGTTTCTGAAATTACCATACTTGTATGGCAGGCATTTCTGGTAAAAGAAACTATAATTCTGGTAATTAAATTAAAATATACGGTATTTAAACCATCTGTTTGGTAATTTTATCGTTCGTTATGGTAACGGAAATTCTGATTTTCAAAATTATAATTTTTAGAACCATTCATTTAGTAACAAATATGTTATATTTGCTTTATGGAGACATATAACAGTACCTAAAAATGTGTCTCTCATTAATTTGAATTGCGTTGTGAATTTGAATAACTAGTTAGTGGAGAAAAANATTTAGTAATTATTATAACTGATTTGGTTAAATTTAAATAAATAAATGAATTTTTTATGTCATGCCTTATCAGCTTTATTTAAAGAGCTTAAGATTCAGTATAACTAAGTTGCAATGTACCATTTCCATTTTTACCGGGGATTTACAAAACGATTTCGACTTTATTTTGATGCGCTGTTATAATGATTAAGAATGCAAAGTTATAATGGCAAAGAAAAATAATTTCAAGAAATTTAATACAATTTGAAGTAAAGGAAACAATTTGAAACAAACATACTTAATACAGACAAAATCAGTTAAAACACATAAATTTTAAAAAAAAATTAAAAAATGACATTAATCTATTTTAGGCCAGGAATTGAAATTTTACAAAATGTGTTATTACTTTCATTAAAATATACTTAAATTGCATTTAAAAAAAAAAAAAAAAAAAAAAAAACAGTTTTGTGCATGAAAAATAATTTTTTATTTAACACGTTCACGCCGGGGTGACCCACCGGTGGGTCACGCTAGATTGTCTCATCTTGGCAGCGCACCGGAGTAAAAACTGGTAACAATAAATTTCATTTTTTAGTTTTTTTC
Organism: Parasteatoda tepidariorum; assembly: GCF_043381705.1. Classification (NCBI taxonomy): domain Eukaryota; kingdom Metazoa; phylum Arthropoda; class Arachnida; order Araneae; family Theridiidae; genus Parasteatoda; species Parasteatoda tepidariorum. The sequence goes on from NC_092206.1 coordinate 15,041,621, forward strand.
CGGGAATAATAAATATCCATAACTACCAATTGATTTTAACGGATGCAATTTTCATATTGAATTGCTTCTTCGCCGTGATAAATTTCCTTACAATGAATTGTTATTGTTGAGAATAGATTAACTACTCCCGAATATTATCTAATATAGAAATAGTTCTTCTACCATTATTTTCTCTTTTCCCAGCGTGAACGTGTTAAGAAATAAGATGGTGAACACCTTTGGCAGTAAATGGGTTAAGGTGAGGTACTTTTCAGTTACTCGTGCTCAACCGAAAACTCGCCAAAAACCTGCGTCAATTTTTTATTTTACTTTATTTATTTATTAATACTATTTTTTTTTAATTAAAAAAAATAGATAAATCTCCTTGCATCCGGCTGTGTAGTTTTCACTTCAAACAAATTAAGAAATTAAAGTCTTTACCAAGTTTGTTCAAAGAGACAAACAGTTTATTAAGTTATGTTTTAACAAAGTCAATCATATATTTTAATTCAAGTTTTTGCAGTAATGACATTTAATTTCTTATTCTTCATTTTCCTTTTTTAATTTAACAAATTCCTACGAAATAGTAATAAAACTACAACTTTGACAAAACATCTTTGGTCGAAGTTCCGTTAAATTTTAGAATTCAGCTTTCGATGAATAAATAGGCTTAAACGCGTTCATTTAATGTCTTAAATTATTCCTCAATTTGATTCGAACAGCTAAATTAGAAGAAAAAAATTAACCTTGTAGCTACACTTAATTTCTTCTAAAGGATAATTTTCAGAAAATCTTAACAGTATGAAAAATTATTCAGTTATAAAAAGAATGTCTATAAAAAAGAAGAAATGAAATTTTTGTATATTTGAGGCAACCCTAAATATTTCTTCTAGAATTTCACATGCCAAGTGAAAAAATCAAAAGAGGAATGAAGGGTTGGAAATACAAAACCTCTGCACCTGTTATTCTGTTTCGAAATAAAGAGAAAAACGAATGAAATAATTGCAGGAGAAAATTTTAAGGGAACGAATTTTTTTTTTTTTTTACTTTTCTTCACATTGTTATGTATTTTCTTGAATTTACTTTAAAATAAATCTTGACATGCTTTTTGTCCAATTAAATTAAAGTAACTATTATTTTAATTGTTTATCCAAATAAATTTGAGCCGACTTTTTAATATAAGTAATTCAAGTATTCTATCTATACATATTTATAGATCCTTCGTTATTATTATTTGTTTATCCTATTGTATTTTATTTTACATGTATTTATGTTTATGAAATTTATAATCCATATTTTTCTTTTTTTTCTGGCTCAATTAAAATAATTCTGTTTAATAATATTTTTAATTGTTTTAAAAGTTGAATACAAATAAATTTAAGCCGACTTTTCTATATAAGTAATCCAAGTATTTTATCGATGCATATTTATCTATATATATTTATAAAATAATATGAAATAATCATATAAAATAATCTATAAAACTCTTTTTTATTTACAATATTTTAAAAAACCCTTGATAGAAAATTTATCTGAAAATCTGGAACTTAATAAAATAAATTTGCAAAGTTATACTTTGAAATTTAAGGAAATAGGTAAAAAAGTATTTAAATCTAACTGAATATTGATTCCAAATTAAACTGAAATTTCAAACACAACTTTACTAATTAATTGACAAAAAAAAAAAAAAGATCTAATCTTTTAAAAATTACTTTTTAGAATTTTTATTTGAGATAATCGAATAAATATTTTAATTTTTTAAATTCGTGTTCAAAAAGTAGAATTGAATCGGTGATTAAAGTCGTATAACTGTTACCCCTTTGAACCTGTCTTTTTATTAAGCTTATTTTTGATATTTTTTTCATTATTTTGTATTTCTTTAAATTAAAATAAGTGAAAAATATCACATTTAGCATGAAATACAGCATGAAGAACCGATCTCCTTTTCTGTGTTAAGTCTAAAATCTTCCATACACAGCTCAATTCCAAGCTATAATTTTTCAAATTTGTTGTTATTTACGGTTATTCATCACTGAAAATTCTTTAATTTACAAAATTAATTATTGACAAATTTCTGAACATAAATGGAAAAAAAAAATTTTTTTTTCATACTACTTTTTTTGATTTTATATTTTAGCACAAACATCCTTGATTGGATCCCTGATAATTATCCCTGATAATCTAATAGATTTGTTTAGTGACTATTAGACTGTTTTTTTCTAATTAAAAAAAAATACAAAAATACATTTTTGCTTCTAATCAGAGCTTCAGAAAAAAAATATATGTAAGGAAACACAGGTGTCCCATCAGCGTCAAAGGATTGGTGCTTTTTTTCCGGTGCTTATTTTTCAGTATTTTTTCCTAGTTCTTTTATTTCGGTAATTTTTTCTCCTGGGACTTTTTGTTCCCCGTGATTCATATTATGGGAATTAGGCTGTTATGTAGTGAAACTTATAAAATGTCTATAAGGAAACAATGTTGAGAAACGGTTTGATGTCAAATAACTTTTGGAAAAATGGGTCTTATCACTATATCAAAAAAAATATATATATAGTTTTAATATTGTACTTTCTCTGCTACAGCGCTTTTGTCGCTTTTTTTTACTAATTACTGTTCTGTTCTTTACTATATTTATTTAATTTTTCTGGCTGTTAATTAATTTACACACAGCTCACTTCTAGTTTTCACACATAGTTTTTCAAATTTGCTGTTACTTGTAGTTATTTACTGGAGGAAATTGTTATTCATCACTGAAAATTCTTTAATTAACAAAATTAATTATCGACAAATTTTCAAACATAAATGAAAAAAAAAATGAAAAAAAGAATTTTTGAAACTACTTTTTTTGATTTCATATTTTAGCACAAATATCCTTGATTTGATCCCTGATAATCTAATAGATTTCTTTTAGAAACTATTACCCTGTTTTTTTAAAAAATACCAAAATATATTATTGCTTCTAATCAGAGCTTCAGAAAAAAAATTTTATGTAAGGAACACAGGTCAAAGGATAGGTGCGTTTTCCAGTGCTTATTTTTCAGTATTTTTTTTAGTTCTTTTATTTCCGTTAATTTTTTCTCCCGGGACTTTTTGTTCCCCGTGATTCATATTATGGGTATTAGGCTGTTATTTCGCGAGACTTGTGAATGTGTATAAGGAAACAATGTTAAGAAACGGTTTGTAGTCAAATCACTTTTGGAAAAATGGGTCTTATCACTATATAAAAAAAAAAATTAGTTTTAATATTGCATTTTCTCCAGTCTCGTTTTTTTTCTTCAAATTACTGTTCTATTCTTTACTATATTTATTTAATTTTTCTGACTGTTAATATTCAGAGCTTCTTTTTTATTGGCGTATTTCATATACCACCCAAAGAACTGTTTCTTAGAGCAAAAATACAAAACGTTACCAATGTTTACCTATTCGATTCTACTGTGATATTCGAAAAGTTTTCCTTCGCTTGAGAGGGGTTGTGAACACTTTCGGAGGTCATTAAAAGATCAAGTGTCATCTTCTGTAAAAAAAGGGGACGAGCAGTAATTCAAGTACGGTGATAGTAAAACCGGAGACAGAAATGTGATACTTTTTAAGTTGACGTCCCCCGAATATATTCCACCCGCACACATGTCCTCCTCCATATGGGGGATTTTCCACAAATTAAATAAAACACGCTTTAAATAATGACCTTATATTTTTTTTGGATGTTCACTTCAGAAATCAATTATTGCAAAGCGAGCTTCGAAAAAGCTTGAGAATGTTTTCAGCTTTTTTTTTAAATAATTGATTGATGATGATTTTTTATTAAGATAATTATATTTATTTATTTTATATAATCCCCGATTCACGCTCAGCAGGAGAAAGGCCATCTCGCGAAGGCACTTTCGGTATTCTAATTGCAAACCGTGGAACTTCGTGAAAGCCACATTCAGTTCTGGATAGGGTGTCGAATTTCACTATTTTCTTGGCGCCAAAATTGCTATATTTGGCTTTTAATTGTCTTTGTTAATGCTGAAATATGCATAAAAAATATTTTAAACTGGTTTATCAAATCAAACAATTCTTCGATTGTCGCGCGATTTTTATTAACACGTTCGCTGCCAGCTGAGTACAAGCTTTATGCTGTTTATAACGCGAAGAGTGATAATCGATAAAGATAAAATCAAAGTTAAATTTTCTTATTTTAGCAACCATTTTAGTTTTTAAAATTCATTATAAATTTATTTAAATAGTTTTATTTAATTTATTTTCTTCAAAAAAAAAAGTCGGATGATAAAATGCATCGTAATCTGTTTAATCCACGCAAACTGGTAGAAAGAATTTCATCACGATGGTGCGGTACGGCATCGAAAGTGTTAAACATATTTTCATACTTTTTTTTATTATTTTGCTTTAATTTAGGTCAAAATAAGAAACAATTATTATATATAGCATTTTAATAAATAATGGTTGTAAAATATAGCATGAAACAAAAGTGTATTTTTCTATATAAAAATAAAATCTTCTTACAATACTTCTAAACAATATTCTAAGAAAATTCATATCAAAATCATATTCTTCTTACTTCTAAACAATAAATTTGAGAAAATGAGTTATTCATCATTGCTATTTCCTTAATTTACAAAATCAATTATTGATAAATTGCTTGAGTATGACGCACAATTTTTATTAAACACAATTTTCATATTTTTTTATTATCTTGTATTAATTTTGGATAAAATGAGGTAATATTATGATTAGCATTTTAATAATTAATGATTATAAAATAAGGTACAAAATACTGTTTTTTTTTTTTTTTTTTTTTTTTTTGAGTTAAACGTACAATCTTCCCAACACGGCTCACTTCCAAAAAATTTTTCAAATTTGCGCTTATTTGCCGTTATTTAGATTTCAGAAATGCTGTTATACATTTCTGAAATTTCCTTAATTTTCAAAATCAATTAACCATAAATGTCTAAATATGAATGAAAAAATAAAAAAAAAATTTTCAAACTACCTGTTTTGGATTATGTATTTTAGTACAAATATCCCCGATTAGCAATGATTTAACAGATTTTTTAGTAACTAGTTGACTGTTAGCAAGTAAAAATATATCGAATAAGCAGTGTCAAGTAAAGTACGGGCCTTTATTCTAATTTATTGGAATATTTATCGAAAATGAATTCTTAATTAGAATCTACACATTTGGCGTCATAAATAAAATTTAAACTAAGAAATAAAAATTCTAAATATGACGCATTTGGTGAACGAAAAAGAAAGTACTAAAAGGAACAGCCCGGAAAATAAGCACCGGAAATGACAGCACTGGTTAAACTTTTTCCCGCGCTTTCTCTCTCGTTATTATTTTTTTATTATTTTTAAATTTATTTATTTATTTACTTATTGTTTTTTTCTTCCAATGTTTTTTACCTAGTTTTTTCAGCGGGTACTTTTTTTTACTTCCTATTGTGGTCAGTCGGAGACGAGATGGAATTAAAATAATCGAAAATTGTCCGTCAAACAGCAAATTTTATTCATGAACATTTCTGGTAACTGGAATTACCGTGTACTTTATACTTTCCATAATAATTTTTGTCAACACTAGTCCTAATACATTTGGTCAAGCTATGGGGCTAATGTAGACAAATTTAATACTTATTAAGTAGTCATTTATTACCACTCACAAAGGTATTCCAACCTAAGCCTTGTTGGAGAAGAAATAGTAACGTATTGAAATTAAAATACTAATTTGTTATAGAGCATTTCTCTAACATTAGGAAAAGCATTTTGAACACAAATCAATACTCTTGAAAACCATTATTCTATTTCATTTATTTAATAAATATTTTGAAATTTTGTTTTATGTTTGATGAAAAGATTTGACGCGTCAACTTGTGTTGAGATACAGTTCTGGTAGCTCTGCTAGTTACGGGCGATGGATGTTTGGTAACTGTTTCTTCCCTGAAGATTTATTTTATTTTGTTTATTTATTTTATTTTATTTTATTTTATTTATTTATTTATTTATTTTATGTTCACGAGTAAGATTAACTAACCCTATCTTTTTATTTTTCTCAAAAAAGAACATCACGATTCTGAATCTATAAGCAACTTCCACTCAACCAACATACATAATGCATAACACTTTTTTTTTTTTTTTAACTTCATGCATAACACTTTTCTTAACTTAAAATTATTAACTCTTATTGGGTCAGTGTTTTTGCACGAGTTTCAATTATCTTATTTTATCGATCTTTGCGATTAAAAAAAGAACAAATTCTAAATTGCAAACCAATTAATGACAATTTGAAATACAAATATCCTTTTAAAAAATAAATAAATAAATAACAGCACTTACCTTGTTATTACGAAATCATGCCTGTGCGCTACCCTTGACTAAGAAACGTTTATTGTTTTATTATTTCTATCATTACGTTAAAAAGTGGATCAATATAAAAGTTTTATGCTTTTTACTTGAGAATGAAATTACTGTTTGTAAAGGTATATTATTCTACAAAATCCTTCGAATTTAGAAAATAAATAAAATGAAAGGTGTTCTTCCATTTGAAGTAGAATGGAAGCAGTGGGGACATGTCCACACTAGCCCCAACACCTTGTATCTACACTATAACTAGCCCCACGAAGACACGTTTGTTTAGCCTAATGTCGATTAATTGAAACTGAATATAGCAAACATTAATATCAAAATAGGTTAAAAAAATAGTATCATTTATAACATACTATCACACTTTGTTGAAATTCAGAAATAAAATATGTTAATAAAAGAGTAAATAGAAAATTTGTAAGTTGCTTTTGCACCTTGAAAATTTCTACTTTAGTACAGTTTGATTATGCAACTGCGCATGAACCGCTCTCCTAACCAAACTATGGGGACCAATTTTCCCAGATTGCGGCTGCCCCCTATACTTTGGGGGTCAGAAATAGAAATCCGTTAAAGAAAAATGCATGTTTATTCAAAATAAGTACGTTTTAGTGTCTGATTTCGTAACTTAGGATTTCGTCTGCACTAATTAATTTGCATATTTGAGGTCACCCCCCCCCCCGCAATCATTAAGAGGGAGTCCTAGAGCGTGAAGACCTGATCATTAGATCAAAAGTTATTCAGGGTGATCCGTTTCTTTTTTTTGGGGGGGGGGGGCACACTGCTCACCTCTATGTGTGCAGTTGCATAATCACACTGCGAATACTGAAGTAGCAAATTGTGATAGAAGGTTTTTAAGGTTTATTCAGAAAAAGTACGTTTTTGTGCTGATTTCGTAATTTAAAATATCATTTGCACTTATTAATTTGCATATTTGAGGTCAAACTCTCAAACCATTGAGATTGAATCCTATAACGTGAAGATTTGATCATTAGATCAAAAGTTATTCAAGGTGGTCCGTTTTTTTTTCTCTTTCCCTTTTTTTTTTTTTTTTTTTTTTTTTGCCACTGCACATTTGTGTTACCAATCTACACTATTTCGCTAAAGATACCAGATAAATAAATTTAAAAAAATTCTGCACACTCTATACCTTGACCACACGAGCCCTAATTTCTCCCACATGGCTGAACCGTGTGATTAATATGGTCAGAACCACGTTAATTTGTTAGTACTGACTTCTCTATAGCATTAAAAAAATATTATTTGCACATTTTCAATTTGCTTTGCGCTTTAATTTTCATAGCTAAAGTTTTCCGTTTTTTTTTTCATTTCTTAGAACAAAAATTTTTTAAAATTGCAAATTATTTACATTTTTTAATCTTTTAATGTGCCGTTGCGGGGACAGCCGTGACCAGTCATCGTAGATGCGATTATACTGCGCTAAATTCAATTTTTTAATCTCAGGTTATTTACCAAAATAATTATACAATGATTATTTAAATCACATATGTAAGAAATAGTATTCTCTTATTTCTTACAGCGATATAAATAGAAATAATAATTATAAAAACTCGTGAATGTCTTTCTCAAATATATCCCGTAAATTTTTTATCAAAAATAACTATTTTTGATTATACTTACATTACTGCGTACTCATTATTATTTTATTATTGCATAGTTATTAATATTATATTTTTACATCATAATATATAGTTATTATTTTTGCATATTTATCGTTATTACTTTTCTAAACAGCGTTTCATCGTAAGTGTTCAAGTTTTTTCTTTATTCACAAAACATTATTATTAACAAATTATCAGAAATGATAAATAATGCATGATTCGAAAATTGATTCGAACATGAAATCCGTGATGATACCGGAAACAAGAAATCTCTGGAGCTGACTGACGCAGGTCAGTCCGGAAATTGCTGGACTGAAGCAAATCACGGATCTTTAAGCAGGACAGATTTCAATCGGAGAGGAAGATTGAAGATCTACGTTTACAAATTCTTATGAAAGATCCCAAGAGACCCTCCTCTCCGGTTGAGGAGTGGAATTGAAACTTTAAGAATAAGAGTTACTTGGAACCTCAGACTTGTTTAAATTCAATCAGTGATTTTAAGATTCAGTTGTAGAGATACAATTAATTATAGCGATATTTGCCATCGACTATGCAATTTTTTAATCTTTTGTTTCATGCATTAACTTAAGATTATTTGTTATTCAATTGTAAAGTACTGTAAGTTTCCGTTTTAATCACAATTTACAACAGCAGACAAAATTGTGATTTGGTATATAAACGAATACTCATATTTAATGTTTGAAACAACACTAAAAAGACTCAAATATGAAATAAATACTTTACTTCTGTTCCTTTTATTTTGAACAACTATTTTGTTTTAAAATGGGGACTAATAATTTTCAGCTCATTATAAGTATGAAACATTTTTTTTTTTATAACCGGCATTGAATAGTCGATCCAATTCTGAGCTTACGACTATCTGTGTTCAACTTCGCAGCCTTGTTATTTTGAACCCAACACAGAAGACAACAGAACTCCCGGATCAAGTATTGGGAGAAATTTGCCGTATTGGAGAACTTTTCGATTGAACTAACACGCATTTGCGTTACGTGGAAAGGAAAACCACGGAAACCACTCGCAGTTAGCCTGATAACGAAGTGTAACTGACCCAGGATCCGTCTAAAACTGAGGATATTTTGGGTCCGCACTGCGGTCAGTGCGAACCGGGTGCTTAATTCGCATTGATCAGCCATCGTTGGGATTCGAACCCGAGTTACCTCATTGGGAGGCAAGTGCTCTATTCCCTGATTCACGACGGCTCAATGTACAATATTTGATATTATCCATATATGCGTTCTTACTGTGTAACAGACATTAATTATTTAATAGTTGAATTTTCTTTAGTTTTGCTTTCTTATTGCTCTTGCCCGGTATACCCAACATTGATGTTTTATTAGGGCTAAGTGCCACTTTCCGGTACAATTTATTTTAATCAGTAGAAGTGTGACAGACCGATACACATTTACACAGTATATCCTACCCTGATATTGTTTAAGGGTAAGTGCCAACTGCCAGTTATATCCTTCACTGATGTATATCCTCCACTGAGGGTGAATGTCACTGCCCGGTATATCGATGGCATTTTGGTGATTATTTGAGCACTGACCACATGCGTACTTGTAAGGTGAAGGTTGAAGTGGGACAATTTGTGACGAAAAAGATAAGAGAGTAAAAAAAAGAAAAGAAAAAATACTGAAAAAAAATTGAGGGGAAAAAAACAGCAAATTGCACATAATTATTATCTTTTAATTTCACTTACTGTTTAGAAAAACTAATTTTAACCAAATACTTCGTTAATGATTAAACGCGAAAGCTTAGAAATGTGCGAATTAAATAAGCGATTATTTACCTTTAAAAAAAGTTCTTTTTTTTTAAAAAAAAATAATATGTTTAATAATTTGGATATGAAAACTTTGAGATGAAATTCCTACGTGAAGTTTTTTAAAGGATAAAGAAGGATACTTTATCAATCCGCCTTCCCATTATGTGAGCCTCGAGGAAAGGTTCTAGATCCGCCTCTGAATCATTACAAACATATCTGAAGTATAAATACATAGCCTGATTTAAAACTGAAGTCCCCAGTCTTTGAACTTAACTTTGTACTCTATTCGATTTTACACTGTATTAGAGTTAATGTTAATTGGCATCATATTAAAGTTAATTAAGATTTACGTTAATATGATTTTTCTATTATAAAGAATGGAGCTTCGGAGCTAAAGATTATAATTACATCAAAATTATTTGTGTATTCTTACTTTACCTGAAAATGTTTAAGTTTTTCCTTATAGTTAAACCTTTCTTTCTATCTTTTCCTTATAGTTTTAAAGCTCCCTGATTTTTTAAATATTTTCGAAATACCCTCAAATTGTAATGTGTCTCCACCGTAAGACATTTTCTATCTATTTATTTATTTTTTACGTAAAAATATTCTAATTGTGAAACCTTTATAATAACCAAAGTAAAAATATACAGTTTTACAGCTGCTGAAACGGTAGAGTGCGACAAAGAATTTATAATCGCAAAAAAAAAAAAAAAAAAAAAAAAAAAAAAAAAAAAAAAAAAAAAAAAAAAAAAAAAANAAAAAAAAAAAAAAAAAAAAAAAAAAAAAAAAAAAAATACAACAACAATTGTAAAGTTTTTTAAAATTACACCTATATTAGTGAACGCATACAAAATCTGAGAACCTAATTTTAGATTCAGAAAAAGAAAAATACAAATAAGTAAATAAATAAAAAACATGAGTGTTCAAAATTTAAAAAATACCATAATTGCACGCAAATTATATGACTTAATAACCACAATGTAAATTCCTATTTAAAGGTTCATTTTTTAAATTTACACCTATGTTAGTTAGGGCATACAACTTATGATTACAAAATCTGCAAACCTCATTTTAGTTTCAGAAAAAAAATTACGAAAAGAATAAATAAATCAATAATGAAAAATATGAATGTTCAAAATCTAAAGAATACCATAATTAGACGCAAACTATATGACTTAACAAACACAATGTAAATTGCAAATTAATATTAGTGAACGCATGCAATTTATGAATGCAAAATCAGCGAACATCATTTTAATTTTCAGGAAAAAAAATTATGAATAAATAATAAAAAATAAGAATGCTCAAAATCTAAAGAATACCATAATTGGACGGGAATTACATGACTTAACAACCACAATGTAATTTACAAATTAAGGGTCCATTGAACGTTAATAAAGGTTCTAATTTTTCGTTATAAGGGAGGTCAAATATTAATTTGTAGTGCGGGTTGTCAAGCACGTGCATCGTCAGGGAGGTCAGCGTCATTTTATCTGTTCTGTTAGTGGGGGAGGGGGCATTTACCGTGTAATTCGATATTAACGTTATGCCTCAGTAGGTAAAAGCTCTTGTGGAAGAAGAAGCAGACAGGTAGAAAATCAAGAAGATATATATTTTTTATTTTATTATTTTTTAAACTGGAACAGGCTGTTTCCGAACCGATATAATGATTTCATCGTTTTGTCAAGAGCAACAACACAATTTGCGATGATAAAGTTTCACTTCAAAAGAATGAAAATCAAGCTTCGGTCTTTAGTTGTAAAACCTATTTCAGCTCGAATGACATTAAAAATAGTTTTTTGTTACTTCCCTTTTTAGGTTTTTAATGGAGCTGGGCAATATATTGATACATCGATATTTTTTGAAAATTGTGCTAAAAATTGAAAATCAGGATTTGATCTTTAATCGGGGTACTTGTTCCTGATAGAATATGGTGAAAATTTATTTTTTGTTACTTCTCTTTTAAGATGTTCCATAGAGCTGGAAAATGAAGCTGGGAAGAAATTATTTTTTTTACTTCGCTTTTTAGGTGTTTAATGGAGTTGAGCAATAAAAATTTTCAAAATCAAATCAATTTCAATTTCGAGCAATTTTCAAAAAAATATCGATTTACCGATATTTTTTTTGAAAATTGTGTTACAGACTGAAAATCAAGATTTGGTCTTAAATCGTGTTAACTTGTTTTTGCCAGAATAAGGTTAAGAATTATTTTTTGTTACTTCTCTTTTAGATGTGCTGTAGTAGAGCTAAGAAATAACTCTATACATCGAGAAACATCTGTATTTTTTAAAAATCCTGATAAAGAAAGGGTTATTTGCCGTGACTTTAAATTATGGTACCTATTTGATGACTAAAAATGATTAAATAAGATTTTCTGTTACTTTCATTTTTAAGTATACGGTAGGTGTTCAGCTGATTTAGATAGATTCGATGTATCGCAACATTTCGATTCAATTCGAATTTTGATTCGATTCGATAGATCGATATTTTAGTTAGATTTGATACATCGCAAAAATTCGGTATTTTTTAAATAAAACGATTACAATATTTTAGAACATATTCTCACAATATACCCCAAATTGTGATACGATAGATATTTAGTTTAATAAAACAATGATAATATCACAATGATTATTAACAATTATAGTTATTGAACACTGTAATTTCACGATCATCATTATCGAAGGTATTTATGTCGCACAAAAATATATTGGAGAAGAAAATGTAACGATAATTATGGACATAATTTTATCGCGAATGTTGAGTCTTACTTAATCGATCAAAATATTTCTGTATTTTAATAATTACTCATTGATTTTTTTAATTATAAATAATGATTTTAAAAAATTTTTGAAAAAAAATTTCTTTATCAAATTAAATGTCGAATATAAAGCTAGTACAAACTGAAAATACTGCTATATATCGTGAAAAAATAATGATATATCGTGATGTTCAAAAGTCTTTGTAGACAAACTCTAGTGCAGTCGATTCTATGATTACTTATCCTCTTTTGTTCTGACACTTAATGCGTCGTTTTAATTTCGCATCTCAGCTGTTCAACTATAATTTTAATGCAATTTTAAATGAATAAATAAATAAACAAATAAATAAATCTCATCAAAATCGATTATAGTTTCCAAGTTTTAAAATTTCAAAAAATCTGCACTTTCAAAATTCTATTTCTCAAGAAGTGTTCGACTAATTTCATTCCAATTTTGTATTATGTCATCTAACTTACTAAATTTAAAATGACATAAACAGCTGTGTACCTTGCAATTCGAAATTCTTTTTCGACTCTTAACAACAACGAAAAAATAATAATAAATAAATAAAAATTGTTAAATTAAAATAGTTTTTGTTATATAGAATTATTTTTAGATAAACTAAATTTATAATTGTGTGCAAAACTTCTTCGTTTCATTTAAAAAAAAAAGCCTCCCGAAATATGATGAAATGCGCGAAAAGTGACAGCGGCCACTAGATATGGCGAAAACCTGCCAAACTGGCGCGCTAGCATCATATCTCGCGTTCGTCATATTCGCTCTTCTGACTTAACAAGTCAGACCATATTTTACAGATTGCTACTATTCAAATTCCGAAAAAAACTATTGTTTATTTATAAAAGGTCTGTTTATTTATTAAAAAAAATGCGTTTTTTAAATTAGTGCTGCACTATCCATTTTGAGGTCATCACCACTCTTAAGCCAATATGATCAGCACTTAATTCATGAAAATTAGAACAAAAGAACCTTCCGACTATACATAAAAGGAGTTCTTGATGATTTGAAACATAATATTGGTGAAACATTTTTTATATCAGAGAGTCTGCATAATGTATTGCATGTAGATTAAAATGCTAGGTTAAAGCTTTCTTACCGAGTTATTGTGTATTATTTTCATTACTAATAATAAATTACAACTAAATTTTACGATAAATTTATTAAATTTTTGTAATTCATCGTTTAAAAAATGTTCTATAAATATTTCACGACATCTGAAGTGCGAATTCATCATTTTAATCACAGTTCAAGTAAGAATGTTTTAAGCTTTTCTTTAAAAAATCATTCCAGTACAATATGTTTAGTACAATTTTATTATATCGTTGAAATTTTTTGAAGATTTCAGTTTATTTTTAAAAAGAATAATTAATGTAATAAAAATTAATTAATAAAAACAATTAAAAAATTATATTGATATTTATGCATTGCAGTTTATTGTAGAGCTGCTAGCGGTAATTAAAAAATTTCTAGCTTTTGTGCTCAAATTTGTCCTTGTTTTCAAAGAAGAAAAAACATTTTGAACATTTACCTTAGATTTATAGATTTAGGATCTCTGCATACCAAAAATCAAATCAAAATTTTATTAAAGCATGTTTGTAAAAAATTGCGTCGAAACCCAGTTGCTAAAGCAAACTTTGTATTGAAATGAATTATTAACATTTCGCCTAGTAATTCATTAAAAAAAGTCTAGTAATTTTTTACTTAACTCAAGATATTAGTTTCTTGAGTTAAGTTCAAGATATTAGTTTATCCTTAGTTTTATCAAATATTTTTTGAACAATTAAAAATCGAAAATTGTTTAGAATGGAAATGTTTTAATTTTAAGTCTTTAAAAAGAAATTCGTAATTACACAGTAATTTATTAAGAAAAAATGCATTTGCCAACAAATGTTTCTTTAAATATAAAAAAATATCATAGGTATTTTCAGAAAATATGACTTTCATTTTTTCATTAGAAATTATTTTCTAATGAATCCTTAAATGCAAATCTATCGTCAAGATACCCTATGTATATAAAAAAAATTAAAATACGTAAGAAGAGGAAAAGTTTTATAAAGTAATTGTGTAACTATGCAAAGAAATATTTAAAAACATGTTTCATAGATAGCGACACAAGTAAATAAATTGTAATGATTTTATTCATGGCATGGTTTATCTTCACTTTATGTTTTCCAGAGTCTGGTGCTGCCATCTATCCAAATGTTTAGTAACTTTTTTTATACCAATTTGAGAACCCATTCTTAGAAATTTCCTCAACATGACATGCAAGAGAAATTAAATTGAAATATTGCAAAAAATAAAATTAAAATTTCCATGTAAATATAAATCGACGGAAGAGTTTAAAAATTATCTACTACTTTTTTTCCCTTTTTTTTTTATTTAACAGCAATTGATTAAAACTTACTTCAATTTAATTTTAGCTTTTCATTTTAATTGAGTTCTTAAAATCTATTATCTATTTCCTCAAATTAAAAGCGAAGGAATTAAAAGAAATTAAAAATAAATTCTGATACATATAAACCAGATACCACATTATTATGACACAAATAACAGTAAGTATTAAATGCATCTTTATCAAATATATATGCAACACCAATGGCTAAGCAAAAATAAATAAATAAATAAAAATTATACAAACTATAACAAAATTTTTCAATAACATCAGACAACAATAAGAATAAGAATAGACATTTAAAGTAAATTTTATTATTTCATAATTCGTATTTAATAAAAATAATAACATATTTCATTAAACTTTGTTTTAAATATAATTTTATTTCAAAAATTATTGATTAAAAATTTTATTTTAAAAAAGAAATGATTCAATTATTCTGAAAATCAAATTGGAAGAAGAAAATTTTTTTTTGTTGTGAATCATAAAATTATGAGAAAAAGAAGGTTATCAAAAAAGAGGGTGAAAAAAAATTTGTACACAAAGCTTTTTCTGAAAAACCTCGCTTCAAAAATTATTTGAAATTTTCTCATAAATGCATTATTTTAAAGTATATTTCAAAATTTGAAGTATAAAATAAAATTAAGGCTAGGTATTTCGCAGAGCTTAGTTCAAAGTTGGAAAAATAATTATTTTTTTGAAGATAATGCTCACTAATACTTGTATGCTGCTGCCATCTATACAAAAAATTATACAATATTATTTCTTTTAATTAAATCAATTGGCTTTTAACAGATGGCAGCATCAATGAATCATAAGTTAAAGAATGAATCCTTGTTAATTTCGTTATTTTTAATAAAAAATGACAATCGAAATCATATATAAACGTTTAATTATATTGTTTATTATTCTCTTTTAAACTAAATTAGCTTTATATGTATTACTTTCAAGTGTTTAATTTTTTTATTTTTAGATTTAAACATTAATTTAAATTTTTCGATTAAATATCGCAAATAAGACTAAAAACAGTCACTCTGAGTAACTTTTGTTGTAATTATCGAATTTTCACGTACATAGTGTCAATCCTAGTGGTTCCACGAATTAGCTTCAAATATGCTAATAAATCAGTACAATAGTTTCACATTAAAAAATACTTCATAATTGAGCGTATTTCCGATCATTTCCTTTTTAATAAAATTTGTTTTTAAAAAGAATATTTTAGTATTTATTTTTAGGGATTGCGATTACTTCAGTAAGCAGGTGAGGCATGTAGTTTTTTAGTGAAAGAAAAAAAAAAACCCGAAAAATATTAAGCCAATTAATAAAACCAAAAAATTTTAAGCCAATTATTAAGCCAAAATTTTTTTTTTTTATGTATGATATTGGCTTTATTAATTTATATCCAATTAATATCTAACTTACAAACTCATCCTTGGCAACCTCATGTATCATAGTCCTCTTAAGTTATAGATAATTTAAAAGTATTTTGTAAAAAAAAGAGAAGAAAAAGATGCATATTCGGTACAATATTATTTGCAGTGGGGCCAATAACATCTCGGTGCTGAGTTTCAGTCCCCAGATTTCTAAAATCCCGGGATATAAAGTAATAAATTAATAAGTTCTTTACATAGAATATAGAATGCCGTTACTTAGCTTGTCTTAAGAAGAAGAAACTGAAATAATTTTTTTAATTTTTCATGTTAGTGGGGTTTCAGAGAAACATACAATTATTTTTTAAAAATTGAAAGGCGAAAATTAGCAAATAAATGAAATCAGCGAACTAGGAATAAGTTAATCGATCTTTCAAGTGAGTCAATATATCAGGAAATCAGAGAATCGGAAAATCAGGAAATTAACGTATAGATGAATCAGTTAATTGAAAGAAAAAGGAAGAAGAAAGAAATCTAGTAAATGAATCAGCGAACTGGGAATAAGTTAATCGATCTTTCAAGTGAGTCAATGTATCAGGAAATCAGAGAATCGGAAAATCAGGGAATTAACGTATAGATGAATCAGTTAATTGAAAGAAAAAGGAAGAAGAAAGAAATCTAGTAAATAAATCAACGAGCTAGGAATAAGTTAATCGATCTTTCAAGTGAGCCAATGTATCAGGAAGTCAGAGAATCGGAAAATCAGGGAATTAACGTATAGATGAATCAGTTAATTGAAAGAAAAAGGAAGAAGAAAGAAATCTAGTAAATGAATCAACGAACTAGGAATAAGTTAATCGACGAACTAGAGAGTTACTGAATTAGCAAATCGAAAAATGCATATAAATACATATATATTATCAATTAATAAATGCATATATATTATCAGCTAATACATGCATATATATTATCAGTTAATATATATGCAATATATATTAAAGAAAGGCAATAAATGAGGCATTGAGTAACTGAATAAAAGAATCGACGAACTACTGAGTCAGTGTTTTAATTATTCCGTTAATTACCGGTTAGATGAATCAGTTATTTGTGTGAAGAAAGAAGAAACCAATAAAGGAATCTCCGAACTAGGAAAAAGTGAATTGACGATCTTAAGAATTAACGTATTACTGAATCTAAAAGTCATAAAATCTGTGAATTTACGAAAAGATGAATCAGATAATTAATGAATCAGTGTATTAATAAATAAAGAAAACAATTATGCAATCTAAAAGTAACAAAAATTACTTTCTTCGCAGCATGCCATATTTTGTAACGTTACCCATGGACCACATATGCCAAAAAACCTGAATAAGAAAGCGTGATTTTTGAAAAAATTTATGACAGTAAAAATAATAATTTTTTTTTTAAATAAAAAAATTATTTCCTTCTTTTTTTTCTCTCACCGTAAAACAAAGTTAAAATACAATTACATTCAACTTTTAAAAAAAATACAGCCAAAATTTTATATTAAGAATTTTAGGATGATTAACATTTTTAAAAAACTTTTGCGCACAAATTATTTAATTAATTATTTTTTTCTCTTATTATGTTATTACATGTTATTATATTTAACACAGCGTACAAATATAATTTTAACGTAAAACAACTTGATTCTTACTTTTGAAAAATTTAGGATTTGACATTCATGTCAACTATTATAATTAACTCTTCAACGTTTAGCAAATTATTTTTATTTTATTAGTGAATATTTTGTATCTTGCTTCAAAACTATAATTCCAAAAAATAAACCTAAGAAAGAAAAAATTTATAATAAAAGAGTTTTAATCTTAATTTTGAAAAATTTTGAGTTCTGACATTTATGTTACCCATAATAATTAATTATTTATGCTTTAGTGAATTATCTTTTTTTTATCAATGATCGTATCATAATACTCATAATACTTCGTATCATAATTCCAAAATATCATTCTAGAAAAGAATCTCTTAGATTTTTGTCTCTTATCAATACAATAGATTTGTCTTTCTCACTAACATAATTAATAAAAGTTTAAAATTTCAGCTTTAGATTTTAAATTTAATGTGAACACTAAATATTCAATAAATTATTTCATTTTCAGCTTGGTTTTAAGATCGTCTAAAAATTTAATCAGCTAAATAAAAGTATATATATATATATATATTATTTTTTTTTTACAAATAAACTTCTATTTTCTGTAATGACGCAATTAAAACACCAAAGCAGTAAATAGAACCATTTAAATAATTCTAAAAACTTGTTGTGAGTGCTGATTTGTTTTGCTCACAAAACTAAATGATATTCACAGTTTCAGAAACAGATGAGAAACAATCATAAAAACTTATAACAGTCATCTGTTAACATTTCCTGAATACTCTTTTCTCATTTCCTCATTTACGGTCACATTAATTGTAGTTAGATCTTTTATTTGCATTTTTAAAAAAGAAATTTTCTGTGGCAACAGCATTTCCGGAAGGGTGGTAAAAAAAAAATCTGAAATGCACTCATTCTGTTTTTAGCAGACCATTATATTTCAAGAAGCTTGCCTAAAGATGTCATTAACTGTGACCTTACCTGTCAATTAAAATTCTCATTCATTGCATTATATATTTTTATTATTTAGACAAAGAATAATTAAAATATAATTCACAAGTTCAGATTATATTTTAAGCTTTGGTTGGTTGGTTGGTGTCGTATCCTCTATAGAATCATATTTCATGGTGTGCTTGAATAGTTTTTGTTATTTCTATGGCATTAAAAGAATACAAATCCTCTTCTGTGGGGTAGTTTAAAAGGTGAAGGCCTGCAGCGACTGCAGGGCAGTTAAAAACATGATATGGTGTCAGTTCCACATTAAGACAGTTGCCACAGTTTATTTTAAGCTTTAATTGTAATAAATAACTCTATGGAGTTCGATGGAATCTAGCAACTTTATTTTTCATCGAAAATCCATTTTTACCGGAGCATGTTAATACTTACCATAAAATCACTGAATTACTCTTATTAAATAAATATTACTGCAAAAATATTACGGTATAAATAAATACGGTTAATAATTACGGTATAAATAAATGCGGTTAATAATTACGGTATAAATAATTACAATACGGTATAATTAAATAAATATTACGGTATAATAATTCACAGTAAAAATATGATTTTACTGTAAAATGGATTTTACTTATGATGTACCGTAATTTAATCCGGATTTATGATGTACCGAAATTTATACCCTAATTTATCTTTCAATGAAGTAAATTTTTTACTGTGTATTATGAAAAAATCTACATAAATGTATAACTGCACAAAATTTGTTAAATTCAAATTGTCTTTTATTGAATATATTTTTATCAATTTAGGCAAAAATTATTATTATTAAACATCTTCCTTTAATTGCAATTTTTAAATAAAAGATTTTCTGGATTTTCCTATAATTTTTATCTTATCTAAAAGTCAGGATTATCTTTTGTTTTTAATTTTAAAATAAGATAAACTGTCACGATTGAAAAGCTGTGAAGCTTATCAATATAAATTGCAATGCAATTTCTACACTGTAGAACTAACTTGCATTGCAGAGTGTGTTTATTGAAAAAATATATTACAGTGCATAACGCAGAAAAGCAAATAAATAAATAAAATTCGAAGTGCCTGTTAAATTCGAATTCTCATTAATTGCATATTTTTCTTTTTAATATTTTAGTATGATTTTATTTTTTATGTTAACAAATTATACTTTTTTTCCATTATATTAGACGAAGAATAGTCATGATTAAACATACTTTTAATTTTAATATAAAAATAAAATACAATATGGAATTTTATATATTATATATTATGTTTTATGCATTATATATTATACATTATATATTAAATTTTATATAACAGAAATGTTTGGATAATTTAAAATTATAATCAAAAACTATCAAGATTGAAACATTTTTAAATTTATTAATATAAAATGCATTTAAATATTATTACCATATAGAACTAGCATGTATTGCGTAATGCATTTTAGTGATGGAATTTTGCTGTCGAGCATTGTGAAAAAAAAAAGTTCCAGAATGCATATAAAAAAAGTTATACGTTAAAGACATCATATGAGCAGTGCAAGCAGTCATATATTTTTTTCTCTCATCATGATTGTCTTCCAAAAGAGGATACTTAATGTTTCATTAAGTTTTATAATGTTAAGTAAATTGTATCGAGTTGTTTAAATAATTTAATGCATTATTATTTATTTTTACTTTTAAATTACACTTTTTATAAAACGCATGCGTAGTATACTATTTTTCCTGATTGAAGTAGACAATACATATTCACTAGATTAAAATCAAGTTATGAATTTAAAAAAATATCAATTTCGTTAGTTTAAATCGAAAATTATCATTACGCTTATTATCCAGGTTTTAAAAACTTTATTTTTTGTGATATTTTGCAGGGAATTCTGTATGAAAATTTTTTAATAAAAAAAATATGCGTCTTATCTAATAAAAAAAAACGTCAAATTTCAAAACTTTGTTATGAAATTTCTTGAAAAACTTACAGAACAACTTTGAAAAACACAGAAACTTTCCCCAACTTCCAGAAATTATTTTTGATCTGAATGTGTCACAATTCCAAGTTTCAATCTAAAAAAAAAAAAAAAAAAGGTACTAGGTATGACAAATAATTTCGAAATTAAATAAAACGTATACCAATTTTTTTTGGTCAGATATGTAGTTTATTTTAAGCCCTTCTCAATGTTCAAAGTACCACTCTTCCCTGTAAAAAAGTTATACTGCTTTCTATTTCATTAGCTCGACAGTACAGGGAGGCCCATGGCCTTCTTCAAGAAGTTTGTCTTTGATCGGCAAGAGTTTTTCCTTTTCTTTAAACGGAAAATGGAGTAGATCTTTTTCTTAACCAATAAATCGCCTCAAACTTGGTCTGTCTTTTACTTTGTAAGTGAGCATTGAAGACTAATTTAGTCACGTGTCATCCTGTCATCGACGTGTTCTACTTATTTTATTCTCTTTCAGTTGATAAAATTATTGATTCTTAATATGAGAGACATAGCTCTAAATTGGGTTTTCCATAGCCATGTACCATACTTTCGTAAACCTCCGAATATACATATCAGGATCGTTATCTCAAACATGCATAACATATCGTTATCTGCATGATTCGAGTCTCATTTGCATATTGCATATTATAAGATTGATCTTACATGACAAGTACGTAGATAGAGATTTTCTATAGGGGAGGTTTTCAGAAATTTAAAATTAGCATTATCAAATGGTATTGTATTAAAAGAATTGGTCTAATAATTATACTTTACAGATATTTTTAGAGAAAAATAACGATTAAATAAATATGTGCGATATTAATAAGTTTAAAAGTTTATTTGTTTTTCAATTTGTATAAGAAAATCGAGAATAGAATATGATACCTTATTTCTTTAAAACAGACCGTAAAAAAGTAAAAAAATCTTACCGTAACTAGAAAAAATAAATAAAATTAATAAATTTAGTAAAAAAAAATATTAATAAAATATTTAAGTAATAAAATTAATAAAATATTCAAATAATAAAATCAATAAAATAAATAAATGCTTAGTAATGACTTGTGTATGCTTCATTCAGTTGGGTTTAGACGCATTATTAATATAAGCAATTATGAATTACATTTGCTTTTCCTTATTTATTGACCAATTAATTATCCGCAATAGGTATAAAATGCATTTTTTGAAAGATTTTAGCTATTTATGATCTATTAATTTATAAATCAACCTTGAAATTTTTATTTTTTACTTCAACGGTCTATCATTAGTAATTTCATGGAATAATTAGGCGAAGCATGAAATTTTTCATCTATTATATGCTTTAACTGACTTGTCTAGTTATTCCATGAAATAACTGAATCAACACTTTAACGGTAACATATGCATAACTGAAAATGATGAGCTTCCGTTAAAATAAAAACGAATAACGATGAAAATAAACGTTGTGAATGGTAAGACGTTGAGAAATATAATTTTTCAACATCGATTTTTTTTAAAAAATTGATGTGAAACACTAATACAGTGTTTTATAAATGCATATTCATTTCATTATTTATTCATCGTATTGTCATTCAGAAAAAACATTGTTTAGAATTTTCTTTTCTTCACTTAATTTCATAAAAATAACCGAAATAATAAATAAATGAGGGATTATTAATTAGATGTAAATTTAATTACAGGTTTCGAAAATTAGAATTGTTTCATAAAAAGTCGTAACTCTAGGAATCCCTGTGACCTTTCCACGAAACCTAGGGTTCTACATTTGAGACAAATAATTATGCGTTTTCTTTCCCCTGCTTTGATATATATGGGAGTTACAGCTGAAGAAAGTTTCGAACATGAGAATATAATTTTTTTTCAGTCCTTCCCACTAAAAAGTTAATTGAAGAAAAATTATGAAAATCATGTTTCAAAAATAAAAATTAAAAAAAGGAAGAAATTTTTTTTAAGACAATCGATACAACAATAGAAACAATTTATAAATTCAAAGATCATTTTATTTTGAAAATAAATCATTAAATAAATAAGCAATCCCGCAGCATTCGTTGTATTGAATTTTGTTGCCATTTTCATTCATGTAAGGAACTGCATAGATAACATACGAATAACTGTTACAAAACTACAACAGTTATCCAAGTATCCTATTATTTGGTGAAAAACGTCGTTAAATGCGAAAAAATAGCTTTTGAAAAATAATCTTAACTATTCCTTTTTATAGATGATTTATTTGAATGATAACGCAGGTATTCATCATTAATTCTAATGGTAATTCATGCAAACACACACATTAAAAAAGAAAAAAGAATTTTAAAAAAAAAGAAAAAAAAGATTATAGAATTTAAAATTTACCATTCCTTTTAAATGTAAGCATTAAAGAAGAATAAAAATCAATACAATATTTTGTTTGAAAAGAATAACTACAAGAAAACCTAGCCAAATATTACGTAAAAAAATTAACTCTAGTCGAATAACAGTAATACGAGCGAAAAATCTCCAAAAGAAGCCATACACAAAAGAATCTGCCTTTAAATAACAATCATTTTAAAAATAAATACCAAAAAATATTTTAAAAAAAAAACGAAAAAAAAAAAGGAGAGCTTTGCTCCTTACTTAGCATTTTGCCCCGAGATGTAATTCGCTATTATTTTGAAACCTTTTGTTGAGTATCGAATTTCAACGTCATTAAAATTTGAAGATACGGCTATATTTTTTTTCTTTCCATTCTAATTCACTCTTTCTCCGCTTTCTTAATAAACCACTTCATGTATGTTTTTTTGAAAAATTATTCATTTATTCGTTGTTATTTATTATTTTTGCGGCGAGCTTTTTGATTTTTGCCTTGCTAACTCGGCCTTTTAATGGGGGATGCTTTAAATAAAAGGTTGATGACGTTAGGTGTCGAGTTACTGCAGACGATGTGCTATGTAATGATGTATGTTCCATCGCTGCTTATTCTTTAAACTGATATGGATTGTTTTATACGTTTTTCAGGACGGCAGGGTTACTATATTTGGCGATACTATTCTTGACATTCTTTTAATTACATTAAAAAATGCATTATTCTATAGATGTCAAATTGGTGCAGTTTTAATGGCATGAAACTAATGCGATTATAAGTTTTATGAAATGCATGCATTTTTTAATAGTATACATAGAATACATTTATAACCGTTTGATGCAGAACTTTTATTAAACATATTTTTAACATTATTTTGTATTAATTTAGGTTAAAATAAGTGAAAAAAATTATAATTAGCATTTTAATAATTTATGGTTATAGAATACGGTATGAAACACCGGTGTCTTTTTCTGCGTTAAAGGTAATATCTTTCGAACGCGGCTCACTTCCAAACAATAATTTTTCAAATTTGCACTTAGTTGCAGTTATTTAGCTCTAAGAGAAACTGTTATTCAAATACAAACGTTAGTATATATTAGACCTTCCTTTAAGTCATCCTTTGAGTAAGTAAATAAATTACTAACAGATCATCATCCTTTAAGTAATAAATCCTTCAAATAAATAAATAAATAACAGATGTTATATTAGAAGCTAACAGGTTTTACGTTAAAAATCCTTTTTATTAAATCCATTATACAAAAAACATTTTTTTAAAGGAGCAATTTTTAAAAGAAATTGTTAAAATTTTCACAAAAATACTCATAAAAACTGGTCTAAAGCTATTGATCTGGTGAAATTTTAGCTATAGGAGTAAGTAAAATAAAATGAAATATTTATTATGCATTGTTCTAAGAAGCCCTAAAGGTGGCCGCTAACACGTCAGTGCAAAATTTATTTTTCTCTAATTGTATACCTGAAATTATTGATGAAAATCCTTAGATGGCGCCACTGGAAAACAAGACGTAGCGCACCCCTCTGCCTTAAAATAGGCTTGTCATTAGTGAAAGGTGTCACAAGACGACAACAACATTAATGAAAATGATCCCAAAACTGTTTTATTAAAAAAATACCAAAGGTACTTCAATTAAAATTGAACTTGAAGAACATTTCTTTGCAAATTTTTCTTTCTGTATGTTCATTAAACTTTTTTTGTTACTATTTTTATCAATTTATAATTTATGTAAGAATTTGTCCAATGATAGAATGTTTCATTTCTATACTGGAGTAAGAAATTAAGAGAATTTTCAGACTTGATCGATTATCTCTAGAACTACTGGACCAATTTTAAAATGAAATTTAATATGTACATACATTGATACAATACAAAACAAATGACCATTCGGCAATTGTAATACACACGCATGATCTTGCGTAACACTCGTTGGAGTCAGAAGGTATGAAACAGAGGTTGTAGAATAAACAAAAGAAAATGGGTTAATAGGGCGTATGCTCCCTTCTTACAGATGTACAGGCATTGCAGCGTGATTTCATACTTGAAATAAGGCAGTTCATCATTTCCTGTGGCAATTGTCCTGAATTGTCCTGCGGCAATTTCATAACTTCCGACTCCAACGAGTGTTACGTACGATCATGCGTGTGTATTACAATTGTTGAATTGTTATTTGTTTTGTATTGTATCAATGTATGTGCATATCAAATTTCATTAAAATCATCCAGTAGTTCTAGAGATAATCGATCAAGTCTGCAAATTCTCTTAATTTCTTACACCAATGTATATAAACATTCTAAAATTTCTGTTTTCAAATAATTAATTTATCTACAGTTAAAAATTATTAAGTACAAGTGGCAGGAATTACCTTTAGCATTAATATGATAATAAGAATTACCTCAACCTTCCGCATTAATATGATAATATTTATACTTATACCTAGTATTTATTATAATACTTATACCTATTTTAACAAACGGTAATAACGCCAGAAAAGTTTGCCCTTATAATTTTATTCCAAAAATATTAAAATGCTGTTTATTTATACAAAACAAATTTTTCCCGGCTTAAACATTTACAGGTACTGCAAACTTTATCGGAAAGCATTTATCAGGCCTCATCTTTTATTGATAATGTGTTTAAATTTATACTTTCCTATTCCAACAAAAGCTATTAATGGCTGAAAATTTCACCCTTCTAATTTTTATTTTAAAAGCATGAAACTTTAAAATGCATTGTATACCTTCTTTCTCACCGAAACAATTCGAACGAAATAGAACAATAACAAAAAATAGGTATGAGAACAAAAAGTCAGTTGTTTGGCGCTGTTCTGGCAACCCAAAAGATAATGGCCCATCGAAACGAAGCTGGTATCAACTTACCCTTGTCTTCCTAATGAGAGGTTGTCTTCAAAAACGATCCCCCTTCTTGCTAACGAAGCCTCGTTAAAACCTCTGGAATATGCCCTCTTCGGCGCGTGTATCAGTTTTGACCTGATATCTTGGACCTATGATTTGAGGTTTATGTTACTGACATGTCTTTAGCTTCCGATCGGTACTCGAAACCCCTTCTTGTTTTCGGATTGAAATTGATGGTGTTATGTAACGATGGGTGTTTGTAAAGAGAGTCAGGTGGTATTAAGGAGACAATGATGGGTTAAAGAGAGCTACAAGCATGCCAGAAGAGACAAGCACAAATTTAAGAGTCTGCGTGATGGTGAATGATGAGGATTTTATTATTTCAGGAAAGGAATAACATTAAGTATTTGAATTGTAATTTTTGTATAAATGAATTAAAATTACAGCTTTTTTTTAGCAAACATATTTAAATCATTTTTTTCTTACTGTATCAATTTTTATATGGAATTTACGCGGAGAAAAAAATCTGACAAAATTACCGTACTGTATGTTAATGACATTTTGGTAATTAAAATGAACTGTACGGTATTTGGTCCTTTCATTTAGTGTTTCTTCAATTCCGTATGGTAGCGGTTCACCTGAATAAAGGTAATAGAGGTTTTAAACGTAAAATCTTGGCACGTGAATATCACTTCCGTTGTTACGCAAATTGATTATATACTAACCGAATTCTTCACTGAAAATTTTTTATTTTTCTGTCCTATTACGATGTTTTCGTTTTAAAATAGTTGATTAACCTCTTGACATACGAAGACGTCTGGGAGACACTATTTGCTTCTTATATCAAAACAATAATTGACGCGTCTCAGACGTCTTCAACACAGAGATGCCAACTTGCTCCAAAAAGCAAATAAATATTTTAAAGTGGTAGTTTATCAATTGTGATTCTTGGTCACAATTTAAGTCAATTTAGTAGATTTTCATCCGCCACTATTTCTAAATAATTCGTAGGCTTATATAATTCACCACTTTATAGTAGTTATGTCATGCTATACCTTTTAAAATGCAAGCAAAAATAGTTTTTTAGGAATAGGTTTTTAGGAAAAATAAAATTTTTAGCACTAAAAAAAAATAAAAAGTAAAAATTTTTAGAAATAAAATACACTTGGCGTGGTTACCTATTCCGCTTTATTTTGAATCGTTTTGAATCCAAATCTAAGAAAAATCGCCAAAGAAATTTTTTTTAACGTTATTGCTACTGTAATAAAAGCGTTTGCTATTTGGTTATAAAAGCTTTGAAATTGTCTCTTCCAAAAGTCTCGACACTAATACATTTTCAGAAATTTTCATAAAATTTGGAAATGCGGAACACTAGGGTTCCCTGGAAAGGTCGCAAGAGCTCCGGGAGTAAGGACTTTCTTTTAAACAACTATAATTTTCGAAATAAGAAAAGTCCAATTCGTTCAAATTCTGAGAGTTGGCAGATAATTTAAATGACTAGTTTTCTTCTTTGAGAAAAAAGCTCAGCTCCCTTGAATGTAACTGACTAAAGCAAAATTAATATAATTGCCCGTTAATTTATGTAAAGCTTCTTAATACATTTCGCAGTGTGCACCCTTTTTCTTGGTGATTACAGCGTCAGTCAACGGACACAAAAGTTTCAAATTCGAACTCAGAAGGCGTCAAAGAACATCTTTCTCACACTCTTTCTACATTTTTGAACACTTTACTCTTACTCTTTCCGAAAAATGTCACTGAGTTAGTTCACTTTGATTCGGCAAACAAATGGCTTGAATTTCAAATGACGTCAAGCCTCGAAATGATGTTCGAACTGAACGTTAATATTCAGCAATGGATTTTATGAGAAAAAATTCACGGGCAGATCCGTATTTTTATAGTCATGGCAGCTTTACAGTCAGATCGGTATTTTTACGGTCATGACAGCATAGCTTTACGAGCATCCCATTTATTTGCACCCTACCACTAAGAAAACACTTTTTTGAAAAGTATAAAAATTAGCAGATATGTTATTGTTGTTATAAGAAGCTTTGAATAAATTCTACTTATTCTAATAATAAAAATATTAAATATTTTTGTGGGTTCTATAAATAAATCTTTCATAAAAAAACAAAAACAAAAACTGTTTAGCATCTAGTCGGAATTTTCATTTCTTTCGTTTAAAATTTTTTTTTAATATTGTGACTTGAAAACGTTTTTTGTTTATTTATGAAAAAGCAAGAGAAAATTCATCTAATCGTAAGAGAAATCTATTTAGTTATAAGAAATATAATAACGAAAGGAATGAGATTAAGTTTTTTATTGAGAAAAATTTTTCTCAGGAGAAAATTGGTCACTACAATACTATAATTGTATGACATAATATAGTTTTATTTCTACTATTTTTAATTAACTTTCATTTCATCACCTGAATGTTTGTAACATAAGGTTGCTGAACAAATCACGAATTCTTTCTTTTCAATATATTGACGCGATTTTTTCCTCTTTTTGACTTTTCACCAAAGCAAACTCAAGTCAAAATGAAATGTCACCCATTCAATGAAACCTTTAATCATCTACCTGAATCATTTCCCCTTTTTCCCCTCCGTTTGTTCTAATTAAGGGGGAAAAATTGGGGAAATTCACTGAGGGGGTAGGGATGTATTTTTCGGTACTTTACGATCTATTTGTTTCCTTTTGAATCACTCGTTTTGTGATCGAGAGTAATTGCGTTTGGAGTTGTGATAATTCGGTTAGCTCGTTTCACTGTGGGATTGGTACCGCGTGGCTTTCGGCTTACATTGCGTTTGTAGAAATGGATCGATTAGGCGAGGGTTACCAACCTGGCAATGTATCGCGGAAATTATTACGCCTGAATATTTTTCCATCTAACGATGTAATTATGCTTAGTACTGGATACTTCTTCGTTAAATGGGTGGAAAATTAGTTCTTAATTATCGTTTACTTTATGAGGAGAAATATATTTGTAATACAATAGAATAAGCGTTGAGAGATTTATATTTTAATGTTGTCGTATCCTCATCTTTGTGAGAAATAAAAATAATAGTTTAATTATTGAAGGGTTTAATTATTAATCGTTTAATTATTAGAAAGAAAGGCACTTAAAAATTCTAAAATTAATTAGATGGGAATTCAGCTCTTTACTCGCGGAATACATCACTAGATTTCTGACACATTTAGATTTACATTTTTCTGTTTAAGTAACAGTTTTTGTTCTTCTCTTTATTAAAAACAGGAATAGTTGAACCCGCCATTTAATTATTAAAGGGTTGAAATTTAATTTCTTTAAAGAAAATTTTTTAACTGAATGGATTAATCAACTACAGTTATAATTATTGATAAAGAAAAAAGATTTAAAAAAATAATAATTTAGACTCATATAATTCATTATAGTTTTAATGCTTAGAAAAATTATCACTACTAAACTTTCATTATTATACCTCTTTGTATAATTTATATAATTATTATATATAATTATTATATATAATTATTACATATAATTATTATATATAATTATTATGTATAATTATTGTATATAATTATTATATATAATTATTGTATATATTGTCTTATGTAATTATTCTAGGGTTAAAAATTCAATTATTTAAAGAACTTTTTTAACTGAATCGATAAATCCACTGCATTTATGATTATTGATAAATATAAAAGATTAAAAAAAATAATTTAGACTCATATAATTCATTATAGTTTTAATGCTTCGAAAAATATCACTACCAAATTTTCATATAAATATGAAAATATTACCTCTAACGTATATTTCCTAAGTAACCACCTTTGGCTCTAATGCAGAACTATAAACGTGCTTTAAAAAATTTTATGGGGATAAGTTTTTTATCACCAAAAAAGGCCGTACTTAAAGGGCCGTACTTAAGCTACTAGTTACATTTTTTCCCATTTCATGCGTAAGGTTCTTAGCAGAAGCTCTTGCCACCGGTACGTAATGGTAAATTTATCAGACTTAAGTTTGGTGAATTAAGTGTTCATTCTCTTGTTTTAATGTGTCATGAAAATTTGTCTGGCATCATTTGCAAATAAAGTTTTGAAATAAAATTATCTAATTTTAAGACATTTTTAGCTATAG
Organism: Parasteatoda tepidariorum; assembly: GCF_043381705.1. Lineage (NCBI taxonomy): Eukaryota > Metazoa > Arthropoda > Arachnida > Araneae > Theridiidae > Parasteatoda > Parasteatoda tepidariorum. The sequence goes on from NC_092206.1 coordinate 15,071,807, forward strand.
GGGAGAGTGGGGTCAATTGTAATGGGTACGATTGTAACACAGCAAAAATTTCGACTGTCGGGTTCTGGTTTTGTTTCTTAGGTGGCGCACAATGTGTATTTAATAAATCTACATATACGCCCCTGCTGGCAACCATTTTTTATGTACTTTTGAAAGAATTACATCACAAAAGATATTTTCACTCTACGTAAGTACTTTTTTTGGTATTAGAATATTATATTGTAACAAAGTAATTTTGTTTAAACAAGTAAAAATTATTAACCGAATATGTAAGTGGACACCTTAATTGACATTTAAAAAAAAGATTAGTTTTGTTAATTAACTAGCATTGTTTTTAACAAATGAAGCTGAAATGGTGTCTTGGGGACGATTGTAGCAATAAGTAAAAGGACGAATGCAACAGCTGAAAATAAATAATCTTATGTTTACAAACCATTACTTAACTCTTTAAGAACCACCAATAGTTTCCTATATCATTTATATTATGTTGCATGTGCATTATTTTATTTGTCACCTTTCACAGCATAAATTAAAATGTTTAACCCCTTAAAGTTAAAAGTTTAACCNGTACAGTTGCCAAAGCAGGGATGCCTTGGTCTCTGCAGAGGATCAAAATTGTGATGGCATGTCTTTGGATCATCCTTAGGGATGTTTCCCAGACCGTGTGCAGTTCATAGTCCTTTGTGCAGTTCTACTGCGATGTAAATAAAGTTCCTACCTTTCAATTTTAAGCTATAAGTTTCGTAATAAGCATAAACTAATGCCAGGTATTTCTCTTTCTCAGGTAAAATGTTAAAGACTGGTGAGAAAATCATGAAAATCGAAACTCACGACATGCACACCGGAGGTGAGCCTGTGCGAATCGTCGTTTCCGGCATGCCTGAACTGAAGGGTTCTACAATTTTGGAAAAGCGGGATTATGCACGAACTCATTTGGACGACTTCCGCAAATTAATAATGAACGAGCCGAGGGGTCACAAAGACATGTATGGTGCTATTATAAATCAAGTGGACCCATTTGACAAAGACATAGGGGCAATCTTCTTCCATAATGAAGGTTACAGTTCAATGTGTGGTCATGCTGTTATAGCTCTTGGCCGGTATGTATTAGATAGAGGATTGGTAAGGCCTACTTCTCCTGAAACTGAGATAGTATTTCACTGTCCTTGCGGACCTGTCAAAACTGTAGTCCAGTATAATAATGGTTTTAGTGGACGGGTTTCTTTCCGTAGTGTTCCTGCTTTTGTTTACAAACTTGGTATTTATTTTTATTTTCCTGAATGTCATGTCTTAAGTCAATTACTTCTTATTTTGAAGCATTTCTTAACCCATATTTTTTAGTGAAAATGTTGTATATATATCATGTATATATATATATATGTATATATATATATATATTCATAAATTTGTACATATACGTTTACTCTACATTTTTCAAAATATTAGTATACACTGAACCATACATTAGTGCTAATATATTGCATTTTTAATAAAATGAGAAGTTGAATGTTAGTAGATCTTTTTGCTATTGTTAATATTATGCTTCTGATTACCTTGATGAATGTAGTTATTTAACTTCACCTTTTTACATTGTCTTCTTGTCTTGATTTTTCAGATAAATACTTATTAAAATTATTATTATTTGCAGTTTTCAGAATTGAAATTAGAATGCCAAACTGTGCCAACTTTGGCGTTAGTCTGCTTGGTGGATGATTCTGTTTGTGGATTGCATCAAGTGGCATTGTGCTAGACTCGATTGAGTCCTTGGCGTCATTCCACTGCAAACGCCTGAAGCCACGCAATTCGCCCTATACAGTCAAATAATCAAGACGGCGGAGAAATAAATGAAAGAGAAAAAAAAAGAAATGGATAAAAGGACTAAAGAAGAAATGATGAAAAAGCCCTTCCACAATACCAACTTCTAATCGATATAAGGCAGCATCCGGGTGTTTAGGGGTATGGGGAGAATCTTCTTGTGTATAGGGGGAGAAAATCACTCTATTACATGCCGTTATTCAGTCATCTCAATTATTTATTATGCTTCTTTCGTCTCTTTATTCATCCAGATTTTGACAACCCAAGATTAATTCGAGGTTCCTGCTTTTGTTGCACCGAATTTACAAATCGCGGAAGGCAAGATCCGAGGTGATTTCGGATGAGGCTCTTAATGCTTCGTTCGGTATACAATCTGGAATAGAAATAAGTTTCTATTCGAGATGATTTGATTCGCAACGAGCGAATCAGATAATCTTCGGATGCAAGGTTAAGAATTGAATCAAATAGTATCTTCGACCTTTCCGAATGGTTTTTCTTTTGTTCGCCAAAAAGCCCTTTTGCGCCAATGCATTGAAGACATTGTTTATTGGGGGTTAAAAGTTAAAAAGTGTTGTATTGAGTAATTTATTTCGAATGCGTTTAGAGTAATTGTTGTTTTGAAAAGTTTTTATCATTGTTATTATAATATTTTTTCCGGAAATAACATTCGGAAAGTTTTATATGAAGTATGCTAAAATTAATATTTTTTTTATTTGATTTTTTCCTTAATGGGAAAATGCTATTGGAGTTCAATTTGCTTCTGGCGCGTCATAAGTAATATTTTCTGTAAATTTGAAGATTCCTATTTTTGTCTCATATTTCATGAACCACATTTAATAGCTTTATTAAAGCTCTTATTTATAACTGAAAAAAACTATCTGACGATATGGCTATCCAACTTTTTAAGAAAGTTTATATATAAGAAAGATTATATAAGAAAGTTTATATATATATGGAATGGCAATATTAACAATAACAACGTGCGTTACAAATTGCAAATAGTTTGCGTACTTAATATTACTTAATATTATCAGCTTTTATGACATTCTTGACTTTTAGATGTATTTTAAATTTTTAATTAAGACATATTTATTAAAAAGAAGATTATTTGATGATTTGGTCAACAAGATTTGTGAAAAGACTCCTTTTTGGTTAAAACTTATAAAAAAAGGAAACATTTGGAAACACAAATTTATTGATTTTTTGGAAAGTTTCAAGATTTCTTTTAAACTTTAGGAATAAAACTTTAGACTTCACAAAATACTTGCTGTAATATAAAAAAAAATGTATTGAAAATCATAGAAAATTTATTGTAAAAAGTAAATCAAATTGTAGAATAGCTTTAAAAAATAAGCTTGGTTTTAAATTTGCAAAGTAGTCCAGCTTATTTCCCCCTTTTCATGTTGTTTAAGGTTAGAATTATAGATATCATTTAAAAAAAAATCAGAAATTATTTTAAATTAAACCAAATACAAATATTGATTGCATATTTAAACATTTTGAAGCACGAATATTTCCTAGCCAAAAATGCAAAAGTTTCTGTTTTTAATCCAATCCAATTTTAATCATAACACTTATACAGACAACTTTAAATGCAGATGGTTTGATGATGTAAATTCTTGACTTCTTTACATATATGAACTGAATATTCTTCCCAAAATACCATCTTTTGAAAACTTGTATAAAAAAAAAATCGTCACACAAGAGAAAACTTCTTTACTTAATTTTATTTCTATTACAATGTTAAAAAGGTTTTTTTTGATACTTTCTGTAGCTCACTATCAAATTAAAATTTTACTAGAACTTTCTAAATTAATAATTTCGAAACATAATTTATATTTATTCATTCATTGTATGTTATTCATTATATGTTTTCATTTTTAACTAAAATTAAAAATGAAAACAAATAATCACATGAGAGAAAACTACTATAGTTTGATTAATTTACGCCTTAATAGGTTGTTGGAATAGTTCGTTTGAATAATCTCCGTTATTAAAAAAAAAAAGGGGGGGGGGATTTATGAAGGAATATAATTTTTTAAAATTACAGTCCAAAATACAATTTTTCTTTCATTAAAAATTAGCAATAAAAATTGGGAATAAAAAAAATGATCATGGAACAAGAAACAATTACAATTTTACTAATGCACGTCTAATGATAAAAGCTCAATGAAATTTGTGAAATGCAATATTCACTTGCATCTTGTTATAGTATTTGACAAGAACTAGAACTTTCTAAAGTATTACCAAAATAAGTTCAAGAACAATTTAGTTTTATTAAAAATAAATTACGAAAAATTAGAAATAAGAGGGAAAAAATTACTTTTATTTCTTTATTTCTTTTCTTTTCATTTTTATTCATCTTGTTTGTTTAAATTTGCTTAGAGTGCTTCGTAAAAATCACTATTAATATATATTTATGGAATTTTTGTAAAAAAGGAATTCAAAAATTTTGCTAATATTTAAAGTTAATATTTAAAATCAGGAAAAAAATAGTTATCGAAATCAGTCAAATCATCAGTGCAGAAGCAGGATCTGAAAACAATAGAACGTGCTTGATTGTCGGAGAAAACAGAGAAGAGTAAAAATACGATTGCAAGACACATTTCTAAGCTTCCTTAGACAATAAAACTGGTTTTGATAATTTCCTCCTTTATTCACCAGTATTGATGTGACAGATATTTATAAAGTTTTATTCCTCTCTTACTTTAATATTAATTTGTGAACCCTAATGCGCATACTTTTGTTAAACTTAATTTTTGGCAAGGATTATTAAATTATACATTAAATGCAGCCATGCGATATACATTAAATACAATAATAACCGGTAAGTTAAATGCAGGCAACTTGTAAGTTTATGAATTTGTTTTATCAATAAGTTTATTGAATCATTGTTTAAATTGTGCTGTTTATTTTTTTTAATAACGATGCTATAATGCAAATTTTATTTTATTTTATAAGCGTCGTTGAACAGCCGACACATCTTTTTGGGTTTGCGATTACTTATGTTCAACTTCGTAGCCTTGTAATTTTGAACCCTATCTAGAAGACAAGGGAACTCCTGGATCAAATATTGGGAGAAATTTACCTTCGTGGAGGACTTTTTGATGAACCTAACCAGCACTAGCGTTACATGGAGAAGAAGACCACGAGAACCTCCTACGGTTAATCTGACGGCAAAGGGACTCTAACCCATGATCCGTTCAGCACTGAGGATATTTCACGTCAACACTGTGATCTGTGCAAGCCGGATGCGGAATTCGTATCGACCAGCCATCACTGAGATTTTTAATTTAACATAATGCACTCGGTGTGATGAATTTTTAACGTATTTTTTATCAGCTTAATATTAATGCATATAATCTCCACAAACTATTGATATAATTAGAAATAAATAATAATAAATGCGTTGGAATGCAATAACAGTTTCTTAAACTTCACAGTTCAAAAAATAATTATTCTGCAATAATTTTTTTCAGAACATTCAATATTACATATTGTAAAAAGGCTTCCTTTTTTGCAAAGTTCTTTTTCTGATTTTTGCAAATTGTCTATCAGCTTAAGAATTCAGAAATGGTAAAACATCCAATTATAATTTTCATATTTACAAAAGAAATGAATGGGAATAAATGCTATAATAAAGCAATAAAATAATTCCATGCTCTCAAACTATTTCCTGATCGCTTAAATTATGATCAATCAGACATATTTCTTTCGCTATAAGGCACTAATAACAACTATTAAGAGCGTAATAAAGCAAATCTCATAATAAGTTGCAATAAAGCTAAATTACAGCTATTATATTAGGCATCCCCAAATTTCCAGCACTTTGTTACTAGTTTAGTTCATTATAAACAATTCAAAATACTTTTCTAATACGAAAAATGTTTGTTAGATTGAAACATAGTAGCAGAAAGCAAAGACTAAAAATAGTAAGCGTTTAATAATGACTTGGACTTACGTGTTTTTGTTAAACACAAGTCATTTTAAAAGTTTGATTTTATGTAAGCAATTGTTCTCGAGAAATACTTGTTGTAAGATTTTTTTTTCCGAATTTGTTTTTTGTGTGCAATTTTAGGATTATTTATTTTCGTTTTATAATACTAAATATTGTGATCATTTTAATAAATTGTAGCCTTTTTTTTATGTGTCGTATCACAAAAAATCTCCTTAACGTATAAACAGGGTAAATATGTGATTTTTTTATATGGTTATTAAATTAAACTGGGATACAATACAGAAGAAAAATAAAATATTGCTTTATAATTCAAATATTCATCCAAGATGTTAATAATAAATAAAGCTTCCTCCAAGAAAACGTATTTATCTTAAAATATAAATCAACGAAATTTTACTACATCCTTATGCATTTTTTTGTGTGTGTATTTTAATGTGTAATTATTTTGTTATGAATAATATAACTCAAAAGGATTAATCTAAATGAAGAAACTAATCTGAAATTATGGTAATTGCCCAAACATTTGTTTTTAAATCAATTGTCCTTTTTTTAAATTTATTTTTATTAATTCTATGTGCATTTTGCTTCTCGTATATAATAACACATTTTTAATTATAATATTTTATGCAAGAATTTAATAAATTTTATTGAATTTATTAAAACTATTAATTATTAAATGTTAATTAATGAAAAGTCTTATAATGCATGATATCAACATTGCGCATTCTAAGAAATTTAAATATAAGCATTATTTTATGATGTTGATGAAATATTTTAATAAAAACTATATATATTTTTAAATTCATAAGATTATTTTTATAAAAAGAGACGTACTATTAACAATCTACGTCCGATTTTTGCAAACAGTTTTTCTTCTCTTAATAAAAAGTAATTAAAAAGAATTAAAGAAAGAAGAGTCAGTAATGTAAAAGAAATCGGTTGTTTTAATTCTTGAAAAAGTCAAAAACTAATTCAAATGTTATAAAATCAAGAAATATTTCAATAATTGGTTACATTTTTACATTTTGGTTACATATTTTTTTGTATGAACTATATATATATATATATATATATATAACAAAATAAATAAATACAAAAAAACTCGAAGAAAATTAAGAAAAACAATAAGTTTCATTTATTGCGCATAAGCTGCAAGTAAATAGAACTNATATATATATATATATACAGTACAATTTAAATTTAATTAATTGCATTACTTTACAATAAAGTTAACTATTATGTAACGGTATAGAAATCGATTAATAAATGGAAGTAAATAGTTTGTATATAAACGAACAACAGCAACTGCCGTGAAATCTTTATATCATTACTTTTTATTGAAGTTGCTTAGGTTTGGAAATATGTTTTTGAGTTTGTTGTAATTATGTTATACGTTGTATATTTTTGAATTGGGTTTTAATGTATGTTTGTTCTTTTCAAGCAAATATTTATTTAGAAGCTTATAAATTTCAAAAATAAGAGTATTTCATCTCTCTTAATGTATTCAAATTTATAAAAAAGTACTGTACAATCTAAAAAAAAAAGAAAAAAAGCAACAATAATTTTGCAACTGCACTTAAAACATGAGATATTTTTATTTTTTTACTCGATCCTTCCTTAAAAACTCTCCTCGTTGATTACATTTATTCCCAAAGGAGACCGTCCTGAAACTCAATAAATCTCCAATATATGAGACAGATTGATTCAAAGCCTTTCGAAGGGGGGAAAAAGAAAAATACAGATACTAGTCCCCTATTAATCCAACCCAAATCCCCGCGGTGCGGAGAAAAGGGTTTAAGAGCCCAAATCAAATCCAACAGTATGCTAGTGCGAAAACGACAGCCAGGGGTAAACTTTGCCCTAATGCAAGACAGGGGTAAAGGATTTACACCCAATTAAGTCCCTACCCAAATACGTGCCATGGGTGAGATTTACACAATTTTTGCGATGATAGCTGAATTCTTTAAAGAAAACTTGTTTCTGCCTTTTATACTTAATTATATGCCATCCACAAAATATATATCGTAAAATTTTCCTGTTAAATACTGTAATAAGATTTGTTGGTTAAATTTTTATTTGGAAAATTAAATAAATGAATAACATAATTTTTATATAAAGCAACTTATAACTCACTACTACACTTGCTAACTTACTAAATACTAAATTAATTTCTTAAATGACTAATTTATTTGTTAACTTACTTTCTAAAGTGGTAACTCACGATATTTCTAATACATTGGTTACATGGAGAGAAAAATTTTGGTAAAATTTCTGTACTGTATGGTAAGGAAATTTCTGATAAATAATGGCCATGATTCTGCTTTGAAAACTAAACTATGTGATATTTAAACCATTCATTTGGTAACGATTTACCGGAAATTCTGGTTTTCAAAATAACACTTCTTACTTCTATGCATTTAATGAAAATTACAAAACTAAAAAGTTAATTTAACCGAATAAATGGGTTTTATGCCATGCTCTAAGTTATCATTGTAAAATCCCCAAAATTTACAGCAATTACCAAATTTTATCACATATTATAAACTAATCATTATTTACCAAAACCATGACCAAAGTGCTTTGGTAAAAATTATAGAGCTTTTTGGTGTTCCCATTGAGCCAGAAACACGGTAAATTTTGATAGTTTTGACCAAAGATATTTTCTCAGTGTATACTTTGAATTTTTCTTTACTTCCATTCTTTTATTCTTTTTTTCCTCATCAGTTTTTGTTCCTTCTTTCCTTTTTATCGACTGTCATTTCTCTCTTCTCTTTCTTTTTATCTGTTTTCTTTTCTATCTTTTATTCATCGTTATTTCTTTTCTTTCTCCCTTTTTTTTATTCTCAATATCCCTCTTTTTTATGTCACTTTTAGAATAACGTTAAAAACTGTTACTTTTTACATCCTGAAAGTGAATACATCACTTGGAAAATCAATTAACGAAAATAGTAACGAAAAATAAAACTTGACGAACTTTAACGAAACTTTAACTAAAAATAAAGCTTAAACAATATAGATTCTATGCCTAACTTAACTATTAACAACTTAAGAAAATACAGGCTTTCCTAGTACTCAAATTTTAAAACAAATTCTACAATAAATATCATGAGCAAAAGTCAGTTTTCTTACAGGAAATTATTCGGTAAATTTAATAAATGAAACACATAATTTTATAATCGGCAATTTATACCTCACTGCTACGTTTTCTAAAACATTAAATCCTTAATTAATTTTTGAAATGGCCAATTTATTCGTTAACACACTTTTAAATTGGTAACTCACAAAATGTATTTTGGTTATTTCTTTTCTTCCAATTATTTTTCTTTTTTCCCCCCATCAGTTTTTTATTCTTTCTCTTTTTTTTCTGCTATCATTTCTCTTTTCTCTTTCTTTTTATCTTCTTCTCTTTTCTATCATTTATTCATCTTTATTTCTGTCCTTTCTTTCATTCCTTCCTTCTTTTTCTTCTTCTTAAATCTCCCCCCCGCTTTTATGTTTTTGGTCCACGTCAATTCTATAATAACATCAAAGCATTATCAAAGCATATATCGTGAAAATGAAGAACACATTTGAAAAATCAACTAGCAAAGATAGTTGACAAAAATAAGCATAAATTAACAAAATTAATTAACACAAATAAAAAAAACGAAATTAACAAAAATAAATGTAACGAATATAGATTACACGCCTAACTCAAAAATACAAGCTTTCCTAGTGTGCCAATTTTAAAGCAATTTCTACAATAAATATTAAAGAAAAACTAGTTTGTCTTGCAGGAAAGCTTGAGGATTTAAGCCAAGCCTAATTACAGTTTCCCTTTTAATATCCCATTCCATATATAGCACAATAATTATATTCTAATGCAGATAAAATAAAACATAAATTCTCAATTTCTAAGAAATTATTACCAATATTGGTTAAAATAAACTAAAAACCAGTTATATGTTCAATAATTATTTTAAAGATACATAATAAAAGTCCAGTTTTTATTTATTTTGTATTTTTTTAAGTTCATGGAATACCCAGTTTTAAAAATTTTAATATATATTTCCACTCGGCTAAATTTTTTATTCTTTGCTGTTATTTATTGCGGTTCAAAAGTATATATATTTTTAAATTAAATTAAATTAAATTAAATTAAATTAAATTAAATTAAATTAAATTAAAATTTTAAAAAATATTTTTTTGCTGTTATTTAAGTTGTATTTAAGTAAATATATTTTTAAAAAAATTCAAATTAATAAACATTACAATGGCGTGTTAAAGCACACTTTTTCAAATTAAATATTCATTACTCTGTTACGTGATGTTTTACGGGAATTTAAGACAATGAATGATTTAAAAGTCTTTACTAGCCCTCAATCAAAGTCTAAAAGTTAAAAAATAAAAATAATGATGCAATAGCATTGCAATTATATTCAGCAAAAGATTTTAAACAAACTTTTGAGGTATGCGATTTGAGGCTTTATTTTAAAACTGCTAATACAATTCTTTATTTTTTTCAATAAACGAAATCTTTGTCTAAGATTTCCTTCCAGCGACAATGCATTACTTTGAGAAATTATTTTATTTTTTGCATTTGGTTAAGAAATTAAAATTGTAATCCAATTTTCAGTCATACCTGGAAATTTTTCCTAGAAATCCTTGCAAGTATTATAAAAATTACGCACCTGAATTATATCTTTTTAAAAGCTAACTTATTTCTTAATTAGAAAATGAGCTTCAATATAAATTCGTTTAGTTCCTTTAGTTAAAAATATTTTTTTAATTTTTTTTAATTCAACATTTATTAAAAATATTTAACATAATTCAAAACGTTTTTTTTTTTTTGCCTTATAAGCACATTAAAGAACTGAAACAAAGTATAATTTAATATTTTGTTTCTATTATAATTTAGTTAAGATGAAAATTAAATTTGTTGCTTTTATTGAAATTATTAATTATTTTTCACGAATAAACGTTTATATTTGGTTACCCCAATGTAAATGCATTGACTTTGTTATTTCGGGATTTTCTAAAAAAACGTTACCTTTACAAAGACTAATAATATTTTCAAGTCTTATAAAATTTCAAATCCAAGAGTTATTTTTCCAGAGTGCATTTTCTCTTCATTTTTCCTTTTTAAATTGCATGCATTAAAAATTTATGAGGAACAAATTCTTTGGATAAAATAATATTTTGCGTTTAAATAAAAAATATATTAATCAAATAAATACATATTAAAATAAATAAATAAAATAAAAGTGCTAAAAGTAACCGATATTCATTATTCATTAAGTAACATATTTGATTATTGAATTTATGTTCCCTTATAAATGTTTTTCTAACAAATGTTTTTTCGTTCTATTTCCGAACGATAATTTTACTTTTTCATTGTGCTATTTTACTACTTAATATTTCAGTTAAAAGATACATTCCGTGAAAGTATTGTTCCCTAGGCAAAGGAATAACATTTTTAATACACTAATTTTACTCTCCCTGTAAAATTGTTTCACTGTATAAAACGTATAAATGCCGGGAAAGCGATGCTACTCAAGGCTATTGAACTATATACTAATCTTACTCTTCCTGTAAAATTGTTTCGCTGTATAAAAAGTATAGATGTCGGAAAAGCAATGTTACTCTATGCTACGGAATAACACTTCAATACACTAATTTTACTCTTTCTGTAAAATTGTTTCACTGTATAAAAAGTATAGATGTCGGGAAAGCAATGCTACTCTAGACTAATGAGTAACACTTCAACACACTAATTTTACTCTTCCTGTAAAATTGTTTCACTGTATAGAAAGTATAGATGTTGGGAAAGCAATGCTACTCTAGACTAAGGAGTAACACTTAAACACACTAATTTAACTTTCCCTGTAAAATTGTTTCACTGTATAGAAAGTATAGATGTCGGGAAAGTAATGTTACTCTATGCTACGGAATAACACTTCAATACACTAATTTTACTCTTCCTGTAAAAATGCTTCACTGTATGAAAAGTATAGATGTTGGGAAAGCAATGCTACTCTAGACTAAGGAGTAACACTTTAAACACACTAATTTAACTTTCCCTGTAAAATTGTTTCACTGTATAGAAAGTATAGATGTCGGGAATGCAATGTTACTCTATACAACGGACTAACACTTCAACACACTAATTTTACTCTTCCTGTAAAATTATTTCATTGTATGAAAAGTATAGATGTTGGGAAAGCAATGCTACTCTAGACTACGGGTAAAAAATAAAAAATAAATGGAATACCCTGAATAACTTTTGATTGAAAGATCGGATCTTCACGTTCTAATACTCAGTCTTAATGATATTTTGAGGTTACCTCGAGCATGATAATTAATTAATGTAGACGATATTTTAAAGTTACCGAAATCAGACACAAAATAAATTTTCGTTTACTCATTCCTTATTTTTCTGATAAAACTATGCCAATACAATTTTGCCATCTATATTTTTTGAAAGGTAGTTTACTATTTATTTATTCAGTTGTTTGTTTATAGATTTTGATAAATATCTTTGATTTTGCGTAATTTACGTTAAAACTTTTTAAAAAAAATTATAATATGTATATAAAAAAAATCAAATAAACGCACCTAAAAAAATCGACTTAAAAAACAAGATGGCGAGGGTAGAGGCTTCTTAAAATGCTGTTACTGTTCCCGTACTTACTGTTACTGTTTACTGTTCCCGTAATCGGATATTGTTTCACTATGTAAAGATAATGCATGCGGGGAATATTACATCTTTAGACGAAAAAGTAACATACTTGCATACTAATTTTAGTTTCCCTATCACTGTATAATATACACGCCTCTAGAATTGTTTCACTTATAGAATAAACAGCATTGTAAGGATAAGAATAAGCATAAGGAAATTATAAAAAATGAAATTATAAAAAAAAAGAAATGTAAAAAAGTGAAAATATATAAATAGTTGTGGAAGGTTTCCATATTCGGTCCAATCATTTTTGTCAATTAATTATGACTGCAACTTCGGCATACTTAGCAGTTTTATAGTTTTTTACATCTTAATGCAATTATTAACTTCCATAGTAAATATTTTAAGGCCTAATCGTTATAATCATAAGCTGTTAATCAAATATGAGAAAAATAAAAATTAAATACCAATGACGAAAACCGGTCGGTCACCTTTTATTGGATCAGGCAATTTCTATAAATTAGAACGAAACTATTTTATTTTTGAATAAAGCATTTGCTATTATTCAAGACAGTAAAATGCTTAAAAATATTATGCGCCAGAGCATAATTACACAGTTTTTTGAGCGATTTCAAATCTCTCGGGTTTTTTTATGTGTGTACACTGATCTAGAAGTAATAAATTAGATTATAACTACTTTTGATATTCTTTTTTTCTATATAAAATACACAGTCATTATTGACTGTGTGTGTGTGTAAAATTCCCAGTCAATGTGTGTTGCAAATAGTACAATACACATTCTACTATTTGCAATTGTTGGATAAAGTTTTCTATGGATGGGTCACCATCCAGTTTATTGGAACTCAGACTGGCTTATTGAAAGCAACTAAAATCAATGTGTATTAAAACGTTCGTAAATTCTGTTATAACAAATTAAATAGTAATTGTTAATAAAACTTAACTACTCTGATTAACACAGTTTCAAATATTACTTTATATTTTTTAATTTTATAGCCGTCGTTAAACAGCCGGCCCAGGTTTTTGGGTTTACGACTACTAATTTTCAACTTCGTAGCCTTGTAATTTCAAGCCTAATTCAGAAGACAAGGGAACTCCTGGACCAAGTATTGGGGGAAATTTGCCATTGTGGAGGACGTTTGGGTAGAACAATCCAGCATTTACGTTACATGGAGAGGAAAACCTCGAAAACCTTTCACGGTTAGCCTGGTTGCAAGGGGACTCTAACCCATGATCCGTCTACCACTGAGGATATTTTAGTTCAGCACTGTGGTCGGTACGAACCGGGTGCGGAATTCGAATTAACCAGCTGTCGCTGGGCTCGAACCCAGATCACCTCAATGGGAGGCGAGTGTTCTATCTTATGAGCCGCCACCGCTCTTTAAATATTATCCATAGCATTTGAAATGTGCTAATTTCTAATGCTAATTTCCTACTTATACACATATTTCGCTTTCATTGAAAAATTAGAAGAAAAAAGAAATGCAAAATTTGCACTTTTCTTCTATAACTTTATTTTCTGTAAGCTTTCTTTAACAAAAAATTCGTTTGAGTGTGAATTAGTTCATGCTAAAAATGTTGATTTCAAACTTATGAAGAATTCTAAATAGTCAATAGTGTCTGCTGCCAATAACTCCAAATTAATAAAGGAGTCAAATAATAAACAAAATTCTGCTTAAATCTACACTAAAACGTTTTTATTTTATTTTATTTTATTTTATTTTATTTTATTTTATTTTATTTTATAACTTATGTTCAAATTAGATTACGATTACAATTTGAGATTTACGACCATCAGTATTCAACTTCGTGGCCTTAAAATTTTCAAACCAAATAAGAAGATAAGTCATTCATCTTCAATCAAGCATTTAGACAAATCAGAATTCGTGAAGAAATTTTCGATGGAACTAACCCACAATTGCGTTACATGGAGAGCCCTCCCACGGTTAGCCCGATTGCAAGTGGATTCCAACCCATGATCCGTCTACTACTAACGATATTTTTATGTCAGCACTGTGTGTGGTGTGAATCAGAAGCAAAATCGTATCGAGCAGTCATCGCTGGGTTTTGAACCAAGGTAGCCTAACTTGGAGACGAGAGCTCAATCCTTTCGTGCCATAGCGGCTGGCACCCAAGTAATTGCATTTTATTTTAAAAAATAAAATTGTCGTCGAAAATTGTTAATTAAATCGTTGAACAACCGACTCAATTTTCTGAGATTACGACTATACGAACTTCGTAACTTTGTAAATTAGAACCCAATTCAAAAGACAAGGAAACTCCTAAATCAAGCTATTGGGACAAAGTAACCTTCGTGGAGGTTAATTTGTTCCCTGAAAATATTTTTATGTCAGCACTATGATCAACGAGAGATGCGCTGAGATGCGAGCCCACGCTGAGATGCGAACCTGTGTCACCTCATTAAGAGGCGAGTGCTCTATTCTGGAATCACTGATACCTAAATAATTCGAAAATTCGGAGAATGTTTAATTATAAAACTTTTCAAATTCGCTGAAAATTGAATATCGCTTCCAAGTTGTACTTTATTACCATGGCAATTAATTTATTTTAAACAAATCAACCATCTTTAGAAAGTTTATATAATATTATGAGTAAATAATATTATGAAAAACTATAATTTAAAGAATATATAATATTAAGATATTGACATTAATTATTATTGACGCGTTGAGTATTTTTTTTTTCAACATTGCATAAATTCCATGAATGTAAATGTGTAAATGGAAGTGTAATGTGACTTTAACTTTTGTTCTGAGTTTTTTTTACATGAAATGAAAATAATCTATGAGACAGAAGTNTATTTTATTTTATTTTATTTTATTTTATTTTATTTTATTTTATTTTATTTTATTTTATTTTATTTTATTTTATTTTATTTTATTTTATTTTATTTTATTTTATTTTATTTTATTTTATTTTATTTTATTTTATTTTATAACTGATGTTCAAATTGGATTAGGATTAAAATTTGAGATTTACGACCATCAGTATTCAACTTCGTGGCCCTAAAATTTTGAAACCAAATAAGAAGATAAGTCATTCATCTTCAACCAAGCATTTAGACAAATCAGCCTTCGTGGAGAATTTTTCGATAGAACTAACCCACAATTGCTATGCATGGAAAGCCCTCCCATAGTTAACTCGATGTCAAGTGGATTATAACCCATGATCCGTCTACTACTAACGATATTTTTATGTCAGCACTATGGGTGGTGTGAACCAGAAGCAAAATCATATCGACCAGTCATCGCTGGGTTTCGAACCTAGATAGC
This sequence comes from Parasteatoda tepidariorum, assembly GCF_043381705.1. Taxonomy (NCBI): domain Eukaryota; kingdom Metazoa; phylum Arthropoda; class Arachnida; order Araneae; family Theridiidae; genus Parasteatoda; species Parasteatoda tepidariorum. Next base: position 15,087,549 of record NC_092206.1, read on the forward strand.
CTAACTTGGAGACGAGAGCTCAATCCTTTCGTGCCATAGCGGCTCGCACCCAAATAATTACATTTTATTTTAAAAAATAAAATTATCGTCAAAAATTGTTAATTAAATCGTTGAACAACAGACTCAATTTTCTGAGATTACGACTGTACGAACTTCGTAATTTTGTAAATTAGAACCAAATCCAAAAAACAACGAAACTCCTAAATCAAGTTTTTGGACAAAGTAAACTTCGTGGAGGTTAATTTGTTCCCTGAAAATACTTTTATGTCAGCACTATGGTCAACGAGAGATGCGCTATGATGCGAGCTCACACTGAGATGCGAACCTGTGTCACCTCATTAAGATGCGAGTGCTCTATTCTGGAATCACTGATACCTAAATAATTCGAAAATTCGGAGAATGTTTAATTATAAAACTTTTCAAATTCGCTGAAAATTGAATATCGCTTCAAGTTGTACTTTATTACCATAGCAATTAATTTATTTTAAACAAATCAACCATCTTTAGAAAATTTATATAATATTATGAGTAAATAATATTATGAAAAAATATAATTTAAAGAATATATAATATTAAGATATTGACATTAATTATTATTGACGCTTTGAGTATTTTTTTTTTCCAACATTGCATAAATTCCATGAACAACGCGAAATTTTATGGAACTGTAATGTGACTTTAACTTTTGTTCTGAGTTTTTTTTACATGAAATGAAAATGATCTATGAGACAGAAGTTTCTTCCCATGGGGGTGGGGTGGGGGTGCAAACTAGATGGCGCCTAAGGAGTTTAACTCATTCACACTGAAGGCAACTTTAAAAATCTCTCAAATCTATCTGCTCAAAACAAAGAGCTATTCCACATTGCTTCAAAAAATATAGAAAATCAAATATCTCCTTTTTATCCACAAACGGTTGCCATATTGTGTTGTAACACACTTTCCAATAAGTGACCTTCTCTTTGTATGAGTACATTCACAACCATGCTCTCTGTATAAACAGAAATATAACTCTGATTGGCACTAGTGTCTGTGATTGGCAGTGTTACCATGACGACGCCTACTTAAAGTCCCGCCTACGCAGTGCAATGATCCACCAATGAAACGGCGTCTGAGGCATGTATCGGCTCGAGACACCTATCGATGGCGTCTTCCCGCCCCGGAGTTTAGCACTAATAGTAGTGAGACGTTTGTAGGGCTGCTACAATTTGGCGCGTTATCATATTAAAACTGTTATGAGTTTTAAATTATTTGTTTATTTTTTGTACTCTAATTATTATTTAAATTAAAAGAAGTTAGAACGTCGAACTAAAATTTAAACTGCAATTAGAATTTTCATATTAGGATATTTTTTTTGTAAAATTAGGGAATAAAAAAATATTTATTGGAGTTGAATTGAGAAATCTGTAATAAAACAATTAATTTAAAAAAAAAGTTCTGTTAATTTACGTTTTTCCCTTATTAACAGTTTAATATAAATAGGTTTCTATGAATGATTTCTTAAAAAAAAATTTTGTTACATTATTTTTTACATTCAATGTCGAATTTCAATATTTCACAATGTATTTTATGAAAACTAAATTACAAAACGGATGTTTTTTAAATTAATTTTTATTTCACTTTTTCTTGTGTGATACTTTTCCATAAAACTTCTCGGTATACACTATGTTTTTTTCCCTTCCTTTTTTTACAAAAAACTAAGCGGATAACACATAACACTACTGATAATAGACAGAAATAATAAAATCTCGTAAATACGAATACTAAAACTTAATGTTAGATATTAAGTAAATAAAATGTATAATTATCTGGTTAATTAAAAGAATTTAAGTCCTGTCATAAAGCTCTTTCATGTGCCATTAATTTTTTGATATAATTTAAATTTTATTCTTTTTTTGAATTACAAACATTATTTTTTAAATTTATCCAGAAATGCCCAAAAATACTTTAGTTTTTTTAAATTTCTTAGTAGATTTGCAGTAAGTGAAATATGTGCACTGTTCAAGTTTTTAAAGTCGCTCTGATATGTTATTTTTATATGATACCCCCAGTAGGAAGTAAATTAGACATAAAAGTGTGCATTTATGTAAAGTAAGAAATCAAGACTTTTAAGATGACATGTTTTAAACTGAAAGCGTTGTTGTATTTTATTTCAGCGTATCAATGTTATGGCTTCACTTGGAGTAATTTCTAAACTTTGTACTGTACACTGATACGTTTTTTTCCCCCTCATGGTTTTGTCAAAGAGTGCTGCAGTAGCAGAATGAGTACTAACAAAATGTACAGTAAGCTTGGACAATATTAATAAATGCATAATTTTTTTTTAAAGTTTCGGAGGACTACAAATTAATAACAAGAAACGATGCAAAATAATGGATTATTTAACAAAAACAATGCATTGCAATGTTTCTTTCTTTAATTTTTATTTTTTTAAATGAGTTGCAATACAATGAATGAAAATTGAAAACAATGCATTGTTTAATAAAACAATGAAAAACTGTGAAATACTTATAGAATCAAAAAGCTGTGGCGATATATTGGTAACACAAAACAAAGCAATGTTTGATTCAACAATCAAAATCAATATATTGCTTTATTGAACAATGAGAGGCATTGCAATGTTTGATTAATGTCGCTATTAAACGTGTTTAATATTAAACAAGTTTAAAATAATTAGAATAATATGTTAATGGATGAAATTTCCTAGATTCAATAAATGTAAATCTAGTTGGAAATAAGGAAGATAAAAATAAATAAATGATATAGATTCCACAAGTGATTTTCATCTTATTGATAAGAATCTAACTGGAGAAACAATAGTCATTAATAACACGAGGAAAAATTCGTTTCATAAACTAGAATAATAACTTCTAAATATGATTTCAAAAAATGTACCATTTGCCCACCAAATCAAATTTCTTAAATAAAAAATATTATTTTCACTTGATAGTATCGCTGAATAAACATAACACAGATTAATTCTTTAAAGAAACTTTCTCATCTTTGGTGTCATTGGCGCAGTTCACCTGTATGCTTGGCGCTTGGTCGGATATCACGGGACCGGTTTCATCCTTGGCGGCGAGAGAATCGCTTTCACTGCGGCAACCCTGGCCGTATGCACGAGGGGACGTGAGGCTAAAAGAGGATCGAACACCTCCTCACTTACTACTGAGACAAGGGAGTTGGAACGACCGGCCATAGGACACCTTCCGTTTCTATTTACTGCCCCTCTTCTAAGCTGAGCTGTCCACACTTCCGCCATTAAATACCACCAGACGATAATAAGAGGGGGGATCAGCACCCATTCGTCAGGCAGTGATGGCTTTAGGACTGGGCCCCGCTGCAGCGGCGGCCTACAGTCCCATGTTCGTCCTTCCGACGCTTAATTTTACCGTTAACCAGGTGGCAGCGGTATGCGAAACACTCGAAGAAAGTGGGGACATTGAAAGATTGGGACGATTCCTGTGGTCCCTGCCAGTTGCACACCCAAATTGCAGTGAACTCAATAAAAACGAGGCGGTCCTCAGGGCCCGGGCCCTCGTGGCCTTTCACACCGGCAGTTTCAGAGAACTTTACCACATTCTGGAGAGTCACCGGTTCACTAAGGCCTCCCATACCAAATTGCAAGCCATGTGGCTCGAGGCCCACTATCAAGAGGCCGAGAAACTAAGGGGTAGGCCCCTGGGGCCAGTGGACAAATACAGAGTTCGAAAGAAGTACCCTCTGCCAAGGACTATTTGGGACGGAGAACAGAAAACTCACTGTTTCAAGGAGCGAACCCGAAGTCTTTTGAGAGAATGGTACCTCCAGGACCCCTATCCTAATCCGACCAAAAAGAGAGAGCTGGCTCAGGCCACAGGACTTACTCCCACGCAGGTCGGTAATTGGTTCAAAAACAGACGGCAAAGGGACAGGGCAGCAGCAGCGAAGAATAGGTAAATTATTATTTTTTATCCATATGTTCCTCTATTTTGATGTAATTTTTTATAGCCAGCATCTTGATATTGCCTTTCTAAAGTTGATATCAACGTTAACAATTTGCGGAATCGGTTTTATTTTAACAAATCTTCGCAGGTCTATTTTAAATAGTATCTTTAAAAGGTTTGATCTAGAATAAAATGTAACTAATATTTATGTATAATAATATTAACATCTAAATTCTCTTCTTCAAAAATGCATTTGCGTGATTGAATTGTATTAAATTCAAAAACACTGATTTCTAGAAATGTTATTAAAGTGACGATAAAACCTTGTTTATCTTAAATGTCTATCTTGTCTAATTAATAGGACAAATCGTTAAATAAGTTGGCTTTAAACTTAATTTTCACGTAATACATAAACTAATATTTCATACTTTTCAAAGGACTTCAAACGAGGCTTAGAGTTTGTAAAGTGTTTGTTAAAAAAATTTAAAACAGCAATATATTTGAATAGTTTGAATTTATATATTTATTGGGGAAAAAAACTTCAAAAACACTGAGTAGAGGGGGAAAAACATAGCAGTGTGTTTTGTCATAATATTAATGTATACCATTAATTATTATATGTTTCAAAATTTATTTTTCTTGAAATTTATTTTTATGTACGTATAACATAAATGTAACAACTTATAGTAAGAATTATTTGCGTGTAAATGGTATAAAAATAAAATGTTGATGAAGCTTTGAAATAAAAAATAATTATGTTAGGCCCATATGAAACCTGTTGTAAATATTAACATAAGGACTTTTTTGCACACATTAATCCTCTTTAAAAGTGAATTTGTAAAAGTTTTAAAAAATAAAAACGGTTATCAGTAAATTAATGTACATAACAATAAAATATAGCAATAAGTAGGGCAATAGATTTTGTAATAGCTTCTGCAATAGCGTCTGGAACAAAGTTGGAAAACTAAAAATAAATAATTTAAAATAACACCAATTATGTAATATGTCGATAAGACTTAAATTGCTAAAATTAAAAGAGAGAAACATTATTTTGAAACATTTTACTGTCTATATATACCACACAATATTCACGAAAACGAATACACGTTTCAAGTTTAAGTACCATAATTTAAAATAATTACATAATTTTTGAAAATAATTACCCTAATTATCTTAATTATAACTTATTCTCCATTGTTAGGGAATTTTCTTTACACGCAGCAAAACTTACGGATTTATTTATTAAAATGGGATTTTTGTTTTCAATAAATAACAAGCATTATTGTTTATTTTAGCTTTTTCAATGCTTCTTTTTTAATTTACTTGGGACGAAACATATTTTTTAGCGTAAAAGAAATAATTTAGATAGAGCTTGCTTAATCAAAACAAACGGCATAGTATTTAAAATCAAATTCTCGAAAGACATGTATAAATTTCCCTATTCAAAATGGTACCATATGGACTCTTCTGCAAGTTTAAAAAACTATAGATAAAACAATAGTCTTTGAAAGGAATCGACAAACACCGATTCTTCACCTTTAATAACTAAAAGGTAGTTTCTGGAGCAGAATTATTTTGGAAAATGTTTGATCCTGAATATATATTGAATAGAAAAGTAAACTTTTCAAGATTATTTTCAATTTTGGGGACCATTTAACATCAGTGCACATAAACCTATATCGATCAAGCGATATAAATTTATATTATTTGTTAGCAGAGGTAGACAATTTCTGATTACTGCTTATCATCGTGTCTTAAAATTTATGGCTGATTTCTAAATTTTATAATATACAATTGAGATGAAAGATTTTTGTAATTTTTAATTCCGTTAATAAAAATATCCTATTGTTTTCTGAAAAATGAATAAAAATTAATTTTATTGTCTTGAAACTTTTACCATCGTGTGTTAAAATTCATGACTGGTTTCTAAATTTTCATAATGCGCAATTGAGATGAAATATTTTTGTAATTTTAATTCTATTAATAAAAAATCCTGTTTGCTTTCTAAAAAAAATGATTTCATCGTCTTGAAACTTTAATCATCATGCCTTAAAATTTATGACTGGTTTCTGAATTTCTCAAATATTCAATTGAGATAACAAATTTTTGTAATTCTTACTTCCATTAAGACAAATCCATCTGTTTTCTAAAAAAAAAAATTTTTTTTTTCTATGTCTTGAAACTTTTATCATCGTGTCTTAAAATTTATGAATGGTCCTGAAAATTTAACTAATATTCAATTGAGATAACAAAGTTTTGTTATTTTTACTTCCATCATAACGAATCACGTTGTTTTCAAGAAGAAGAAAAATTCGGTGTCTAGACACTTTTGTTATCGTGTCTTAAAATTTATGACTGGTTTCTAAATTTCTATGCTATGCAATTGAGATAACAAATTTTGGGAAATTTTAATTTCATTATTAAAAAAACCCTGCTGTTTTCTATAAAAAAAAAAGTTGTCTTCGGTGTTTGGAAACATTTATCATGTTTCGATCCTTGACAGTTTCTACAATCAATTTTTTTCAAAAATTTTGAATTTTTAAAATACGAGACGCGGATAATGTTTAAAATTTAACAATCATCCTACAGCATGCAAAAACTCACTTGATTGCATAATATGAACTAATTGCTAAATATAATGTTTAATAATGTTTAAATTCAAACGCGGATAATATTTAAAACTAAACAATGATGCTATAGCATACATAAATTAATTTGATTATATAATGTAAAATATTAGCTACAATTATTAAAAGTCTTTAGTGTTATTTTGCAGTTACTGAATATTATATTTATTTACTGAATAATCAAAAACATGATTAAAATTATTATAAGTCCTAAGCTTTGACAAAACAATCAGTATATCTTGGAAAAAGAGCTTTTTGTTCTAAGAAACACTACATGCTTCCACAAAAAGATTATCTTATGCAAGATATCAAATTCATTAAGATAACTTTAAAAGGCATTGTAAACTTTATATTAATGTAATGATAGAATAAGAGTAAAAGAAATTAAAATTTTCGCTGATATCTTCCTTTTTGTTTTTTTTCCTAAATATTTTACAAAGTAATTTAATTTGATAAGAAGTATTACAATTATAATATGTTTTTTAACGTCATAAAATTTTATAACGGTAAAATATGATTGCTTCTGATTCTAGGAAACTTTTTTAAATTAAAGAATAATGAGTTATACTACCGTTCAAATTTGCTTTAACCTTAATATGGTTGTTATATCATGTTATCGTAATTCATAAAATTGATAACCCAACTAAAATTTGATTAAGTATTAAATATGATTGCATCTGACTCTTCAGAACGTGTTGAGCAATATTATTGTTTAAATTTGTCTTAGCTATATTATGGTGCTAAACTAAACCATATTATCGTAATTTAGTAACCTAAATTAAGCTTGATTATTTGTTAAACATGATTACACTTGACTCTAACACACCTTTAGAAATTCTGGGGCATGATTAATTATAATAACGTTTATATTTGCTTCAACCTCGTTATGATGCAAAGTTAAATCATATTATCGTGCTTTATTAAATCATAATAAAATTCAACTTGAACCAGGTTTAATTTCACACTTTATTATGAAAGTAGAAAATTCGAGCCATATTGTGAACCAACGTTGAATTGACTACATATGCTTATTTAAGATCAACGAATATAACATAAAACTGCGGTTTAGTAAATATAGTACGTTGGTTTTTATTAAATTAGTATATTTACAACATTGCTTCAATTTCTTATATGAGCGCTAATCTACAAATATAAAAATGTGATAGTAAAATTCTAAAAGTTTTTTTTTTTCATATTTACTTATCCTTTTTCGCTATAAGTAACTAATCGGTTAACAATTTACTGTAACAAATTGAATAAATTACATTACATTCGTCGTTCGTGCTAGACATTAAGCGAGTAGCCAACATTGAGTCATCGCAAGCAACCACTTTAGTTACTCAACCGGTTATTATTCGTGTTACTCAAGTTATCATTTAAAAATAAATGCGAAAAAAAATTCACTCTGCGCCTTCTAAAGGGTAAGCAAATGATATAATCCGGTCTATCCAACAATTTACTTGACGAAATACATTTTTTAAAAACGAAAAAAAAAAAAAATTACTTTCAGTAAAATTGATGCTATTTTCACTTTGTCACTGTATGTAATTTAAAAATTACTTACAGGGACAAAAGTTAGTTTTTGTTTCCTTATCAGTTTTCCTATCTGTAATATTTTGAAAAATTAACAAGAATACCAAAAGTGATTTTAAAAATAACGAGAGCTAATTGATTATAAGTGTTATAATTTAAAAATAAAATGCAAGTACTAATTTTTTGTGTCTACCATTTTTGTGCAATTAATTTTTATTTACCTACATAAAAGTTGTCAAAATGAAATTTCTTTAAGATAAGGTTTTACACTATATGTATTCAAAAATTAATAGATGTTATAAGTAAATTTTTCTTTAAATACTATGAATCATTGTAGTAAATTTAAGAGCAAAAAGTGCAGGATACTGAAGTTAATTTAAAATGAACTTATCTTTTAAAACGTAAATTAAAAATCTCATAAACTTGAAGCGTTTTTTAAACTGATCCTTTTTAATTGAAATCAGTGTCAGTCAAATTATTAATCAATTATATGAAGTAAGAGGGAAAAAAATTGTGGTTAATATTTCAAATGTTTGTAGTATGTTATGTGACTTAATATTTGATACTCAAGCTGGAAGTCCTGGAAACATTTCTATAGGGTAATTGAAGTAATAATCGATAAATATCTGAAATGCAAAAGTTGCAAAAACGTTTTTTTCTTCTTCTCTTTAATTTAAAGCATTTTTTGAAAAATTACAGAAATATTTTCATAACGTATCAAAACGTCAATTCGAAATCTTTCATTTTCGCAACCGATATTGAACAATAACATCTACGTTTCTATATATTCAAAAAGTTTCGGAAATATTAAAAGAACGTTTTGTTTTACTATTAAAAAGTTATGGTTTTTAGAAGACATACTTAATCAATAATAAGAGCATTCGCAATGCATTGTAATATGTTTCTAGGATATTAAAATAGTATGCGTGACATTCAAAAGGCATTTTTTTATTCTGTATTTGAATTTGATGAGATATTTTGTATTGACATTTAAGAAAGTGAAACATTTTGACTTGTCTTAATTTTTAATTAATTAATTTATTTTTTGAAATTTTTTTTTAAAGTATTCAGAGAAAAGAATTTTTTTCAAATGTTATTATTTTATACGTAATAATTTAGAACAATTTATACTCCGAAATTACAGATTTCTTTTTTATCCAAAAAGAAAAGGAATGCTGAATTGAAATAAGTGAATTTTTGATATTTCTTAATGAATTCAACTATCGTAGGGTTGTCGTGATAGAGAATATACGGAAAAAAGTTTAAAAAAAGCTTTAATTGACTAATTTTGCTTCTACGTGAAGGACTCTTCATCAAAAACTGAAGGACCTGAATGCTAAAAACTTTAATTGATGAATTTTGTTTATACTTAAGAAAATCTCATCAAAACCTAAAGGACCCGGATGCATGTTTGAGTCAGGGAAACGTGACTTTAGTCATTTACGCCCCATCTCAGCCTACCTGGAGAGCAATTAAAAAATCGAATAAGTGAAAGAATTACACTTTTTGTTAAAATTAATATTTAATTAAACTGCTAAAAAAGAATTTTTAAAAAGAACATAGAAGGGGTTAGTTAAACCTGTTTTTTTCTTTACAACATAAAAATTATCTACGCATAAGTAAAACTCTTTTTAAGCAATATACCTTGCATCTCGCACGTTATTTTTCCATTTTCCAAGCTTTAACACTTTGAGCACGAAAGAGAATTTTTTTTTTATTCGTTTTTGACTTTTCTCGTTCTTTTTCAATCTACCCCACTAACAGTTGACGTTCAGTGGTAAAAATTAACAGAAAATTTTTTCGTAATTTTTAATTACCAAGAAACGGGGAAGGGGGGGGGATAAGATACGTAAAACCGGGAAAGACATTAAGATCGAGCAGTGTTTAAGTAAAAATTATCTCACTGTTCTTTAAATGTTAATGTATTTTTTTTTATAACTTCAGTTTTGCGTTCGTTATCAAACGCATGTGAGACTTTTTTTTATTTTATTCTCAAGCATATTTTACGAACTTATTGGCTTTTAACTTTTTGTACTGAAAAAACGTGAAAAAATAATGTCGTTTTCTTCAATTTGCGCTTAATGACTCATTAAATCTTAAATGAAATGAAAATGGTTCTTAAAAGCCATGACTATTATTTGCATACGTCTTAGACGAACAGAAAATTTGTTTTTACACGGTTTTAATGACTTTAAACACGAAAAGGCCAATCACCGAAAGAAAAAAAAACAATGTTCACATACATATTCATGTAGGAAAGAAAAGGGAAAAAAAAAAGGAAATGATCGAAAAATTTCTCAAGTTTTGAGGAAGTTTTTTTTTTGAAGGGCTCTGTGAGGATCTTAATATTGATGAGAGCTGTAAAGAAAACAATTTCGTAGTTTCCATTTTATACAATGTTAAAAACACACGCAAAAACTTTAGGTAATGAATATTTTTTCTTCTTTAATTAGAAAACAACCAAATGAATTTTTTTTTAGCAATTTTAATGGTAAGACTTACAGAAAAAAGGTCTTAAATTGTGTTTGTTCGTTTAAAATCATAAAAAGTTCTTTTATTAAAAAAAATTATTTTTAATTAAATGTACTGATAAAGGTAAAACATATATTTTAAATAACTGCTTGCTGAAAGACAAAATAAAATGGCTGTAATTTACTAAAAAATAATTCAACGCAAAAAAAATTTTTTATTAAAAAAATATGAATCTTCTGATGTTTTTACAATTTTTGTATTTACTGCTGTTGTTTTGTTATAAAAGCTACAACTGTTAAATAACTTAATTCACCACGAGGCTGTTACTGCTGTTGATAACATTTACGAAAATCAAATAAAAGCAGGATTAGTAAGATATGAATACTTTAAAAAGCAAAAATAGAGATTAATAATTTTTTTTTCAGAATTCCTTACAAAGTAATTTCTTTAAAGCTACCACAAGGACAGTTCTTTTAACCATTTAAAATTATAAAATATTCTTTTATTAAAAAAAATCTTTAATTTTTTCAATTCATTTAACAATTATAAATTTTATATTTGTTATTTTGTTATAATAGAAAGAAATAGAATGAATTAGGTGTAAAAAGTATTATAAGCATTCTTCAAAGTATAAAAATTTATAATTTGATACTGTTTTAAAAATACTACGATACTATGGTACTATTTATAATGCAAAATAGAATTAAGGCAGAGGTATATTTTAAAAAATGGCTGATAACTGTAGATCAACACATTAGATAAAATAATAAGAATTCTGCAAAAATAGATTTGAAATTTTGATATTTTAAAATGTTCTGAAACTTCACTTTATGGTACATAAAGTTGTATGCAGACACTTAATAGAAAATTATGAGAATTTTAATTAACTCAACTAAATTAAGTCTATATTTTTTCCTAGGAATATTGGTAAAAAAATGGAATGCCTAATGTGAAATGAGTGTATATATGAAAATTATCGATAACATTTTGAATTTAATTTTCAATTTTTATGTAAAGTATAAAATAGTATTCAATTGAACTTTTAGTAGCTTGAACTATTAGTCAAATTTTCATTTGTTTACAGAATATATTCGTTTAACACTCTGAGAGTATATCACAGGTTTTTCATTATTTCATAAATCTGTTTTCCTGCACAACAAACAACATTTTCCCATTGCATTAAATTAAAATAAGATGTATTAATGGATTTTTATAACAACTTTCTATTTAAACCATTCTATAAATTAACTCTAAATCTTATTAGATTTTTGTCTATGTAAATCATTCTATGAATTAACTTTAAAATTTAATTAGGTTTTTGTCCGGGTAAATCATTCAATGAACTAACTTTAAATATATTATTTGGATTTTGGCTTATGTAAACCATTCTATGAATTTACTTCACATATTAACTAAAATTGTGATAATATAAAATTATTTTATTTGACATCACATCTTAATTAAGTTTGCGTAAGTAATTACCACATTATTTGATTGATTTCCTATCTTAATTAAGTAAATGTAATCCATTTTTTAGAATAACCTCACAAATAGTAAATAAAAACTATGCTATAAATTAAATTGTCACAAAAATTTTAGCAATTTTTAAAATTAAGATTTATTATAATAGTTTTTTTAAATAGGTTAACACTTTTAAAAACGAACTAAATTGACTACTTAAAATACTTATTACTTCTAAAACGCTATTTAAAATACTTATTACTTCTAAAACACTATTTAAAATACCTATTACTTCTAAAAAAGTTTGTGGAAAATGTATTCCATTTTTTAGAATAACCTCACAAATAATAAATAAAAATCATTCTACAAATTAAATTGCTGCAGAACTTTTAGCAATTTTTAAAATTAAGATTTAGTACAATCGTTTTTTAAATAGGTTGACACTTTTAAGAACGAATTAAATCGATTATTTAAAGTACTTATTACTTCTAAAATGCTATTTAAAATACTTATTACTTCTAAAAAAGTTTGTGAAAAATGCAATCCATTTTTTAGAATAACCTCAGAAATAATAAATAAAAATCATTCTATAAATTAAATTGTTTCAAAACTTTCAGCAATTTTTTAAAATGATGATTTATTACAATCGTTTTTTATTAGGTTAATACTTTAATAACGAATTAAATTGACTATTTAGAATACTTATTACTTCAAAAACGCCAAAATTATAATGCGAATTGGAGCTGGCGTGAATATTGAGCGTCTTGATCCATTCCTTTATGGATGTGAAGTATTTAGTTGCATAAAAGATCATCCGGCATGCTCGCGTGAGAACAAAATAGCAGTACGCATTTCCATTGCATTACATTTTTGCTTTCTAAGCGAAAAACAAGTGTTATCACCCCACACTTTCGCCCAGCGCATTCTTCCTTCCAAGAAGCATCATCGTCCACTTCACGTGATGGTCGAATTTGCATACACAAGAAAAGTGCCTGACGTGGGTGCTTATCTGCATCCATATTCCCTTTCCCACGTCCAGAATATGATATCAAATTCGGTGAAACCGTCCGCACCTGTGGACTTTTTATGAAAAAAATGGACACGAGATTAAGATAAACGTAAAAGGGCATTCTATTTCGTTGCTCAGAGTGAGCACGAGGGATATTGCGTAATCCGTTGATACACTGTGGTTAAAAACCCGATACTTATTATTATTATTATTTTTTTTAAAAAAAAAAAAGAATTAAAAATTGTTTTTAATTTGACATAAAAATTAAATTTTCTCTCTGAGTAAAATTCAAGAATCATATATAATCAAGATGATCAGGTAGAAAATACATCGAAAAATTAAGTAACATTGATATTATGCTTAAGCAATTTAAAATTTTGATTAGGTTATTCATATTCATGGGAAATTATATTTTTATATCTACCATTTATGAATTTTTAAATATTTATCGATTATCTCTCCTTTTATCATTTATGAACATGTAAAAAATTTCCTTTAATTATTTTTTTTGTATATGTATGATATGTTTTTGCTTAAACATAAATAAGTAGCTCAAATATATCCAACTTTTAAAACAAAAATTGGAGTAAAATTTTTTTTCAACTTCCAAACCTTTTAACGACGTATAAAACCAAATAAGGTAAATGTTATAAAGGTTTCTTTTTCAATTATTTTTCATAAATATTTTCTTTTCTTGCAATTTTTTTCCTTTATATTAATATTATAAATTATTTAAACCATTTCTTTTTTACAAATTTTCTCATTTTCCTATTATTTAGAAACATTTTGTTCGTTTTAAGGGTTTTTTAAGGTACTTTCTAACTGAGTTCAACACTCTTCCGCTATTAAGAAACATGATATTCCTATATATATGTTTTCATCTATCATTATTTATAAGTATGTAAACATAATATATCTTTCCTCATAGTTTATAAATATGTAAAGAATTTCCCCTTAGGTAAATATTTTGTATAAATATGATATATTTTCGCTTATACATAAATAAGGACCTCAAGTATATCCATCTTTCAAAAAAAAAAAAAAAAAAAAAAAAAAAAAAAACCAGATTGAAAATACATATTTTTTTCAGCACCTTAACTTTTGAGTGACGTTTAAATTCACATTTTGTAAATGTTTAAACTGAAATTTTTAGCTTTTTCTTAGAAATAGTTCCTTTTCTTGTGAAACCTCTTTTTATATATTTATATTATAAATTTTATGAGTCATTTTCTTTTACTAATAGTCATATTTTTTAATCAATTCGAAACATTTCGCTATTTATTATATCATTTTCAATGAATTATTTAAACTACTTTCTAACGGAGTCTAACACTCTTCAGCTATTTAGAAACATTGTATTTCTATTTTTATGCTTCAGTTCACACCACTATTGAGGCTGATGAAATTTTATTTCGGGGAACCTCTTTCACCCTAAGGCAATTGGAAAAGCGTCGCTACATATCAACAGAGGGTTGATTTTCTGCTACCTTTTAGTGTACTAAATTAAGCTAAATTTTCTTTCACATTTTTGTACAATAAATTAAAATTTTTATCATTAAAATGCTCATCTCTGTTACGCTCAGAATAATATATTAAATAATTGATTTTAACTTTTAAGTTGTTAAATTTTTCAGCCTTAGAAAATATAGCAACTGCACAACATATTTTCTCATTAAAACCGATCTTTTTTTAAGGACCTGATTGGAAAAAAAAATGTGATTTTATGCATTACAAATTAAATTTTAAACTGAAAATTTAAACCTTTTTTTCTATTATTAATTTTTTTTAACGAATTTTACTTTGTTTCCTTTACGACTAAGTCATTTTTCCCCATTCATATTCAAATATGAATGCTTGGTTTTAACTATTTGATTACAATAGAAATGAATATAAATTAGGTGATAAAATAACCTTTAATTTCTTCTTTTCTTATTTATATTGATAATTAAGATATGCGTATAGTCTTTCAAGTAATTTAAGAATTTTGCTCTGAACTAATAATTTTTAAACATAGTTTATTTATTTTAATTTATGAAAACCATTTTTGTGTCCGAAAATTAATAAAAACTTATCTAAGAAACAACATTACTCATAATTTTTTAAAATTCTAAATAGTATTCCAAATTTTTTTCTCAACTATGTTTTTAGTTGGATTATCATTATTAATAATAATAATAAATTATTATTCTCATTTCTGTCTTATTATTGTGATTTTTTATTTTACTTAATTGTGATTCACAGACTTATTTACATCTTCTGATTGCTTAAATTTTTCATGTTTTATAAATTCTTTACTCGTTGTCCAAAAAATTTTAAAATAGATGCTAGTACAAAACACTCCTTTAAAAATTATTATTTTATTTTAATTACTCCAATAATCTGCTTACTTATTAAAATAAAACAGCGCAATCACAACATTAAGAGGATGATAAAGCTGTTGAAGTGAACCGAAAGCTTAACCGTGAACATTAAAGCTAATTATTATAACTTAAAGTTAAGAGAATAGCTGCATGCTGACCAACGTTGAATAACTTGCGTCCACTAGAGCGCTTAATTCTCAGGTTTATTTCACTAATATCAGGAATTGTATTTGATCTTTTATGAAATCGGAAATATTTATGGCGGCCATGGCATAAAGTAAAAACTGTTTTTGTCACACTTCGTTGGTTAATTGATCGGATTAACAGAAAGAAGAACTCGGATTTACATTCATATGGTTTTCTTATCTACACTGAAATAAATATTGATTCTAAGAAATTCTTGGAACTGATAAGTATGTTCTTTGTTCATGAATTAATGAATAAGTGAACTTTTATGAATTCTTTAGTTATAATATTTTAAAGACTTATACTAACAATTAGCTTGCTTATTTGAACCGCAGACAATAATAATAAAAACAAACTGTTATAAAATTATACATTTCTATGCACAAGTAAATTAATGAAGAAGAACATTGAAATGTAAATCCTTGCTAGTATATATGTATTGTTAAAAATGTGTTTAATATTTTAAGAACATATATTAATAATTAGCCTTGTTACAAATATAAAGAAAAACTAAACTTTTTCTTCGCATAAGTGGGTTGGTGTTTTAAAAGTTTTTAAAATCAGTATTGCTAAAGTCTTGATTTGAATTTAAATATTATTTTTGCATAAAAGTATGCTTTTCAAGTAATAATAGTTTTAGTAAAATTAAAGTTAATAAAGGAATAAAAAGAAATATTCTTTGTGATTTACGGAGTATTAAAAAATACATTATTACTAACGTTTAAAATAATCAATTAACAAAACTTTTACAAAAAATTGAAAAGTAGGACAAGGAAAAAAAAAGATTTATTTCTTCGTTTGCATGTAATTTAAATAAATAAAATTCGGATGTTTGCATAAGATGCGACTGTGTACATTTTAAATCACTCATTATCAAGAAAAATTTATGAATTGTGAATAAATATGAATAAAAAATTATGAATAAAAAATATCAATAATGAATCTTAATTTATAATAATAGTAATAATAGAATTTGTTTGCTATGGAATGTCTACAAAAAACATTTTTGTAGAAAATTTGAAATTTAAAGAAAATGGACAGTTTTATTACTAAATCATTCAAGAATATTTTTTTAAGAGCAAAATAATATGCTACTAATCATTAGTCATAAACAATGATTTAAATAATTAAATATAAAATAATATACATGTTAAAAATTATGAAAGTTTTTCTTTAAGACTAAAGGCTAAATAATTTTTTTTAAAACTTTAATAATCTTTTTTTAAAATCAAATTTCTTTAAAATGCTCTTCAGAATTAATGATAAAAAGTTTCAGTTCCTTAAGGGAATGTTAAAATATAAAAAAAAAATTGTATTTACATAAAGTATCAAGCATCGCTGATTGAAATTTCAATTAAATCCGAACATACTAACCACGTTTTATAAAGAAATCGTCTTTCATTTTTTTCTTTATCGAAACGAAGGATTTAATTTTAGTTCTTTTCCGACTGCGAATGAGATTTCTTTGAGTTTAATTTTCTTATCACAGAAAAGAAAATTATTTTTTTACTCGAATTTTTTCAATCTGTCCAATATAACGCCAGTTATTGGCGTTTTTCTCATCAATTCAATGTTTGTGGAAGTATTAATTCTGGAATTCTGGGAAATAGAATGAAGGGGGGAAATAATTTTTTACTTCATCCCGCAATTTAAAAAGAGAAACTTGATATTTACTTTTGATAAAGAAAGATCAGATGTAAAAAGTGATGACATGATTTGCTTAAAATTATATTTAGCTTTTTTTTGTAAGTTTTTTTTTTTTAGTGTTTACATTAAGAAGCGAGTAGGGACTATTTTTTTTTCTTAAAAATTTATTCAGTAATATTTTTGTGAGATGGCGCTGTACATGTGCTTATAATTTTATTGTAGCAAAAGATTTATAACATATATTTTTATATTATAAAGGCTATTTCAGAATATATTATTTCAATATATATTATTTTAATATGTATTTAGATAAAAAAAATTAATATAAATTTTGACAAAGCTACATTTAATCTTACAATAATTTAAGAAAAATTACAATAGAAAAAGTTATATATTTTATATTAAATGACTAAAAAAGATTAAATCTACACTGAGAAAAAAAAGTATGGTCAAAGCTAAAAGTATATGGTAAAATTTACCGTGTTTCAGGCTCTATGGGAACATCAAAAATTTTGGTCAATTTTACCGAAGCGCTTTGGTAATGATTTTGGTAAAATTAAAAATAAAATAATTTTTTATAATGTATGATAAAATTTGCTGAATATGGAAAAATTTGGTGATTTTATTATGATACCTTAAGGCATGACATAAAATCCATTTATTCAGTTAAATTTACTTTTCAGTTTTGTACTTTTTATTAAATGTGTGGTAATAAGAACTTATAATCTTAAAACCCAAAATTTCCGGCAAGTAGTTACTATGTGAACAGAAAAATTAGCAAATAGATGGTTTAAATACTATACATTTTTATTTTACTATCCAGAATTATGTTATTATTTTTAACCAGAAATGTCATTACCGCAAAGTACTGTAATTATGGCAGAATTTCTTTTCTTTGAGTAATTCCAATAGTTTAAATTTTAAATTTTTACTGGCACAAATATTTCTGTCTCATTAATAATGTTTAGTTTAGTAAATGCAGAATACAGTGAACGCCACTTATAAAATCACTTGATCATTAAATCAGCTATTTTTTTAAAAATCAAAACAGCAAAAACAGAATTATTACAATATCAAAACATGCTAAAATCTATTTTAAGAAAATTCGTATCAACCTGGAATGAAATCAAAAAGTTTTGGACACAATGAAATATTAAAGTAAAATTAAAAACAAAAAAATCTTATTCTTTATAACATTCTTGTGGAATTTAATACTTAATTTCATTTTATTTTTGTAGTTTTTAGTATTTTTCCCAATTCACTCTTTAAGGCCTTTTGTATACACTTGAAACTAACTGGCAACTAACTTTTGTTCAAGTTAGAAAGGGAAAAAAGACCTGAAATTAGCATTCAAAGAGAGACTATATATTTTAATTCAATAAAATATATATTATCCCGTGTTTAATAGTCTCTTTGTCTTGGACAATTCTATGTCAAGCATATGATTTTACAATCTATTTCGCTACAAGCATAGCAACACGAAGCGAATTTCTGCGAAGTTTATTCATAATAATGAATATGCTAATAAACCATGAAGCTGGCTGTTATGTTATTTTCTGATAATAATAAAATTGTTATGATTATTGTGATGAATAATCAGCAAAGTGATGGTCATAGTATGCAATAATAATAATAAGAAGAAGAATGTAATGATTGTTCTGATCATTAGTCTTGAAAATGATGATAATTACATGAAGATATTTTTTAAGATTTTAAAACGTAAATTTTATCGTTTTTCTAACTAACAAGTAATTCTTAATGTGACATTTAAATTATTTTAGGTTTTAAATATTGTGCCATGGAGATTAGTTTGTTACAAATAATCCAAGTTATTCTAATTTAATACAATTATATCTCCAAATTGCGAAACTCACTTCCTATAAAGATAGTTTTAGTCTTTCTTATCAACTATTCTATTCAACTTTTTGAACCATTAAAAGTTTTCAATTCTGAGCCAAAAACGATTCTTAATTTAATACTTCGAATTATCATAGTTTTGAAAATAGTGAGTTATGGACATGCGAAATAATTTAACTGACTCATCTGTTTCAATACATTAATTCTCTTGAATTGCAGAACTCACTTTATGTCTTTCTTATCAACGATTCTATTCAATTTTTCGGGACATTACGGAACATAAAGTTATCAAACCATCTAAGTATTCATCAAAGAATAATTAATGATGAGTAAGCGAAGATAGGTAAAGAGTTAACAAACAAGAACTAACAAAGCTCGCTCTTGCAAAGCGAGACATGACAAATTTCAGAGAGACGTTTTTCATACCCTGCCCTTATCGGTCTATTACCAACTTAAGATCTCTATCAACACATGTACGTGACCCGCATGTACAACTTCCCGTGCGTAATTGTCCATGGGTCCATACAGCATCCTCAGAGACAACTTGGCGCAATGGAAAATCACTTATCAGGCTCTTAAAGAGTAAAGAAAAGAAAGATTATGGCGTGAAAAGTACAACTACCAGTGAAATCTTTCCTTTGTTTGCAATCAGAGCTTGGCGCGCAAAATAAAACTCCACTACTCATCAAATCATCTGATGGACTCTTGGCTATTATAAAAATACAAGTGGGTCAAAGAGCGAATAGCAGCCATTTGGAAATCCGTTGAAAGATTCCAAATGAGTAATCTACTACCGATGAGCAATTATTTAAAAAAGACACTACCCGTGGTTCTTTCTTTCTTCCAAGAGCTTTTCCAATGTTTAGTTCCGCTTGCTGGAGATAACTTGCGTTTTAGTTCTGTTAAAAGCGAAATCTTTTTTTAAAAAAACCGTTATGTGCTTCTTCGCGTTGTTGCCAAGATAAGAAAAATGATTTAAAGAATATGTAGTCAAGACCTTTTTTTCTCTTTTTCTTTTGAGAAGTTCTTTTATACGTGATAATTGGGTTGTTAAAAGGGGGATATTACTATCTTTACTTGGATAAGTTCGTCACAAATGTTTTGTGCTAGACCCAGTTGATGAGAAACGATAATTTTATTTTTCAAAAGTAAAGCTTTGAGTTTAAAGATGACAAGAGAAACGAGTAATCATCTTTTGAAAATTAATTATCCTTAATACATTCAAAAATAAAGTTTTTTGTGCGGTTTTATTTATATTAAAGAAAAGATGTCTATATTAGGATAGAGGATATATAGGTAAATAGATCAGATGTAATTGTTGCCATTATGTTGTTTTCAAGAGTTTATTTTTTCTTTATATAGGAAAGTGGGGGGGGGGGATAATGACTGTGGCAATTATAAATATAATAAGTCACGGTTTTTCAAAACTTTTGTAATTACCTTAGCAGTATTACCTTATTTATTTATTTATTTTTGCATTAATATCTTTGTCAAGCTTAGTCTAAATAAAGTCAGGAATTTCGGTAAAACTGTCAATATTTAACCTTAATTGAGTTTTAAAACTATTTTTTAACTAAAAAATTATTTATGAAAACAAAAGACAATTTTCTGACGATACATGAATTTGCATTTAATTTATGTTTTCAGATTAAATAAGTATCATCCGACACAACAAAAATTATATTAAAGTATGGTATCAAAAAAATACAACAAAAAAATGTTTCATTTATAGTTACTGAAATATTTTTTTTAAAATTTACTAGCTGCTTGAGAAATTTTTTATTTGTAAATCTGTGAGCATATGATGCATTTTATATTAATATGTACGATAATTTTTATGAAAATTTATCAGCTTGATTTGACATTTGAATTTATAATAAATAAGAATTTATAATAAATTACGGAATCAACATTTAGGAACGTAAGATCAAAAAATAGTTTATTAAACTTGATTATTATTTTATTAATAATTTAGATAACTATGTTACCATTAAATGCTGAAACAATTTAAGGGGAGAATAAAAAAAGTTTAAATCCTTTTTAGTAAGGTATTGAAAATTAAAAGCATTAAATTCTGCTTCAAAAATTGACAATATTTTCATTTTATGAAGATTAAAATATGGTTTTCATCTTTCAAAAATGAAAATACAATGCTTTTTATAGTGCCATTTTTTTTTAGCCAAACTGTGCATAAATGCAAAGTATTGAACTGTCTTGAGAATCGGGTTCGATCCTCAGTTAAGGTTTGAAGTCTAATCAGCTGCAAGTCGTACGCTAACAGCGTTTGAAGGCGATTTTTTGCGCAATAATAAACACTTTCCCACAATTAGGTTGCTTGTCACGAAATGATGGGGCCTAATATCTTGATGGCCCCCAATGGGGTTTTTCTCAAGAATGCTTTACTTTATTTAATGCATCAATACAGATAGATATAACTTAGCGATTTCTTAACCGGTCTATAACTAAAGATGTGGCTCAGAGGATAGAGGAGTTCAACTTCCAATCAGATGAACCGGGTTCGAATCCCAGCGATTGCTGGTCGATACGAATTCCACACCCGACTCACTCTGACCTCTGATGACGTAACATATTCTCAATGGTAAATGGATCATGGGTTAAAGTCTCTTTACCATCAGACTAACCATGGGAGGTTTTCGTAGTTTTCTTCTTTATGCAAATGCGAGTTAGTTCCAGCAAAAAATCCTCCTCGAAGGCAAATTTTCCCCAATACTTGATCCAGGAGTTCCCTTGTCTTCTGGATTGGGTTCAAAAATACAAGACTATGGAGTTGAACATCAGTTGCTATAAACTCAAAATTGGGACAGCTGTTCAAGGACGGTTATAAAATAAAATAAAGTATAGCTAAATATGGGCTTTCTAATCGATTTGCTTCATGTCTTACTGTTCGTCTTTCACCATTTTTTTCACCATTTAAAAAATCATACATTCAATACAAAGTCTTGTAAATTTGCATGATAAGGAAAGTAAATAAATTTCAAATCCTGAATCAAAAATTGACAATGTTTCTATTTTTATTTCCTAAAAGTAAAAATTTATTGCTTTTTTAAAGCATTGTTGCCCAGCTATACATAGATGCAGTTTGAAGTTGCAGCAAATTCTTCGCCAACCTTCAACTAAAGATGAGCTTTCTAATCATTTTGCTTCATGTCTCACCGATCGTCTTTCGAAAAAAGATTCGAAGTTCAAACCCATTACCGTCCCCTCTTTCCTATTTACCGCGGATATATTCCTCGAATAATTCCTCAATTCTGTCGTCCTGTGATCATGTCATTTCATGGAAACATGAATATTCGGATAGTTATTCGATGCCGGTATCGTTTTTAGTGACTCGAAGAAGATGGCTCCTCATTCTTGTCAGCTCTTTTGATTGCTTTCTTTCCTTCACGCTGCAATAAACGACAGAAGAAACCTTGTAGCATTTTTTTTTCTTTCTTCATGATTTTGCTGTCATTTCGTAAATTTTCGTCCAATCAATTTTCACGATTTTATCTACGTATCGTCTAGACGAGTTGTGTGTTAAGCTGTCATCTGGATTCCCAGCATAAAATAGATGGTATAAATTTATCTCTGGCTATTTGCTTATTGATGTCATGTTAAATAGCATAGCATTAAAAATGCATAAAATATAATAGATTTTGTTAAAATTGCATCTCCACATATAAATATACATTTAATATACATAGATTAAATGTAATTTTGAAGCATTACTTGAGGAGGTAAATTAAAACAAATAGTGAAGCATGTAACTGGGTGACAATATTTTTTGTGGGGGNGGGGGGGGGGGGGGGTCATCCGAACCCCTTAATCCTCCCTCGGCTATGTTTCTGGCCTTAATAAGCCCATTTGACATTTGTTAGATCAAAATTTTAATTATATCGTTTATCCATTTCTATTATATATCATATATCTATTTATATTAAATTGTATGACATGTCCACTTGAATAACTTGCCTCAGGTATTAAATGTTAAATAAATATATATAATTTGGAAAAATAATAAATAAATTTATATTATTTTTGAATATTAAATATTTTTACCTTTTCTTAGAATGTTTAATGTTAACTATTACTTTTCAATTATTAAATTATTTTTTGCTGCATTTTAAACAATTAATAATTTTTTACTTTTGCTGTTTACATAGTAAACAAATTTTATAATACTTTGTACCACTAAAGAATTTTTTACAAATTAAATAGCAAATTAAATGGGGTATTTCCTTAATATTTATATATCAATTATTATGACTTCGTTCCTTTTTTCATAATGCTGATTGCTATTTTTTTTCCTTTTAATCCTTGAGCATACATTTCAATTTAATTTAAATTTTATAGAAAAAAAAAACGTTAGGCCATATTATAATACTATCCTAAAATACACATTCAATAAAAATTCAATATTATAGAAAAAAGATGCAGATTTGATCAATAATTTAG
This sequence comes from Parasteatoda tepidariorum, assembly GCF_043381705.1. Lineage (NCBI taxonomy): Eukaryota > Metazoa > Arthropoda > Arachnida > Araneae > Theridiidae > Parasteatoda > Parasteatoda tepidariorum. The sequence goes on from NC_092206.1 coordinate 15,111,079, forward strand.
CAAACTGATTAAGTACACATTTCGATAAACATTTAATTTTATAAAAAAAAATATAGAGAGGGTTGTGCTATATTTTAACAACATCCTCAAATACCAAATTTCAATGGAAATTTATTTTTTCAGGAAATATAAATGCAGAGTCGATCTATACTTTAACAAAATCCTAGAATACACAATTTGATAAACATTTAATTTTATAGAAAAAATAAATAGAGGGTTGGGCTATATTTTAGCAATATCCTTGAATACCAAATTTCAAAGGAAATTCAGTTTTTCAGGAAATATAAATGCAGAGTCGATCTATACTTTAACGAAATCCTTAGAAACACATTTTGAAAAACATTTAATTTTAAAGAAAAAACACATACAGGGTTGGGCAATACTTTAACACTATCCTCAACTAAATATTTTAACGAGAATTCAACTTCATAGAAAATAAAAATATAGATTTGTTTGCTGTAATTTAACAATCTTTAATCTTTAAACTACTTTTCAATGTGAATTCAATTTTGTTTTTAAAAAATATAAATACAGAGTTGTGCTATTCTTTCTTTATACTTTAAACAACATTTTGAAAATACATTTTAATGAGAATTTAATTTTTAAAATAATATAAATACAAAATTGTGCTATATTCTAACAACGTACGTTTCAATATGGATTGAATTTCACAGAAAATATCAAAGCTTCCTTGTGCTATATTTTAACAACCTTTCTTAAATGTACATTTCAATGGCAAAAGTTCGCAAGGAAGTATTATTTATGGTTCCAATCAAAACGAAGATCTTTTCCGTCGGATACAAAGATTCATTTTCCCAAAATCTCTCCCCAGAGAATATCTAACAGTTGCTGTCATCACAATGAATGAGTACCTGAGAACAATAAGTGTAGAATATTTTATGTTTACTTTTCTTTGTAGAATCAGTGAAGTAAGAAAATCGCGCTTTAGTGCATAATCCAAAAATATGGGCGAAAGTTTTGTCGTAAATTTTAGCTTTAGTGTTTTTCATTTCCTGTTTTGGCTGTTTAGATTTGACATTATAACGACGCAGGCGACAAGGATATATAATCTGAAAGAAAAACGAGAATGGGAAGATCCAGTGTTGAGTTGTTCGGTTTTATTTATTATTGATCGTTTGCGGATTTAAATTAAAATTGAACTAGTTTTTTCACGGTTAATTATTTATTGTAATAAATATAAGCGAGTAGGTTGTGAAATAATTAATCAATTAAGAATTTAAAGATTTTAAACTTTTGCTGTCTAAACTGAAATATTAAGATAAAGTTAGGTAAAAAATGCATAAAAATGGAAATAAATAAAAATAATGATTATTAACATTTTAAGTTACATTAAAAAGGAAGGCTAGTTTTGGCAGGCTTCAAACTAATCAATATAGTTAAGAATCATTTTGGTTAATATTCATTTCTAGAAGACAAATGTTAATTAAAAACACAAACACTGCAATTAAAATAACATCAGACAATTTAGGACATTTAGACTATTATACAATACATTATATGAATTTAAGATTTTAATAGAATTTATAAAATAATCAACATAGTTATAAAACAATCAACACAGTTTGGAACGTTTCATTGCTAACCATTGTAAGTCAAGTATGCTAAAATTTTTTCCTTTGGTTTTTTTTTTTTTTTTTTTTAGATGCTGCAATTTTAACAATATTTCTGATCTAAAGTTAATTTGATAAAAACTGAAAAAGTCCACAAAAAAAACTTTTCTAATTCTATTAATTTAATCACTTTATAACTCGATTTATTTTTCGTATTAAGAGATTTGAATTTTATTTCATAACTTTTTCATAAATTTTTATCTCCATACGCAATTATTGGACGTCGATTTAAGTTCAAAATAAATTCCTACTTTTTTATAATTGGTTACTTGCAACTCGAGTCTAACCATGCCTAACTATGTGATTTAAATCAAATTTAATCGGATACCAGTAAGCGACGTCACGCATGTCTGTCGCACCTGATTGGTTCTGAATTGACAAATGCCACGATTTACCTAAGATGATGTCACTTGAAGGTATCCAATTATTTTGGGTTAGAGTCCAATTTGAACTAACCATAGGAGGTGGGTACAGCGGTTTTTATTATGATATTTTTGAGTATAATTAACTCACTAATTAGAAATAATTACACTCAAAAAGCTCATCAAAAGTTTCTTTGTCTTTTGAGAACAATATTAAAACCTCAAGATTACAGAGTTAAACATTAAAAGCCGCACATTCAAAATAAAAATCAGTTTTTATTTTTAATCACTTTAATTTAGCGTCAAATTTAAAGCTAGTCAATAATTTCGATGCGATAAAATATTCTAAAATCGAACTACACCATAAAATGGATCTGACGCATGACCTTTGACATTTGCTTTTATATCACATAATTAACATAATTATTTTTAAAAATTTAGTTAAGAAAACTTTTTATAGTTATTTAAAGTTATTACGAACTTTATTACGTTGCATAAGATCACTGATAAAGAAAATGAAGCTGTTCATCTCTCATCTTAGAATTTTCAATTTAAGGAAATAAATTGTGGTATAGAAAAAGAAAGCGTCGTCTCTTTCATTTGCCAGACATGATTGTCGATCGAAGGCCTCTCTATTAGATACAAAAGAGAGAAATTATATTTTTCCTAATTAAACACCTGTCATCCAAAAAAGCGCTACAGCTACTGGAATAAATACAAACGAAATTCATCATCAATTTTTCCTCTTGAATTCATCTCATCTCGCCAAGTTGTCAAAGAACTCATCTATTCCAATTGAGATAGGGGATAGGCCAATTAAAATCGTCTGACAGCCAGTAGGATTGCATCACATATCCAAATATCTACAGATAGATACAATAGAATGACAAGCACAGAACTAGTAAAAAAATATTTCTTTTCATAATGTATAATAAGACACCCAATCTGCAACCGGTGTTTATGTCTGTTGAAGAATTTGTTTTACGCTGAAGTGATTGTAGCTGTAGCATATGAGCCGTGTCCTTTTGTTAACTGACGTGTAATAAAGTGTTATTATCTAGTAATTGAGCAAGTATTTATGCATGGCTCGAAAAAAATGTAAATTTCCTTAAAATGCCTTTTGAAATAGTTATAGTTATTAAGTACGTTTAAATTGCTGATTGAAATACGTAATAACATTCAGAGATTTGAATTTTTTGGTATTTTAATAAATGTTTAAGTTCTTCGAAATTAAATAGTTTCACAGACATTTTAATAGTTTTAAGGGGGAAAGTTTTAGCTATTATTTAGTCCGGTATGTATGAAACCAGCATATGAATTACTTCTAATTTTGATATTGCAATTTTATCATAAGTTTATAATTAATTTTAGTCAACTTCATTTAAAAGCAAGTGATATTTAATAGCGTAAATAATTTAATATTTTCCATTATTCTTGATTTCAAGAGACAAAACCGGTGTTCGTGTCTATTAAAGATTTTTTTTAACACTGAGTGAATGTAACTGTAGCTTATGAGCCGTGTCCGTTTATTAACTGACGTGTATTAAAATAATCTAATAATTGAGTAAATAATTATATGTATATTATTTTTGTATTTTTTAACTCAGTTTTAAAAAACGATAATATATATATATATATATATATATATATATATACA
>NC_092206.1:15114747-15209582 GCF_043381705.1 Parasteatoda tepidariorum
TATATATATATAAAATTCTGTTTATTGAAACCGAAATAGGCGTCATATAAACCATTCATTTGGAAATTTTACCATTCATATGGTAACGATTTACCGGAAATATTCTGAATTTCAAAATTGTGGTTCTTATTACCACATATTTATTTGATAAAAAAATACAAAACTGTAAAAAAAATGTAACCGAATAAATGGTTTTTATGTCATGCTTTAAGGTATCATGATAAAATTACCTAATTTTAATACATTTACCAAATTTTATCACTCATTATAAAACCATATTTCATTACTAATTTTACCAAAATCATTGCCAAAGCTCTTTATCACAAATTACTGTTCTTGTATTTCCATAAAGCCAAAAACACGGTAAATTTTACCATATTCTGGTAATTATTACCATACTTTTTTCAGTGTAGATTTAAAGCAATTGGCACGTTAGAAGCAGTCAATAAATAGTATTTTATATAACTTTGCTTTAAAATAACGCATGTTAAAATATATATAAAAAGCAATTTAGACTAACAAATTCAAAAAATTTTAATTATACTCATCATCACAGTTTTACAGATTTCACACATACCATAATTGATTCATGCTTATTCTTAAATTACATTTTTGAATTAATGTAAAATTAGTTTAAGAAAAAAAAATTTCAAATTTTAAAAAATTTTTAAGTAAAAAGTTTAAATAACTTTCTAGTTGAAAAATTTAAAAGCTCCCCTGCCCACTTTTTTAAAAACTTATAGTTGGCATAGAAATTACGAATTCATTCAATCTCGAAATTTAATATTAATATTATTTGGAAATTTTAATAATAAAATTTCTAAAAAGAAGTTTCGATTTAGAAATTCATTGATATTCAAAATTAATCTCCTTCTTAAAGATTGAAATGTGACCGAGTTTCATTCGTGCTAATCATTGAACAACTCTTTCTAAATTCATGCCAAAAAAGATGAAAACTTTATTCATATTCTATTTTAACGTTCAATCTCAAAGATCTCGAATATTTCAAAGTTTCTTTTGAAGTATAACTTAAGAGATTTCAATTTCGAAATTATTCTCCCTCCGAACTTGACAATAACAGTTTTCGAAGTTTCTACTATTATTGGAATCACAATTACATAGGACTATTCTCTGAAAATCGTCTAGCTCAGGAGGAATCAACGATTTGATGCATTGTTAGCAACAAACATATCGGCTAATGTATATTGGATTCAGTAAAACACTCACACATTAAGAATGGCGCGGAAAAGCAGGCTGGCTTTCACAGTTGCAAAATGATTGATTTGAGCGCCAATTGATTTCGGAGTTTCTTGGCGCTCTTTTTATCACGCCATCCTCTTAGCGTAGGTTTTGATGGAAGCCAAAAAGAAAAGAAAAAGTATCTCCTCGCCGTCACGAGAGACGACTGCGAAATTACAGCCATAAATTACTACCTTGCTGCATCATGTAGGGAACTTTTTAAGTTGATGCTTGGGCATTACATGAATTCGTTCTTTATTTGTTTTCTATTTCTTTTATTTCGATCCAGTAGTGACAATAGATGTTTTTCTCAGGCGAAAAGTAGTTTCGAATCAAGATGATGAGGATGTCATTTGTTCCTAAGTACGTTTGGCGGGTGATGTTCGAAAACTTTCGCCCATGAGCAACTAATTCGAGCTCTTTGTCGTAAAATCTTTTTTTTAGTTGTTGATTTATTTTTTACGTCAAAATCACGTACGTAGTTCATAATCTTGTAAAATCTACTTAGCAAGCGCTCTGAGGTTTGTTTTCAGATTTATGGACGAATTATAAATCATATTTATCAATAAATCTGCAATTGACGGGCTTGAACATTGATAAACCATGCCATTCTATAATGATAAGCCACATTTTCAAGTGGTTCTAAAACATTTTTATGAGCGTTTTTAGTGCGGTATAAGAGCGTTTTTATTAAAGACCTCATATAACACCGTCAATGTAAAAATAAGACGTTTCCATGTAGCTTGTTATCTAGAAAAAATCCAGAAACTTGTAAAATACCTAACTGAAAACAATACCAAGAAAAATTTTGATGTAAAAATAACACCTTTAAAAAATTCTAAATTTCAGATTTTTCTAGAATTTGATGTCCTCTTTAAGTAACCCAAGAACTGTTTAACCAATTAATAAAACACAATTATGTAATTTATGTTTATTTATTGCTTTTTATTATTCATTTCAACAATGGTCAAAAAAACTTTCCAAAATATGCCAATTCTTATATCAGTCTAAATAACGTGCTTTTAAATGGCAAGATGTTTCGTAATTATTCTCACTCCAAACTTGACAATAACAGTTTTCGAAGTTTCTACTATTATTGGAATTACAATTTGCAAATAATCTAAACAAAAACTTGTTCGTAATCTGTCAGATAGTTCTTGAGAAATGCAAATTTAAAAGCATGAAAAAGTGAAAATAACATTAACATTCGACCACCTTCCTTCTTGGTCAAACTATTGAGAATATGCACGTCTTCCAAACTACGGCTTTCCCCCGTACTTTAACGGTCAAGAATCCAAATCTTTCGAAAAAAGAAGGGCATCTTAGTTCAAAGAAAGCACATTTTTTGTGCCTGCATATATATTTTAGCACATTTAATGTTTCAGGAATTATTAAGATTGCATCTTACACCGAGAAGAAAAGTATGGTCAAAACTATCAGAATAGGGTAAAATCTACCGTGTTTTAAATTATTAAGAGCCACTATGGGAGCACCAAAAACCGGAGCCCTTTGGTAATGATTTTGGTAAAATTAACAATAAAATATGGTCTTGTAATATGTCATGAAATTTGGTGATTTTATCGTGATGTCTTATAGCATGATTTATAAACTAGATATTTGCTTCAATTATTTTTCAGCTTTGTTTTCTTTTTTACTAAATATGTGATAATAGGAATTATAATTTTGAAAATCATAATTACCGGCAAACCGTCACTAAAAGAACGGAAAAATTACTAAATGAATTGTTTAAATGTCATATATTTTGGTTTTTAATAGCAGAATTCTGCTTTTTTTTTGTGTGCCAGAAATGTCATTATCGTACTGTGCGGTAAATCTACCAGAATTTCCGTGTAGTACTAGGAAATTAGGTCAAGAAATTATTAAATTGTTTGCTTTTTTTTATTTTACGCTCTATAGCTCATGTTTTTATTTTAATTATTCTTGTATTTATTTTTCCTTAAATGTTTTGTAAAGAAAAAAAATAGTATTTCATTGTGAAGTTATTTATTAAAAATATTGAACAGTTAGCATTTTTTATAAATGAACTCCAATTTATACTTTGATTAGGTTCTGCAATTTCAAGATGTGCTCAACAGTAGTTTAGTAGTCGTGCTTTTATTTCATTTTTACCTCCCACAAAGTTATTGAAATGGATAGAAGTTTTCTTCTTCAGCTAAAAGGCTAATTAAAGATGAGTGCTATTGTGTTTGAATTTATCAAAAACATAAGTTTGGGTAATTCGAACATTTATGTTTTATAACCCATAAAAAATATTATTAATAATGTTATTATATGACGTAAGTAGCAATGTGGTTGTTGCATTTTGAACTAAAATTATAATTTTGTTTTCTGTCTAATTATAATTATTCATTCAAAATTTTCCAAGTTATTAGCAGTATAAATAAATTCAATAGACAACTAAGCAAAACGTAATTATTTCAAAACACGCACAACTTATTGTTTCAATTTTATGCATGTGGTTCAAAATATCACGACTCATTTTGGAAAGTTGAACAAATTTAAATAATATATGTCAAAATGCTTTTTTTTTCTTCTTTTTTTTTCAATAGAAATATTAATAATTATTTTTTAGATTAATCAATATAGTTGTGAATTTGTTATTAATAAAACATTTTCCATGAAAACATTTTTATCAACAATTAAAACCATCTTTTTTCTTCTTCCAGTTATAATAAAATAGGTATGAATTCAGCAACTGAAGAATCGCTATATTTACTACGGCACATAGCATAGGCTAAAGTATACGTCACATAGTATAGATTAAAACAATTACTACTTCTATTACAACTACTAGTACTATGCATTTAAATGTAAACTTCATACACTCACTTTGCAGATAGATTAATTGTTTTTGCCTTTCTTGTAATTTCGTAGAGCAAAATTTATTGAAGAAATTCCGTAATTATAAACCAAACTAAATTCAATAATTTCAGTAATTTAGCACTGGAAAAATGAAGGGAAAAAAGTCATTGACATTAAAATTTCAATTTTTCAAAATACATAAATTTTAAACAAGTTTGAGCAAGATAGACAATGAGCTAATGGCGACGGTCTGGGAAGCGTCCCTGAGGATGATCCGAAGACATGCAGTCACAATTTTGATTCTCTGTAGAGGGAATCTCATTTGTAAGGTCATTTCCTGAATTTGGACGTCGATATGAATGGGAAGGAAATTTTCCCCAGAGCCCTGATTTTGAACAAGGAAATTATTTATCTGTATTTATTATTGGATACATATTTACTTCCATGTTTACAACAAATAACAAAATTATTAAATAAAATCAAGTAACATTTGCAGATTTCGTAAGTGTTTGAAATGTGAAAAAATTACTCAATTTAATATTGTATGGCTTTATAACGCCAATATCCAGTTTTCTGTTGCTTAATTTAACTAATTAAATTACACGGATAATAAAAATTATTCTGAAATTACTCTTTTATGAAAATGACATTTCTGGTAAAAAAGAACCCATGTCATAGCACTAAAGCATACGGTATTTAAACCATTCATTTGGTATTTTTTATGTTTTTATGGTATTATAACAACTGTTTACCAGAAATTCTGGTTTTTAAAATTCTAGTTGTTGTTACCCCATATTTGGTAAATGTAGAAAAATAAAAAATAAAAATTCTGGGAATAAATGTTTTGTTCCCTTACTCTAATATATCATGGTAAAATTAATGAATTTCACTACATTTACTACCAACAGCATGTTAATAAAACCATATTTCATTGTTAATTTTACCAAACGTGTACCATTGTTAATTTTAACAAACTTTTGTTGCTCACATAGAGCCAGAAACACGGTAAAGTGTACCATATTCTATTAGTTTTGACCATATTTATTTTCTCAGTAATTTTTCGCATTTATTTTATGTTTTTTTTTTCTTCTGCAAATTCGAAAAATTATACTATTAAAAAAAATATTTTTATTACTGCAAAACAGGTCATCAATTTTCTGTGAACTTCTTAAAATAATCTGCAGAATTAGTCGTAAAAAGTAAACTTACTGTAAATCAGTTTCAAAATAGTTATGAATTATAATTATTATTTAAAATAATTTAATAAATTTTAAAGAAACTTATGATCAACTAAAAACATAAATGTACTAAATGTACTGTTAAGACTAAAAACATATAATTTAATCTCTGATATCACAAAATAATCACTGCTTTAAATTTTGCGTAGTGAGACTTTAAATTAATTTTGAAATAATCATGAATTATAATTATTACTTAAACTAATTTAATAAATTCCACAGAAACTTATGATCAACTAAGAAATATGCGTAATCTTCCTGTGAAGAGTAAAAAGATTTCAACTGAATCTCGGAAATAATAATAACTGCTTTAAAGTTTTTTCGATGAAAATTTTAAAAATAGCTTTCGAGTAAAGAGTAACTATCTTAAGGAACAACCGAACAATTTTGCTACTTTAGGAGTCATAAAATCGAATATTTCATCAATATTATCGAATAAAAACCAAAAGTATTTCTAAAATTGCACAAGCACGACAGTTATTATGTAATACAAAATAATTATATTTACTCCAATTACGGATCCATACATTGTAATTATTAATTTTACAATGTTAGAGTACTACTTTTTTTAGTTTAACAATATTAATAAAATACACTGTAAAATTTATTATCTTTAATGACTCGTAAAAAGGATTATAAAAGGTTGCGTGAGTTTTTTTTTTTTCCTAACATGTCATTGCCTTCGGTGCTGTAACCGCTGTTCGTGAGGGTGCACATTTTCTCACCCCCTCCTCTCGGCTGTCTTTTTATTATTAACGACGCGTGCTTTTCCACCCACAATCGATATGACCCATCGAGGGGTCAGGAGAGCATGAAAGAGGGAGATGTTGATGTACAATGGGTCACTTTTGTGGCTTAAATGGGGATTTACACACTTCATATACGTTCAACAAATATGATGCAGGGTTGCACTTTTGTGATGGTGGTTTAGACGATCAAAAATCACACGAATTGGCTCAGTTTTTTGAGTTTTAAACGTGAGAAATTAAGTAAAACTAGCATGAAATTTAAATTTTTTTGCATAGAAAATGTATAGAAAATCAGTTTTTAATGATTCAATTTAAAAAGTAAACTTAGTATGAAATTTTAATTTTCTTTTTGCGTTTGAAACCTCAATTTAGCATTTTTATACAATTTAGCATTTATGGACGTATAAAAAATCAATTTTTAATGATTCAATAAGTATAAAAAGTAAATTTAGTATGAAATTCCTTAATTTAGCATTTTTATACTCATTTAGACGGATGTGTAGAAAGTCGATTCAATGTCGATTTGATGATGCAAAAGTCTAAAAAGTGAATTTAGTATGAAATTTTAATTTTGTTTTTGCGTTTGAAACCTCAATTTAGTATTTTTATACTCATTCAGATGGATGTATAGAAAGTCGATTTTTAATGATTCAGTAAGTCTGAAAAGTAAATTTAGTATGAAATTTTAATTTTCTTTTTGCGTTTGAAACCTCAATTTAGCATTTTTATACAATTTAACATTTATGGACGTATAAAAAATCAATTTTTAATGATTCAATAAGTTTAAAAAGTAAATTTAGTATGAAATTCCTTAATTTAGCATTTTTATACTCATTTAGATGTATGTGTAGAAAGTCGATTCAATGTCGATTTGATGATTCAAAAGTCTAAAAAGCAAATTTAGTATGAAATTTTAATTTTGTTTTTGCGTTTGAAACCTCAATTTAGCATTTTTATACTAATTCAGATGGATGTATAGAAAGTCGATTTTTAATGATTCAGTAAGTCTGAAAAGTAAATTTAGTACGAAATTTTAATTTTATTTTTGCGATGGAAACCTTAATTTAGCATTTTTATACTCATTTAGATGGAGCTATAGAAAGTCGATTTTCAATGATTCAAAAGTCTAAAAAGTAAATTTAATGTGAAATTTTAATTTTGTTTTTGCGTTTAAAACCTCAATTTAGCATTTTTATACTCATTTAGATGGATGTATAGAAAATGAATTTTTAATGATTCCAATGAGTCTGAAAAGTAAATTTAGTATGAAATTTTAATTTTCTTTTTGCGTTTGAAACCTTAATTTAGCATTTTTATACTTATTTAGATGGATGCATAGAAAGTCGATTTTTAACGATTCGAAAATCTGAAAAGTAAATTTAGTATGAAATTTTAATTTTCATTTTGCGCTTGAAACCTTAATTTAGCATTTTTATACTCATTTAGATGGATGTATGGAAAATCGATTTTTAACGATTCAAAAATCTGAAAAGTAAATTTAGTATGAAATTTTAATTTTAATTTTGCGTTTGAAACCTTATTTAAGCATTTTTATACTCCTTTAGATGGATATATAGAAGTCAATTTTTTAATGAGTCAATAAGTCATAAGTCAATTTTTAATAAAGGTGAAATTTAAATTAAGTTGAAATTTAAGTTGAACGCACCTAATTTAAATAAGTAATTTTGATTATTATAACGAACATAATTTGTATTAGTACTTTTGAAGTATAGATATAATATATCGTATGGAATGCTTAAAGTTAATAAATTTTTATCAATTTCTTAAAAAATAGCTTTTGAATAATATTATTTAAAGAAACATCATTTTAATTTTTTTTATCATTATATATATTTAAAATAAATAATTTCATTTAAGAAATCAATCATTTATTATCTGCATTAATTTCAATATATATTCCCAGTTTTTTTTATCCCAAATTTATGAAAATTATTATGTAATTGTCAAGTAACTTTTTTCCAGTTTATTTCGTCCTATTCCTCTTCCCCTTTTTTTGTATCGGATTTTAATGCTGTGTAATTTAATATTTCAATCCACTTTTTAAACTGTTTAAACAATTTTGTAAACTGTTTTCTAATACGTGTATTAGAAAATGGAGACTTTATTTATTATTGAATATATGTTGTAGGCATAATGCCTATAATTGTGTCTAAATGAGTGATTGTATCATTCACTTGGGGAAATATATTTTTCAAAAGTAGAAAAATTTTGATTAATTTCGGAAATTAAATTTTCAAGGTACTTGAATTTACGTAAAAATCTGCAAAATTTCATTATTTAACAGTATACAAAACCTTGTTAAGAGGCTTAAGTCATAGATGAATATTGTTCAAAAATCATCGTTGTGACTTGTGATTTAGTTTAAACACACGTTGTGACAAACGTTGTGACTTTTTAGCTTACAGGAAGCATGATTGGGAGTTTTGCCTTTATATTTCCATTAGAAAAACAAAAATGCATCATTAGCATAAGGTATTTCTCATTGGTTATTGGATTATTAATCATTATGAAAAACTTCCAAATTTGGTTGCCTGAAGCATCAAAGCAATTAGGAAAACTTCTTTCACCCAAATTTTTTTTTTACTACGTTATTAAACATATTAGAATTAAGCATTTTTTTATGTGTTAAATTTATTTTATACTAACCCTTTACCTAAATAAAGGTTAAAATTATGCTATTTATTATAAGTACTGTTATTACGGTATTAATGTTAGTCATTGTCAAAAGTCATATGACGACCATATTGTTTTAACCATGTTATGAATTTCACATATTATCATAAAGTGTTCTTGTTAAAAGCAGTTCATATCGCTGGTTGAAAGTTAGTGTGCTAGATTTAATCTTGAATTCAGACTAGAGACCTGTTTTTCTTTAGTGAAATCAGACGTCTATTATGCCTTCTGATCCTACTATTGACCTCTAAAAATGTGGAAATTCAAAAGATAGAGAAACTATTGACTTCTGAAAAATAGAAACTTGATAACATTGCTAGTTACTACTGGTGTGTACAATTAATAACTCTATTTTTACAATAAAAACATCATAGTTATTAACCTAGATTGTTATTATTTAGAAATGATACTGTATTTCTAAGTAATAACAAACTTCTAAATAATGTTCTAAATAATAACATATTTCTAAATAATGTTAGATAAGTACAATATTTCATTCTATGTTATTTAGCTTCGTCTGTTAATTACTATTTAAAAGTATTTTATAAACAGGAACAAATTAAGTTTCGTTATTTTTATGGCATTTCATAATTTTAATGTATTCTTAAAATGACAGCGTTTTTTTTCTTCAAACAATTAACCCTTGCGTTCTGTCATTATATAATAACTAATTTTAGAAATCACCATTATTTTACGGCAAAAGATATTTTACGGATTATGCACCTAAAGTGCCGGTACTTTATTCCGTAATTTAATCTGGAATTTTTATAGTGTCCCATGTTCATAATTTTGAATCGCTGTTCCATTTTTTCTATGAAATTTTTTAAATTAAAATTATTTTTTTTACGAAGTTAGTCAATATACTATTTTTTGTGTTAGTGTAAAAAAGGAATTCAACGTAGAGCCGGTACATTTAAGACGGTGCAAATCAGTTGCCACCTGAATAAGGTGTTAAATTAAACACTGGTTGCGTTAAACCACAGTATCATTTAAGAAGAGAAATTGATGCAACTTAGCACAATATTAAGGCTGAAGCACGATATCATGGTTCAACCTCAAACCAGAATTCGGGCAATGATCACGGAAAACAATATTCTGATAAAGTTACCATACTGTATAGTAATGACATACCTGATAAAATAATTAAAAAAAATAAGTTTAAAAAACATAATTCTGGTTAATAAAATCAAATATACGATATTTAAACCATTCATTTGGTAATTTTTCCTTTCATATGGTAACGCTTTACCGGAAATTCTGATTTTTCAAAATTATAGTTCTTATTACCACACATTTAGAAAAACAAATACAACTAAAAAGTAAACGTAATAGAATTTTTGTAAAAATTTTTTTAATTTTTTTTTTTTTTTTTGCTCTAAGGTATCAACCTTTTCATGCTCTAAGGAATCACCATAAAATTACGAAATTTTACCAAATTTTATTGCATGTTATAGGACCATGTTTTATTTTTAATTTTAATAAAACCACTAGCAATGAGCTTCGGTAAAAATTATCGAGCTTTTTGGTATTCCCATAGAGTCAGAAACTAGGTAAACTTTACCATATTCTGGTAGTTTTGACCATACTTTTTTCTCTCATTATAGTTAGTGAATTTCTCATTACCATCTGAAATTCCGAAGCAATTTAGAAGAACAAATTTTTCTATTTTATCAGAACCCCGAGTTTAAAACTTTCAGAAAATTCAATTCAAGTGACAAAAAAAGAAGGGAAAAAAGGAAGAAATTTTTCCTTTCCAGGCAGAACTTACAACAATCAATTGCTGACTATCCCTACCTTTTTACTATGTTACCCTCATACATATAACATTTATCCCGAAATGGAATAAAGGAAATACAACTTCTCAAAGGCGTTTCCACAAAAGAAATTTCTTTCTATTTTCCCAAGCATTCTTCTGTAGGTTTCTTTGGCATCACAAAAACAAATCTCACTTTCCGAACGGAAACCCTGTAAAACGCATCCCAAAAATCAGATAACGGAAAGAAAAATTTTCTTCCTTTTGAATCGCAATTTTTTTCTTCTTCTTCTTTAATCCTTTGTATGTATTTCTTTAGTGTCTTCCTTCAAACTTATTCCATTTTCTAGTAGTAGTTTCTTTTTTAAATATATGGCAACATTCGAATGTTCTTTCTCAAACGATAGTTGTATGGATGGTTTCCGATCAGATGATATATCCGAAATTCAGTTTTGTTTTCTGGTAAATATAGCGTATATCTTGCAGACAGTAACGCAATCTCGGTCCAATTTTCAAAGATAGGGTTTCGGGGGTCTTAAAATCGATGGCTCTATTGTTTCGGGAGATGATCACCGATGATGCGATATCGATTGAAAACGGAATCGATGAATTGTGGTGATGCTCCAAAGTTGATGGAAAAGGGAGAAATATGATGGAAAGAAAGGTTGCCAAATTTGGCGAATAATTTTTTAAATGTATAAAAAAAAGTATCTTTACAATTTAAATATCATCAATTGAAAAGTGTTTTTAATTTACTATTGAAAATTATTTTAACCTGGCGTTCGTTTTCAGAATCGGTTACAAAAATACTTTATAAATTTACAAAAAGTCCATTTTCGATACATATTTTAAATAAAATGTTTAAAAGCATACATTTATTTTAAATTTTGCAATAATTATGACCAAATAATAATTTTAAAAAAAACTCTGAAAACTTTTTTTTTGTAATTATTTCTCAACATTTATTTCAATTTATATTATAACCGTTGAACAGCCGGCCCAATTCTGAATTTTTGACTACAAGTGTTTAACTCCATAGCTTGTAACTTGGAACAAAACCCAGAAGACTAAGAAACTCCTGGATCGAGCATTGGGACACACTGTCTTTCGTGGAGGACTTTTTAATGGAACTAACTCATATTTCCGTTACATGGAGAGGAAAACCACTGAAACCTACCTTGGTTACACAGAAAGCACGGAGAGTCTGACCCATGATCCGTCTACCATTGACTTTATTGATTTTATTTTTATCTCATTACTGTGGTCTCTGCAAGCTGGTAGCAGAATTCGTATCGAAAAGCAAGCGCTGGGATTTGAACCTGGGTCAACTCATTGGGAGATGAATGCTCAATCCCCTGAGGCATCTCTACATTTATTATTAGATTGAAAAACATAATTGAAAAAATGTGATTTGAACATTAAAGGACTGAGAATGAATATTAAAGAAATACCAAAATGTGTTGATTAATTTAAGATTAGTGCTAGCTTTTATACACATTTTATTGAGATTTGAATATTATACGATTAATCTAACTCAACATTAGTTTTTTTTTTTACTTTGTGTGTACATTTCTCCTCATCTTTTTCTTCTTTTTTTTTAATTAATAACTGATTATCTAATTTTTACATAAATCAGCTAAAACTTTTCAAGTAATTAACTTTTTTTTGAAATCATAGCGTTTGAGAAAATGTATTATTGAAAACCCTTTGATCAAGAGTATTGAAAAAACAGCAATTCTCACGTCTTACGCTCAAAGCTTTTCTCCTAAAACCATCATTCTGAAAATATTTGAACTTCAAAACAGTCGACGAAATTAAATATTAATAAAAACTTAACAACAAGCTAGCTTTAAAATAACAAACTACTTTTAAATCAGCAATTAAAAAAATCAGTATCAAATCCAAGCGCTGTTTCATATGAGGAAAGAGCCCTTAAAAACTAGCCTTAATAAAATGATAAAATCAATCTTTTTAAGATGCTTAGTTATAAAATTAAAAGAATTTCCTATCTTAAAGTTTTTTCTTTCATAAAATATAATAATAATACTTTGTTGGATCAATTTTTTGAAATTCCACATCCAACAAGATTTAAATTAGAAACAAATAATATAATTTAGCTCAAAATTATCTGTTTAATTTTTTTCCTCTTTAAATAAACAAAATAAAGTGTTCCCTTAGTTACAAGCTGGCTACTATATAGAACTGTAGCATGAATATGCATAAAAATATGAAATGAAATAATAACTTTTAAATTTATCCAAAACCGTTTTTTGCTATTGTGTTAATAGACAGATAACGGCAGTGTCAAATTTGATCTTCGTTATCAAAAATTAAATATTTTGCTTTTATTTATCTAATTTTTTTTTAATGAAATCAGTAGTTATTTGTTTACTAAACTGTCTTAAGCCTCAATAACGATTCTAGACAAAAGCACGACAAAGAGAGTGACGTGCATAGGGCGGTACCGTCAGGTGGTGTCGTTGCCACAGAGGGCGCCGTTCACTGTCATTGTTCCCGTGTAAGGCGGGGCGGCGAAAAGTGAGTGTTTCTTTTATTCACCATTTTGTTATAGCCTATCATTTGGTCGCTGAAATAAAATGTTTTTGGGATGTATCAAAATACAGGTTGTGATACCAAGAAAACTAAAAATGATACGTATTTTTCCGAAAATATTTCTAAAAACATATTTATAAATTGTATTTTTAAAACTGTTCACAGCTCGTTTTAAGATTTTTTCTCTCTTTTATTTAAAAAATGGTGAATATTTTAAATTGTATCTATAAAACACAAATGTTCGTGTCTGTTTTAAATTGGTTTAAATCTAATTCCTCTTCTTTAGTATCTAAATATTATTTTTTCTCTCCTTACATGATTTGAAATTACATCAAGATAAAATTATTTAAATTATATCAATCATTTGAAATTATGATAAATTTTTCCTTTTTAAACTGAAACTATCAATTTTTATGTACCCACACTACAAAAATATGCTCAAAATTACAACAATATGGCAAAATTTACCTTGTTTCTGGTTTTAAGGGGACACAAAAATAATTTATCTTTAATTTTCTACCAAAGCACTTTGAAAATGATTTTGGTAAAAATAAAAATAAAATATTGTTTTAAAATATCTGATAAAATTCGTTAATTTTATTATGATACCTTAGAGCCTGGCATAAAAACCATTTAATGGGTCAAATTTAATTTTATTTTTGCACTTTTTATTAAATGTGGGGTAATAAGAACAATAATTTTGAGAAGCCAGAATTTCCTGTAAACCGTTATCAGAAAAATGGAAGATTTGCCAAATGAATGGTTTAAATACCGTATATTTCGTTTTTATTTCCGAGAACTTTTTTTATTTTATTATTAGAAATTTCATTACTATATAATTACGGTAACTTTGCCAGAATTGTTTTTCCTCTGTGCACTAATTAATTATAATAATGATATCATAATTAATAAAATTTATAAGACGACCTCTTGGCACGTTCTTTACGACAATACACTTTTCAAATAATAGTTACAAATAATACACTAACAGTTCCACAATTTCATTCACAATCTATTTCTTTTTCCTAAATTTTGTTTTCCTTGCAGTGCTACTGTTAGTGCTAAGAAACATTTTTACAGGAAGATATATTCCTTTTAATGTTATTATATTATATTATATTATATTATNATTTTATATTAAATTATATTATATTATATTACTTTTCAACGACACAGTAGTAAATGAGTTAATTTAGTTTAATGTAAGATGTATGCAGGCAGATTTAGCTGGTAGTACAGTGTTGAGTTGTACATTTTACATATTATACATTGTACAATAAATTGTACGTATTGTACACTGTTAAAAGGTTTCTCGTTGAATATTTTCTGTTCACGTATAATCTTAATTGTTCATGTTGAATCACGGAAAAAAGTTCCAGAAAAAAGCACAGATAACAAATCAAAAGAACAGTGCTGGATAGAAAGGCAATTTTAAAAAAGTTCTGTTTTAACAAATGTAAAAATTTTATGACGGATTTGATTCTAGTCGTTGAACAGAAATTTAATGCAAAGAAATATCGATTCTAATGTAACTATATATATTTTTTAAAATTAAAGTAATATGCAAAATTTAATTTAAAATTACTGGGTACTAAGTTTTTATATAATATGTTATTTGATTGTATGTCATACAATTTATAATTATATAATGCATTTACCGTATTATTCTGCAATGATACTACTTAATTATACCATATTCTGTAATTATACTACTGTAATCATACAGAGTGACTATGATAAATGCATCAATTAATTACAGTCCAAAGTTAACCTCGTAAGTCAAAAATATTTTAAAAAATTTATGAAGTTTTCAAAGCTTCATATGTTTTTCAGAAAAATCACTAATTAAAAAAGTATTATTTTAACATGGAAAGTACTGTCAATAGAAATTAGAAAAATTTTAGAGCTGATTAAAAATTCCAACAATTTTTGTTTAATATTGTGAAATTGTAAAAACTTCTTTTTTTGTGTAAACTAATCCTTATGCGTTAGATATTTTTTTAAAAACTAATTTAATTTAACTATATTTAATTATATTAAATTTCGACACAATGACTCAACTCAAATTGCGTGTTAAATTCATGTGAGCGTTAAAGATTTGATTTTTCTCCATTGCTTTTTCCCGCTGTGGAAAGTTTTGAAAGGTGTTGAACATTATTTTGTTCAAATTTGTTGAAACTTCAATACGGTGTTACTATATCATTGCACTTCTTATTACTTGATACATTAACAGAAATGTACACACTTTTTAAAGATGCGGCAAATTTGCACCGTATTATAGTTCCGATATTATAATTCAACGTATGAGTATGATGTGGCATCTGAAGGCACGAATATGATTTAATTTCTACAGAAGCGAAATTTAAAATGTATCTTCCCTAACTTACAAAGAATTCATGCAGATTGCAATTGCAACATGGCAGGACCCTAATTTACAATCCAGCAACCTTTAACGATTTGCTCTCATTTTTGGAGATTTTCTTCTTGGCTGTAGACTTTTTTTTTTTCGATTTTCGCTTTTAGACTTTCTTCTTAATAGCAATTATGATGCCAACTTTTTTTTAAAATTTGTTAATTAAACTAAAATAAAATAAAAAATCTAGTTTTTTTTTTTTTTTTTTTTTTTTTTTTTTTTTTTTNATTTTTTTTAAAGAGAATGTTAAACAGGAGAGGGGGCCGGGAAAGGTCACTAAATTAGGAATTCTGTGGCGAGAAAATCAGCATCCCGGGAATCGGTAAAAATCCGTTTTGAATATAATTATTATCAATGATTAATTTAGTTAGAAACTTAATATTTCTTTCATATTCTTTTGTGTAGTTTGTAGTAGTTCAAAAAAACATAAAAGAACTATTTATTATCATAAAAGAACTGTAAAATCACTACAATCAAAAATGCACTCAACCTGGCTTAGAAATTAGTTCATATAATTCATATGAAACTGTTTTAAATCAATCTCTGATACTATTTTTCATTCATAGAAAGACATTGCATTTGGTTTCAGTATCGCAATATATCAATAGGACAACTTCTTTGCTCTTCTTCAGATAACTTCTCCTCCTAGAAACTAAAGTCATTCGCGATTTCAATATTTATCAGGTCGTAAATGAGTGCTGACAACAAAAATCGTTTGACCTTTTACCCGATCGTGTTTATAGTCACATAATCTGAATTCATTCACAACTTGTTTTCTTCTTCATACATCTGTATCTGACCGAACAAAAACCAGACATCCAAATGACTGCTCAATTCAGAGAGAAAGTGGGAAAAAACTGAATAATGCGATCAAATGTTTTCATTTGGTCTCGTGTGTCAGTTTCATATCGTGGTGGGACAGTTATTTCATAGTTGTTGAGCTCTCTGGCCACCAAATTAATGATTGGGTGTGTGAATGACTGATACTTCCTGTCTTTGAGTCAACAAGAAAGTTGGAAAGGGGCACTCCTGCAAGTTTCAAGAGGACCTAGCTTCCGTCTCTAAACATCCCTAAGAAAACACGACTTCTTGAATATCTTCCCACTCCTTCGCGGCCACGTGCAATTGAAGATTTTGGCGTCATTTATATTTGCCTTTGGCGAAAAACTTAACTCCTTAAATAAAAAGTAAAAATTTTATTAACTTTAACATCGCGTCAATTTTAGGAACTCAGCAGATCAGCTGAGACCCTGATATTTAATTTACAAACATTTTTGGTCGATAGCAACTAGTTAAAACCAGATTTTAAGTGTTTTTTAGAATAAGGCAACCCTGGCCGGGATAGCCTGGTCGGTAGGGCGCTGAGCCCATATCGGAGAGGTCGTGGGTTCGATCCTCGCCGGCCGAAGACTTCCCCGTGTAGTAAATGGGGACTGATGCACGTTAAATCTGTCGAGTCTCAAAGTCCTCCATGTTCCCACAACAAATCAGTACCTCTGGGGGTACTGATCTAGGAGTTTCCTTGTCTTCTGGATTGGCTCAAAATTACAAGGCTATGGAGTTGAACGTAAGTAGTCGTAAACCCATGAAATTGGGTCGGCTGTTCAACGACGGTTATAAAATAAAATAAAATAAGGCAACCCTAATTCAATATATTCGAAATCTCGACACTCTCAAACTTTGAATGATAATATTGGTACCTTGAACTATAATAGAAAGGTTTTGCAAAGCGTTGCGCTGCAAAGTTAATAAGTTTTACAACGCATGCGCGAAAACTTCCCGACAAATTGCAGAATCGCAAAGGAGTAGAAAGTGACGTTAGTGTTATGGTTAACATAAGCATGACTCTATGCTAAGTTTCTCCAATATTGTGCGGCAGTTTTAATAAGGTGTTAATTTGAAAGCATATTTCTTCAAATTGAGCGAAATTTTGTTCAAGAACAAAAAGGATTACTTTGCATGATAATCAAGAGATTTCGTTTGCAAAGCTTCTGCTTTATACTAATCACAATGCTAACTTAATTTTCTTAACTTTACTGCGATTTATGGAGTAATTTTCACAAATGCACCGTGAAACTCAAATAGCGTTAGCAAGAGACCTTCAATGCTTTGCAAAATCTAATGTGATTTACTTTAGTAGTGTATTAAAGTTGCAGCAAATTTAAATGATTTAACATGTCTAGCAGTGTTAGCTAATTTCTGTGTTATTATGCATAAGTTTTGGCTTATTAACAAATTAACTCGACGAAATTGAATTTTTTACTGAAATATGGTTCACGATATCATAGATCCACCAAACGATTATTTTTAGAACTTTCATTCATACTTTAAAATTCAATGATAAAATTTTTTATAAATAAATAAAAACAAAATCAAAATTAACATGAAAGTTTCAGCAAAATATCAGGGAAGAATCATATTGCAACCAATAACTACATACCAAAGCATAAAATTTAAGATAGAGCTCAAAAATTCGTTATTAAAATTTTTTTAAACGATACTCATTGTCATTTATTATGTGCCAAAATGGTATCACAAAACTTTCTTTTAAATTGCAGTATTTTATTCCGAAAAAAAAAACACTTTAAAACAATATTAGCATATTAAATAATTTTCCATGTAAAAAAATGTTTGAATTTTTCAAACTCACAAATCTTTTAAAATTGCTTATTTTTAAAATATGCAATAATTAAAATATTTAAATACGTTAAAAGTAATTTAAAAATAAAAGTAAAAGCTCCTGCGAATGTAAGCATTCAATAAAAACCAAATTATTTTTACTTTGAAAAAAGTTCTTTAGCTTCTTTCAAAATAAAATTTTCATACATATTTTTCGAATAACACAGGGGAACAATTTTGTTTGTTTACTTTTGCTTTGTTTTCTGTTGCATGATATTTTTTTAACGGATCTTATGTACTTTCGTCCGGCTGATTTCAAATCTGCAATCGGTTTCTCTTTCCAAGCTACAATCTTTTCAAATGACATTTTAGTTTATTTTTTGTCGAAAAGTACAAGTTATATATTGCAGGAGGTGGCATAAATGTTGCGACAAACTTCTGAGGGAGTTAAGGGACACCATCAGGTTTGAAATCCCGAAAGAACCCGGAAGAAATGTCGTCAGACGCTGCTTGGGATGCTTCTCTATCATGAACTGTTTCCTTGTGTGCTTCTTAACAATCCTTAAAAGGGAAGCTCCCCTAGCCACCAAAGACGTTATTTCCGGGCATGGGTTCTTATGCAAATTTAATCCTGATGATGTGCCATAACTCCCGTAGAAGTTCATCGCAACATTTATGCGACCCCCTGTTATATATAACTTTTTAAACTTGTACATTTCGACAAAAAGTAGACTAAAAATGTTATTTAAAGAAAAACAGGTAGCTTTTGGAGCAAAACTAGATTGAGATTCGAAATCCTCATACCCGAACCAGGCAAGACCAAGTATTTGTATACTGCAACAAAAAAATTTGTTCCCCAGTGTATACTTAATTCAATGCGTTGAAATTATTTATCTGATTTGATATGATCTTTTTTTCAGATCTTGTTCATTTGATAAAGTTTATCTGTTATAAAAAGCAAGCTCAAAATCTTTTTTCCTTGTAGTCGTGCGTATCCATTTAATGATATTTATTCCAGTTAAGAACTTTTACTTCATAAATTGACTAATGATTGTTTTGCGCAAACTAAAAGGCATTTCTTTAAAAAGGGGAAACTGTTGAATTTTCACAGCACTTGACAGAAAAAAGATTATCAAATATTTTAAAAAAAATGAATGTGTGAATTTAAATTAATTAGTATTTGATAGATTTTTTGCATCAGTTATTATTTTTTTATGAAAGCAGATTGACATTTAGAGTATAATGACGTGATTAATAGGTTTAATAGAGGCTTTATTGAAGAAAAAAAAAAGGCTAAAACCATAACCCTTTCTACGTCAAATCACGCAAAAAAGAAGCGAAAGATACTTCATATTTTTTTTCGCCAAGTTTTTTTTTCCTAATAATGAGCTCTTTAGGTTTCATTGTCAATGTATCTTGACACTCCTTACTCCGCCAACGTCTTTTTTGAAAAAAAAAATTTTAAAAAAATGCTCGGGTCAAGAGTTTTGATAACCTCGGCTTCTTTTTTATTAAGTGGTCGAAAGTATTGACAGACGTAACAAAAAAGTATCGTAAACACAATTTCATATTATATTCATATTGAAGCAATTATTCACAGATTGAAAGTAATTTTTATTAACGACTGGTATTTTTATTAATATTTTCTTAAAAAATTCAGCTAGTTTTTATGGTAGAACAACAAAGATTGCAAATAAATCTTACCGAAAATAGCAATTATTGTATAAACTATTGTTCTGATGTTTTAGCCGTTAAAGTCGTCGAATTCGGATGTTTTCAAAAAAGAAATGGGGCTTACTTTTTTTAGAACAGCTATTGTGAACTAAATGAAACATATTAAAAAAAATTATAACATATAAAAACTAAGATGTAATTTTTCAATTATTTTTTTTTGTTTTTAATAAGTGATAGTAAACTGTAATTCAATAGTTTGTTCATTAAAAATTAATTTCTAATATACACTAAAAATTTGTTCGCAAAATAATAATTTTTTAAATACTATTAATATTTTATTTAATAAAGTCGTTAGCAATTACTTATTTCTTAAAAAGAAAAGCTACAGGAACAAATCAAAAATATCAAAAATTGAATCTATCATTTTGTTATGTAATATATAATGAAGATAAATTCTGTTATAATCTAAATAAGTTATTTCTATTAATAGAATATATATTTTAAAGATATTTCTGCTATAAATGGAATAGATTCATAATGCATCGAAATTTGCACCATGCAAACTTCATGTTAAAAAAATAATAATAAATGGCTCTAAATGATGAGTTTTAATCATAAGAAACACGAAAACTGTAAACGCCTTATATTAACAAGGTTAATTATTTTCAATTAAGTGCTGAGTTCATTTTATGAATTTCATCAATTATACTGCTTGTACCCTGTACTCTATAATCGCAATTTTATCAGTTATAATAAAAATAGATTTTATTAATAAGAAAATTATAATAGAAGTAAATTATGAACTTTTTAAAGTGCTTTTTAGAGCATGAATAGAATCTCTAAACAAAGATATAATAGTGATTAATTCTATTATAAAATAATTATATATTATTTGAATAATTACATATAACTAGTGGGCTGCGCCCCCTGCTCACTAACGCTCGCCAACCCCCGAAAATTGCCATGCAATCTTATATGGTTAACTTCGCAAACCAAGCTCGCTTCGCTCGCTAATATCTAAGGTACATTGCAAATGCACAAAATTATAAGAATTCAAAACAATAATTCAAATTCATATAACAACTTTTTTTTTAAAAAAAATTACATCTTTTTAGTAGATACTAAGTCATTAAANAGCAACAATTCTGGCATAGTATAGGCAAAAGATTCAAATTCAGTGCCTGCCATTGGGAAAAAAAAAATATTAAAAAAAATTATAGCATATAAAAACTAAGTTGCAATTTCTCAGTTTTTTTGTTTTTGTTTTTAATAACTGATAGTAAGCTATAATTCAATAGTTTGTTCATTAAAATTAATTTCTAATATACACTAAAAATTTGTTCGTAAAATAATAATTTTTTAATACTATTGATATTTTATTTAAAGAAGTCGTTAGCAATTACTTAATTAATTATTTTTTAACAAGAAACGTTACAGGAAGAAATTAAAAATATTAAAAATTGAATCTGTAATTTTGTTATATATATAATAGAGATAAATTATGTTATAATTGAAAGAAGTTCCTTCTATTAATAGAATAAATATTTTAAAGATCAATTGTCTTATAAACGAAATAGATTCAGAATACATCGAAATTTGCATCACAGAAACTTCGTGCAAAAAATATTACATTGCTCTAAGAAAAATTATGAGTTTTAATCCTGAGACTATATTAAGAAGTAACAAAATTGTAAACGCCTTATATTAACAAGTTTAATTATTTTCACTTAAGTGATGAGTTCATTTTATGCATTTCATCAATTATACTGCTTGTACCCTGTCTATAATCGCAATTTTATCAGTTATAATAAAAATAGATTTTATTAATAAAAAAATTATAATAGAAATAAATTATTAACTTTTTAAAGTATTTTTAGAGCTGGAATAGATTCTATAAATAAAATAGATATAATAGTGATTAATTCTATTCTAAAATGATTATATATCATTTGAATAATTATGTAAAATAATTATGTACAATTATTCAAATGAAATGTCTACCTCATCAATTTTACAATTCATCATCTATTTTGCAATTTGTGTATCTACTATTTGTATATCTACTTTTTCTTTTTTCATAATAAAAATGGATGCAATTATTAGACAAAATAGCGGTAAACTCTGTTATAACCGATATAGGTTCACAATGCAACGAGAATTGCAGCATATGAACTCCTTGTATCAAGATAAAAACATTTAAAGAGAAACAATTAAGGGATACTAAGGAAGGTGTTGAGTTTTGATCATAAGTTACGAAGCAAAAAATCTGAAAACGTCTTACATTAAACGCATTTAATTATTTCCTCTTAAGTGCTGAGTTCCTTTTCTACATTTCATCAACTTTACTATTCTGCACCTAGCACTTTTTCTCTTGTACCAGAATTGTCGTACGACTTTAATACATTAAGAAAGAGAAAAAAATCCTGACAAAAAGAAAATATTAATTTACTTTTTCTTCTCACAAAGTGAAACTTTTTCAAATGAAAGGATACCAAGAGCAGATATTTAAGCTTCTTGAAATGAATGCTGGTATCTTTTAAAACTCTTCGCCTCTTTTACATTTTTCTTTTTCATTGAATCGCTTATTTCTCAATTTAACTTGCCATATCTTTTCATTCTTTGCTTTCTTCTTCACATAAAACGCGAATTGAGGCGAAAAGATGGAATATGAAAATATAAAGCAAAAAAATAACTTTCTTAGAATTAAATGATTAACTTTCCCCGTTGCCAAAACGCGAAAAGAAATTCCTCTCCAAATACATCTCGCATTCGCAAAGGGAGAGTCTCTTTAATTTTGTTTCAACATCAAACCAATTTCTTATAAATGTATAATAGAAAACAATGAAAGGCAAATTTTTTTTCATCTTTTTTTTACTTCTAACATTCTCCATCCCTTTTTTTTTTCATTTGGGATTTTTTATTGTATTTTTTTATAAGTGGTGGTCGTAGTGAGACGGGTTTAAGTTCATTTCCTACAATTGCAAACAGCACGCTACGGCATCCAAATGTAGGGTTGCCAGTTTCGAATAACAGTCGCCAACTGTGCAATTTGTTAATAAAATAGTAATAAGTCCTCATTTTCTCGCACTTAATAAGTTTAAAAAGAAGCATTTAAAAGGAAATAGATTTAAAATGTTATTTGTTATGCAGAAGTTTTGTAATAAAGATCAACTATTTTATATATTTCAAACAAATGTGGCAATATTATACAATTAGTGTATGAATTTAAAATTATGCTCATAACGAAATTATTTTAAAACTGAACTTAATTATCTGAACCATGGTTCAAATTTGATTCAAATTTGATGATTAGGAAGTTGAATTAAATAGTGTTCCTACTTAAGCTGAACCACAATATCGAGTAATCATATTTAAGTACGATAATGTGGTTCAAAGTTGAACCAAAATATAGAGCAATCATATTAAAGAAGTCTAATAATGTAGTTCGAAGTTGAACCATAATATAGAGTTATTATGTTTAGGAAGTACGATAATGTGGTTCTACTAACATATTAAAGGTAGTAGCAAATTAGAACCTTTTGTATAACAGTGTATTATTTATATCAATAGTGTGCAAAATTAAGGGCAATTGTTGCACATTTGAAAGGTAGTGGGGAGTTTAGAATAAGAAAAGGAGAGATTTTTAAAAAGAAAAAAAATTGCGAAGAGCAGTTGAAGATTAATAAATTAGAAGCCCCTTAAATTTATTTCTATAAAACAGGTATACCTCTGAAATAAATGCATGCAATTTCTTATCAGAGAAAATTCTTTTTGAAATAAAAGCAATTTTGCTTGTTTGTATCTTTAGCAATGCTTTAACGGTAAAGATTTCTTTAAAATTGACATTAGTTTGGTGTAATAAGCTTGAAGTTTTTGTTTTTTCATTTATTTTCGGCATCCCAGTCGGTGTGGTGGGTAGTATCCTAGCATACCAGGGTTTGGGCTGAGGTTCATTTCCCCGTGCTCAAAACTGAGTGTTTGATCTGATTGTATTTTCTCCAATTGTTTTAAGTGATTTAAAATCCACTTTGGCACTTTCAGAGCCAGAAACGTCCATGCATGGTAGGGTGGTGCGGGAATGTGGTGAGCAGACTGGTTGACTAATACATTGAGAAAAAAAATTTAAGGGTAAAACTACCAGAATATGGTACACTTTACTGTGTTTATGTCTCCATAGCAGCACCAAAAAACTTCGTAATTTTTACCGAAGTGCTTCAGCAATGATTTTGGTAAAATTAAAATAAAATATTGTCTTATAATAGCTAATAAGATTTGGTATTTGTAGCTGACTTTGGATAATGTTATCATGATACTTTAGAGCAGGGCATAAAAACCATTTATTCGGTTAAATTTGCTTTTCATTTTTGCATTTTTTACTATATATGTGGTAATCTGAACTGTAATTCTGATAACCAGAATTTCCGCAATTTTTTGCTTACACATATGTTAACTTTATACTATACTGTAGTTTTACAAGATTTTTTTTACCGCGTTCTTCCATCTAACTTGTGCATTGTGGACTTGCCTTCGAACCATCATTAAAGATGAATTCCAGACTGTCACCTATAACCCATTGTTGAAGCTCTACAGCAATAACAGCAAGAAACAAAAAGAAAATTATTTTTAAACATGAGTTTGAGACGAATAAGTTTTGTTTCGAAACGTTTTTACATTTAATTAAGCTTGTTTCAGAGATATCATCAAAATCGATTTAAGGGAAAGATGGTGTGAAATAATGTCTGCTGTCGAAATTTTTATGAAGAGAAAATGCTAGGCAAACAGCAGCTAACAATTTGCAATACAATGTTGTATGAAGCAATAAGTCGTTTAACGTTAGTAGCAAAATATTTTAAGTCATTAAATTGATCATAGTTTTGAAATTTGGCAATGTTTAAAACTTTAAAAGTAACAACTTTTCCTCCTTCATTCTTCTGTGAATTAGAGTTGAAGTTTAGACAAAATGTAAAGTAAATAAAAATTGTTCTATGGTATGGAGATTGAAAAGATTTTAGGTAAAAGGTTATCGAACTTGAACTTTTGTGAATGACAACCCTATAATATGTCAATACATTATAGAAACAAGATTTAAAAAAAGAGCAATTATAAAATAGGTTTAATTTTCTTATATAAACCAATTTCAAAAATAATTTATTGCTATAAGCGAAGGGAAACCCGAAAAATGAATGTGCATCATCTATACACATATTTTCTATTTTTACTAATTTAGCAAGAAATGTTCAAGATTTTAAATTTTTTTTTTGGAAACTTTACGTATCGTGGTCAAGTATCCTAAGTATCAGCTGTGACCCACACCTTGAAAACCCTTGATCTAGGAAAAGCAAACATTTCATTTATTTTAAAGACAATTTAGAGCCACTTTATTTTTTTTTTCTCTCGCGGTTTTTCTTTAAAAATAAATTCTAAAATCATAAATAAATCTTACATGAAAGCTAGCTCAGTGATCACATTTTCTCTGAAACACTAAATCTCCGTTGCCGGGTATTGTTTCGATTGTCCTCCCCACAGACATCGTGGGAATGAGAAAAAAAAATCACTTTCTGATATGCTTTAGTAACTTTAAAACCTGTTGCGCAACAACGCACGGGAGAGCTTTGTCTGAATATTTTGTCTATACACCGCCAGCTATGTGTCAATAATCGCTAAATCTCTGAAGATCGCCTAAAAAGCATATTCCTTCCATCAAAGAAATCGTCTCAATATTTTTTAATCTGCCTATTCTTGCACGTTTTATTTCCATTTGTGATCAACCAAACCAGAACGGTGAGAGGAATTAAAGAATGGAAGAAGTTGGCATGCGATGCTGAATAAGTTGTTACTTTCGGTCTATTCGTATGCTGGGAGAATCGTCCTTCTTGGGTTCATGGTTCAAGTAGTGACACGCCTGGTTTAAGCTCAACGGAATAGGTCTCATCCGAAACTTAACCTAAGTTCTGCCGTTTTGTACCCTTAGATTCAAAGTTAAATTGTTGAGCTACTTTCACAGTGTTTCAGCTAACGAAACAGTTTTCATTCATATTTTAATCTAAGTTTTGCCATTTTGGACCCTTAGATTCAAAGTTAAATTGTTAGTCAAAGTTTGCGCTACTTTCATGGTATTTTAGATAACGAAACAAGTTTAACCCATAACTAAAATTTTGTTGTTTTGTACTCTAAGTCTCAAAATTAAATCGTTAGTCAAAAGTTTGTGCTTATTTGATGTGTTTTAGTTCACCGGATTCATCCATGTCTTCAGTTTTGTTGTTTTGTAAGCATAGATTTAAAGTTAAATTATTAGTCAAAGCTTGTGGTTGTTTGATGGTATTTTAGAAAGTGAAATAGGTTTCATCCATATCATAATTAAAGTTTTGCCTCTCTGTACTTCAATGCTCAAAATTAAATTGTTAGTCAAAGATGTGCTTGTTTGTTACAAAGATGTGCTCAACAGAATATCCGGTCTTATTCGAAACAGCATCTTTGCTGTTGCATATACTTAGATTCAAAGTTAAATTGTTTGTTAAAGGTTGAGCTTATTTTATAGACCTTAAGCTCAACAGAATAGGCTTCATTCGAAACTCAACCAAGTTTTGCAGTATTTTACCCAAATTTTGAATTCAAGGTTAAATTGTTAATCAAAGTTTGTGCTTACTTGCTGATTTTTAAGAATTCACTATAATAGGTCTTACTTGAAACTTAAGTTTTCCTCTTTTGTACCCTTACATTCAAATGTAAGTTGTTAGTCAAAACTTGTGCTGATTTGCTAATGTCTTTAACTCATTAGAATTGCTCTTATCCGAAACTTAACCTAAGTCTCTTTATTTTGCACCCTAATGTAGATTGTTAGCTAAGTTATTGCGAATTTACTGGCCTTTTATTCAACAAAATGGGTAATATAAAATTCTGTCTACATCTTACCGTTTCGTATCCTAAAATTCATAGTAAAATTAATTGTCAAAGTTTGTGTATATTTTCTGGTTTGACCTTGACGAAACAGTAGTCAAAACAAAGAAAGGTAGAGTGAGATTTTTTTTTTTAGCATTTCTAAAATTTTGAGTTATTCCTCCTACTCTAATAAATCATATAGATTTCATTTATCATCATTACTCTAAAATATTATTAAGTAAAATGATATACTATCACCTTAATTTAGCTATAATCAAAAAATAACTCGAAAATATTTTTTTTAAACCTAAGATGACGGGCGTATTAAATGCTTTAAAATATACAGCATTTCTACATTTAGAAAAAAAGCATGGTCAAAACTAACAAAATATTGTTAAATTTACCGTGTTTCTAGCTTTATGGGAACGCTAAAAAGCTAGGTAACTTTTATTGAAGTGATTTAGCTATGATTTTTATAAAATTATCAAATAGAGCTCAAATTAACATAAAACCTTATTTAAGTTGAAAATACCTTATTAAGAAAAATTTTAGATGCAGCGTTTGTGGACACAAAATATGATTTTTGCAGTATCTATTTTTCTCCAAAGTATATATCCGACTTTAGTCCAAAAATCTATTATTTTAATGTTCAATTGATATATTTCCAAATAAGAAGAAGCAAAAATAAGAATATTTTCCTAAATTCGTAGAAATACTCATATTATTTTCTTTCGTTGAGTATGTTTTTTGCTATACGTATTTTTTAATCTCAACAAAGTATTTATTCTATCTCATCTGAATTATTTTGTAACAAAAATGCCTTAATAAAAGTAGTTTATGTGTAGAGTTTTATTTAAACATAATGAAAGAAAAAATGAAATAAATGAGATAATTGTATACTTTAAAACGGATGATGTCTATGAAATGAAATGGAGAACGTTATTTTAAGAGTATGCCACAAAGAACATCATTTTCATTTATTGTGCTTTTACAATGTAATTACCCCTTGAAGTACCATTTAATGATTTTATTTGTAGACATAAAACATATTCCGCGTCACGTTCATGCAAGTTTTTTTGCTGCTCCTTAAAATTTTCTAGTTTTCTTAAAGTGCAAACCTTTTTGAACGTGAGTCCTGTTATCGTGCAAAAGAAACACGACATTTTCGTGGAAATTGCTCTTTTCACGCATTAAAAAAGTAATAATTCTTAATTTGAAGCAAATATTTTTTTATCCACACTGTAAAAAAATTCAGATAAAAATTACGGTATAACGTACTGGAACTTTGAGTGCATCATTCGTAAAATTTATTCAACCGTAAAATCCATTTTACCGAAAATTCCATTCTTACCACAAAATCCATTTTCACCATGGAATTAATTTTTACCTTAAAATCCATTCTTACTGTAAAATTTTGCCATAAAATATTAGACCGTAATTTTAATAGTAATATTAATTTAATTAGAGTGATTCAGTGATTTTACTGTAACTGTCTGTAAAAATTGCGATATATCAGATTTTTTATTTTGAAGCATGTTCCGGTAAACGATTGCACGGGTAAAAGTATTTACACTCTGAACGCTAGTATTTTTTACCATGATTTATTCCGGAAGTTTTAACAGTACATGTTTGCATATTTCTTAATTTTTATTTTATGTAAAATAATGATTTGTGTAGGTGCATTGGATAGTTTAAATTTTTTGTCACTGGATTAATAAATAATTTAGTAAAATGTCTTTTTCTTTGTATGTGAGATGCATTGTTAACAAAGATAAAATATATGATGGCTAAAAATGGATGGTTCTGGTTATTATCAGAACTTGGTAATTTAGGAATATTATAAAATAAGTAAAAATAAAGCTTTCCTTATAATTTATTTGTATTTTTTTGAAACGTATACATTCTATTATAATGAAATTAAGGGTTTCATGTCATGGAAATTTGAAACAATAACTGCCCTAAAATTACCAAAAATTATGCAACATTTGATTTACCTTAATTTCACGCGCTGATAAAACATATAAAACTTAAACGAAAATATATTGGTAATTCAAAAAACATTCTTAATAAAAATCCATTTAATTTTTATAAATAAAAAAAATTGAATAGCAACAGAGTAAATATGTCAGCGATTTTAATAATTTTCTTCATTTTAGTATTTTTTTAGGGGAGTAAAAGTCCTCCTACTCGGTACCTCAGTGTGTTGATTGTTCAAGCGCAAAAAGTTTAATAATTTTTATTAGTAGTAGACATAATTCAACCGAAAAAATAAATAAATAATTGGTCCACCACCGGTTCATGGTTCANAACTACCTGGGCAAATTTAAAATTTTCTGTTTTTCTGGCTCTATAGGAACACTGAAAAGTTATGTGATTTTTTTATTGGAACGCTTTGGTAATGATTTTGAAAAATTTACATTCCATTTGAAGCTCAGATTGTAACAAATTTGCACGATAGCGTTAAGAGTCAAACTGCCTATATTTATGATTCACTAATTAGCATGTATTTCTTTTTGGAGATTGTATATAATGAAGAATAATTAACTGTAACTTATTTGAAAAAAATTATTCGTTCATAAATTAAAATGAAGTATAAAGTTCGGCAGACTGCCACAAGTATGCATAAAACCATTATAAATCGGACTACCAATATTTATAATTCACTATCAGGAATTTTCTTTACTTACTCACTTTTTATTAGACTTCATATGACGAGAAAAAAATCACTTACATTCATTAGAAAAAAAACGCATGCAATAGAATTAAAAGTTTATAAAATGCATTCATATTAAAACAAAAATAAATACGAATTTTCTTCTAATTTTATTTTAAAAGTAATTATCAAGGGGAGATTACCAAAATCAAAGATAGGTCGTTTAATGGTTAAACCTCATCTGGCCTGTGACTAAATGAGGATGTTCAAACATTTAAGGGTTTGCTTTAGTTAAAAGTCAGATTATCCTAATGAGGCAAATATTTTTTCTCTACACCATTAGCATTGAACGTGCGTAACGAAAGGCAACTCTTTGGAGCGTTTAATGATTATTTACCTTAAAATCCTAATCATTCTTTTCATCTACGCTGATAAGAGACTCGAAATATGTACCTTTTACCAATCCCTGCATTTATTATGATTTATTACTCTTTGTCAGATATTTTTGAATTTCGATAAATGGTTTCGTTTTACTCAGTGAAATTTTTTTTTCTTTTACCTTTTTTTATTTAATTTGTTCTTTATTGTGTTTCCTTTTCATTTCAAAGTTATATTCCTTTTTTTTTTAAATTAAATTTTTAGAATTTTTTTTAAAATTAATTTTTATACCTGTTCAAATAAAATTTTGTAAATGGAATTCGCATTAATTTTTTATTGCTGCTATTGATCTTGTCTAATGTCTATTTAATTTCATATTAATAAGTTAGACGTCTAATAGGAGATAGGGCAATTGAAAAAACCGAATATGTTCAGAAATTTCTTGAAACTTTTTTTAAATGTATTATATATAGATAAATATAGATAGTTAATAAACGTGAAAGCAATTTACGTATCACAAAAATTTTTTTATAAGAAAGACAGCAGTTTCGATACTATTATAAACAATTACAATAATCGGTGCAGAGATGCTGAGAATGAGAAATATAAACATTTATTGCACGGATAAAAAATTTTGGTTATATTTCCGTATTGTATAGTAATGACATTTATGGTGAAAAATACCATAGTTTTTGGTTAATAAAACAAATATACATAATAACCATTATTATTTGAACCATTTATTTGGTAATTATGATAACGGTTTTGTTGATAAATTTTACCACATATACCAAATTTTATCCCACAAAACCAATTTTTTACGTTCATTTTACCAAAATCATTATCAAAGTGCTTTGCTAAAAATTAACGAGTTTTTAGTGATCTTATAGAGCAGGAAATACGGTAAATGCTACAATGTTCTGGTAGTTTTGACCATACTTTTTTTTTCTCGATGTGTTTTTCTCATCTGTGATCTTGTCTAGTTCCAGATGAAGGAAATAGTTTTCTGAGCTTTTGAACTGACAAATAATTTGAATATTTGAGATAAAAAAGCTAATGATAAAATAATCTTTTCTTAACAGTTAGGAATAATTGTCACAAACTTACAATATTCCTAACATGCTTATTTATGCCTTATACTCTAAAAATTCTTTATACTCCAAAAGATAATTTTACTTCCTTTGAACTTAACTTGTTAGCATGAGAAAATTATATTAAAAAAAAGTTCTTTATATATGTAATGATCTAATTTAATTAATTTACGTAATTTATGAATGTGAGAGAAAAAATTATATTGAATATATGTTTTAAATTCGGTACAATTAAAGTAGTTTTTATTCAAAGAATCGTCTACACAAAGCACGAGACTCGTTTAAAAATCAAAACTTGTTATTTTAAAATGTGATTTGATTTCTGTAATGGTAGCTGTGCCCTTGACCTTGAAGTTCCAAATAAGACGTCATAAAATGAACGCGTGTCATGATTGCTTGAGAATGATGTTTGTAATCATACAGATTATTTATTTTTCATGCTTCATACACTTTGACTTCAATTTATTTTATGATCAAATGCACGAATCTTTGTTGCACGCTAAAAATCTTCACAAATATCATCAAAGAAAATGTCTCAATCTAATTGTTTTATTATTATTATTATTTTAACTTTATTCTAACTTTATCATTATTTATCTTTAACTTTAACTTAAAGTCAGACGATATTATATATGCATATTTTCATTATGCTTTTAAAACATTGGAATTAAATTTAATTGCATACACTGCTTTCTATTCGATTGAACATGATTTGCATATCTTGTGCTACTTTTTGAAACACAAAGTTTATTTCGTTTTGCAGCCTATGTTAGTTGCCTATGTGGATTTATTTCATTGTATTTTCTTTTAATTTAATTAAAATTCCAATTAAACGGAACACCACAAATTTCCATCATTTTTTTTATTATTTAACTTTATTTGTTACGGAAGTGCTATCGATTTTAAATTTTAGCAAAACTATTTCGATCATTTTTAATTTCTTATATACTCTAGAAAAAATTCATTCAACGCTAAACTTTATTATCTGTACTTTGAATCANGGAATACCAAAAATTTCCACCATTTTTTTATTATTTAACTTTATTTATTACGGAAGTACTATCGATTTTAAATTTTAGCAAAACTATTTCGATCATTTTTAATTTCTTATATACTCTAGAAAAAAATTTATTTAACGTTAAACTTTATTATCTGTACTTTGAATCGTAGTTATGGTTCATATTTTGCAACAACCTAAACTACGATGTAAAATTGGACCATGTTACTATTCAAGTTTAACTAATAGAAACTTGTTATTAATTAAACTTCTTATAACTTGTTAACGTTTAAGAAATATGACAATGTGGTTCAAATTAGAACCATATTTAAAGTTGAAGCAAATATGAACTACATTTGGTTCAATGCGCTCTAATAGTACACTCTCTGCTTAAAATATAAAATATCTTAACTTATTAAATGCATTTATGCAAATGTTTAAATTTCTTTGTAAATATTTTTATGTGCATTCTGATTACAATTAAATATTTGTAAAAGTACTTAAATTTATTTTTAAATTCCTTTATTTTCCGTTCCTCTACATCACAATTTCTATGCTGAAAATTAAAAATACTTTAATTCTAATGTAATTTTTAGCATTGCTTTTTGTTTGGGAAAACATTTTGCTATGTTTATATTATTATTTCCATATTTGTATCATCAAGAGGCATGGAAACACAGATCTTGAAATACCACACAGAAAAACGGAATGATTTACTGCTGTCTACAAATGTGTTTTTGCTTTCATTTGTAAAATAGCCAATCTTGTTTATGGGGATATTTTTGTAGACAGCATGCAGAAATCTTCTGCATACTGCCTACAAAATTAGGATCTGTCTACAAAATTATTATGCAAGCTGTCTACAAAATAATGATGTCACGTTTTATAATCTTTTATGAAATATTATATCTACGCAATGAAATACATACGCTAGAAAAATGAAATACTCTTACAGAGCAGTTTCCCCTCTCCATTTTGGTGAAATCCTTCACCTCTCAAAAACAGCATTACGAATAAAGTACTGGGTTTTCGTAATCGTATCATATACCATTCCATAATTCTACTAGTCCCTTAATTGAATGAACACAAATAAGGGAGAATGAGACAGTGATAGCTATAGCAGGACTTGATATGCAATTCAGAAGTTATCTCATCTTCTGAGTCATTTCCAAAACTATATGGGTTTTTTTATTAAGGGAAAGTTGTTGCCTTAAATTTTCTATTTGGATATGGTTTTTACCGACGAGAATATTTTTTATAAAATCTAATTTTCTTTGGAGACGATACATTTTGCAAATGCACCATCTCGAATCATGATTTGTTTGCGTCTGTGTTAATACAAATCGGAGGAGAGTAAGAGAGACAGAGATACAAACACGAGTTCTTGGAACACCACCAAAAACGGAATTATTCATCTCTGTCTACAAATGTGCTTCTATATTCATTTGCGCAATTGCCAATCTCGTTTTGTGGCGGTATTTTCGCAGACAGCGTGCATAAATCTT
Organism: Parasteatoda tepidariorum; assembly: GCF_043381705.1. Classification (NCBI taxonomy): domain Eukaryota; kingdom Metazoa; phylum Arthropoda; class Arachnida; order Araneae; family Theridiidae; genus Parasteatoda; species Parasteatoda tepidariorum. Next base: position 15,148,006 of record NC_092206.1, read on the forward strand.
CCCTACTCGCTGGAGTTAAGGCAAACATGAAATACCTCTTCGGAATAGTTTCCACTCTCCATTTTGGGAGAAATTCTTCCCCTCTAAAACACAGCATTTAAAGAGGAACATGAGAAAGTCTTCATCATTTGCATATGGTTCCCATGACTTATCGAATTCGAACAACTTTCTCGGGGATGCAAGAGAAGGTAAAGCAAGCCTCACGCGAAATTAATTCGGCAGCAATTACCGTTTGCAGAATTCAAGGCGGCCAAGTATTTGGCGGAGTCGGTGTTCCTTATTCCTGGGATGTTTGTAGCTTATCATTCATCAACACAGAAAGGGTGGGTTTATCCACAGCTCCCCCCCTCAATTTGCGATTGCGAGAGGCATATTGTTGCGGGTAATGGGCATCGTTATTGCAGAATGCTTGGGAAATTAGAAAACCAGTACTTCACTCTTAAATGAATATGTACACTGTTTGAATGAAATTATAAAAGCAAATGGCATATAAAAGAGATTTTAATGTTTGGCTTGAATGGAGAAAAAAATAAGAAGCATCAGTTGTTTTTTTAGTAAATTTTTATTATTGCTGATAAATATTTACTTAATAACTCATTTTTTTTTTATTCAAGACAAGTAATTTTGTTCAATATTTTCAAGCAGCATAATTTTTTTTAAAAAAATTGGTTGCAAAAATTATATTCGTTATTTAAAAAAATAGTTTTGTTATAAATTTATAATTGATTAAATTTTTTTATGTTTAATTAAAGATTTTTATACTGCTTTTCACATTTGTTTTATACCAGTTTTTTTATTGCTTTTAAAAAAAAAATTTCAGTCAGAAAAATACTAGACAATCGTTTTATGATCTATTTTTTTAATGAAAAATAAAATTAACAGTTTAAACTAATCAACTTTATTAGGTGAAATATAAAGAACTTTGTCCTACACTAAAACTTTGTTATCTGGATCAAATTATGGGACAAAGTACTGGCGTTTGGGAGCATCATCCGAAAAATCCCTTTTTTTCGTCTATATTATATTGTAATTCTTGCAGTATTATATATTTATTTCGAATGGTTCAGTGGTTTTACGACAATTAAGGCAACAATAATTACCTGTATAAATTATGGTTCATCAGATTTCTTGTTCTGTAACATGTTCCTGTAAAAATGGATTTTACGGTGAACTGTATTGACACCCTCAGTACATTTTACAGTTATAATACATTTTACTGTAATTTTAACCCGAATTTTTTAAAGTGCACTGTGTAACGCTAAAACTACTTTGTTTTAAATAGCACGAATAATGTTCAAACAGTTAAAAAAAAAACTAGTGTTAAATGAACAATGTTTAACGAATACGTTGAATAATGCTAAAACAGTTAAAATATTACTTAGTTTTTTGATTTATAATCCAAATAAAACGAATGTCATCTTAAAATTTTATTAAAGCTCCATAATTTAATTTCCGCTTATTAAAGCTATATTAATAGCAAGGCACAAAAGTAGATTATATTTTAATAAAATTTTGGGTCCCAGCTATGTTTTTTGCGAGCTGTGGTGATTGAGCGAGTAGAATTTCCCGACTCATTCAAGTGACACTCATACATAAGTTTTATTGCTCATAATAATAAAGTGAAGGATTAGGTATGTCCGGATCAAATTACGGTTAAAAATAATACAGAAACTTAGGTAGCCAGTATATTTTTAGTGAAATTTTACGCAGCAGAAAATCTGTTATGACATAATTTTTACAGTAATATTTGCTGTAAAAAATTACTGAATCACTGTAATTAATTAAATAATACTTTACAAATTACAGTATGGAATTCTCCGGTAAAAATGTAATTTAAGGTAAAATTGATTTTACGGATGCTGCATTCAAGGTGACCACACTTTTTACCGTAATTTGATCCGGAATACTTATTTGATCCGTGCGTACACTCATCCTTAAGTGGCTACCAAAATTGCAAAAGTGGATGCAAATTTTATTATTCCATTCTTCTTTTATTTTAAATTTTATTTTATAAAAATCCTGTACAGTTTCTTAGTAATTTTTTTAACGTAAAATCACTTGTGTTTTTAGTCATATTGATTAACATATACTGACTGCTGTATGGTAAACCTATAAGCAAAGATGAACTATAGGTTTGCAAATATGATATAGGTACATTGTAAATATGATATAATTTACAAATAATTCGCGTAATTTTTAAATTCAGAAAATGTACACACAGAAATTTATAAACATACTGTAAAAATTTCCTGATCAAATCACGGTAAAGAGAACAGGAACTAATTACAGTAAAAAGTACCGGTACTCAGGGTTCCGGTACTTTATGCAATAAGAATCCACTTTTACCGGAGCTTGTTACGGAACAAAAAATCTGATATACCGTCATTTTTGCTGTAATAACTACCGTAAAATCATTGAATCATTCTAATTAAATAAATATTTTTGTAAATATCACGATGTAATATTTTACTGTAAAATCTATTTTACGAATGATACACCCAAAGTGTCGGTACTTTAAACCGTAATTTGACCCTGAATTTATTTCAGCGCACGTGAAAAAAATTTGTGAAATAATAGCGGGTACATTATATACTTCTTCACTTGGTTTAGGGGAAATTTTTTAATTGTACTGCCACGTGCATAATTATTTTTAAAAATCACAACCAAAATTTTTAAAAATAATAGAAAAAGTTGTAATAACTGTTTATCCTCCTAAAGCTAGAATTTTAAAGTTCATTTGCATAATAACTGTATTAAGTTACTAAACACGTTGTTAAAAAAACTGCTATTTAATTACCGGCACGAATTGTTTTTAATTTTTAGCTTATTTATTAAAGGAGATGTAACCATATACGTTATGAGCTGCAGCTCTTTTCTAAAAATTAGTACTTGAATGTTGTTATATATTCTTACTTGAAATCAATGTAATTTTCAAGGTCAGTGTTAAGAAGTATATGGATTCATCTTTTCTTGAAGAAATAAATAAAACAGTTTTTAAGTAAATCTGCAACTGAAAAAATTTACAAATTAGTAATATATATATTTTTTAAAAGGCATATTACTACAACAATTTCAGTGTTATAAGTAATAATTGAAAAAAAAAAGTTAAATGCGTGAAAGAACAATAGATTTTCGCATTGTTAAACTTTTTTCTCCCTAAGGATATGTGACTGAAACAGTTTTAACATAAAGCTATGAGTAAACGGGTTTCTTTTATTTTATTTTTTTTTTCTTTATTAAATGACCAAATCAAAATTTTAGCACTAAGTTATTAATAAATAGCTTCTTAAAAGAAATATAACTGAAGAAAATTTAGCATCATAAGCTATAGGTATTTTCGTTTCTTCAAATGTATATACTTATAACAATTTTGACATCATGAGTTATAAATATATATGACTGAAAATTTTTTAGTAACATTAGTTATGAATAAATACTCTCTCAAAAGATGTATGACTAAAACAATTTTAACATTGTAAGTTTTGAATAATTTTTCTCCTTCATAAGTGTATGACTGAAACATTTTTAACATAAATAAATCTTTTCTTTAACAAAATATATGACTGAAACAATTTTACCATAAGTTAAAACCGAAATGTTTCCTGCAAAGATATATACTAGCAATGGATGGGAAGACCAAATCTATTGAAACACCAAAACGCTCGGTAATTTTTATCGAAGTACTTTGTTAAGGATCCTAGTAATATTAACAATAAAATATGGTTTTATAATGTTGTATAAAATTTAGTAAATGTGATAAAATTTTGTAATTTTGTAATTTTAACACTTTAGAGCACGACATAAAAACCATACGTTCAGTTAAACTTACTTTTCAGTTTAGTATTTTCTCCTAAGTGTATGATAATAAGAACTATAATTTTACATACCAGAATTTCCGGTAAATCGTTACCACATGAATGAAAAAACTACCAAATGAATAATTTAAATAACATATATTTTTTCTTTCATTGCCTGTGTGGTAATTTTACCATAATTATTTTCTCCGTGTAACATCTTTAGTTATAAATGTAACTGAAACAATTTAAGCATTATAAGATATAGATACTTTTTTTTTCTTCAAATGCATATGACTATAACAATTTTGACATCAAAAGTTATAAATATATATGACTGAAAATTTTTTAACACTATTAATTGTGAATAAATACTCTCTTAAAAGGTGTATGACTAACGGTTACTGTACAGTAATTTTTCCAGAATTATTATATTTGTAACATCGTTAGTTATAAATGTAACTGAAACAATGTAAGCATTATAAGCTATTTGTATTTTTTTTCTTCTTCAAATGTATATGACTATAACAATTTTGACATGATAAGTTATAAATATATGTGACTGAAAATTTTTTAGCATTATTAATTATGAATAAATACTCTCTTAAAAGATGTATGACTAACGGAAAACGTGCGGTAATTTTTCCAGAATTATTATATTTATAACATCGTTAGTTACAAATGTAACTGAAACAATTTAAGCATTATAATCTATTTGTATTTTTTTTCTTCTTCAAATGTATATGACTATAACAATTTTGACATGATAAGTTATAAATATATATGACTGAAAATTTTTTAGCATTATTAATTATGAATAAATACTCTCTTATAAGATGTATGACTAACCTTAAATGTGCGGTAATTTTTCCAGAATTATTACATTTATAACATCGTTAGTTACAAATGTAACTGAAACAATTTAAGCATTATAAGTTATTTGTATTTTTTTTTCTTCAAATGTATATGGCTATAACAATTTTGACATGATAAGTTATAAATATATATGACTGAAAATTTTTTAGCATTATTAATTATGAATAAATACTCTCTTAAAAGATGTATGACTAACGCTAAATGTGCGTTAATTTTTCCAGAATTATTATATTTACAACATCGTTAGTTATAAATATAACAAACAATTTAATCCTTATAATTCGTAAATAAATATTTTCTTAAAAAAATGTGTGACTTAAAGCATCATAAGTAACAGATAAAACTTTATTTTTAGGTTGCTTCAGCAGCAAATGCAGCAACAGCACTTAAAACAACAATCGAACGGAGGCAGCAACAATAGTTCAGCCAGCTCAGGAATTCTGAGCGGGCACCACCATCATTTACACGGTAGCAGCCCCACATTAAACGGCGGCAACAATGGCTCATCGACCGGCGGCGGAGATTCCAAGCACCGTCGGCGCATGGGAGGCGGTCGCGACTCGAGCGGGCGGCCAGACGAGGACGACGATGACGACAGGATCAACATTCTCGACGATGACGATGATAATTCGAACGGGAGTTTTGGGAGTCTTTGCGGGAGCAGTGCACCCCCTAGTAGTCCTGCCGCTGTTTCCACGACGTCGGACTCGAGTCGCAGCCCCTCTCCACACCACGGTCACCACACGAGCAACAACCACAACAACCACCACCACCACCATCATCACAATAATAATCATCACAATCATCATAGGCCACCACAACCTTGACCGAGTGAATAATTATTGCATTTTAGAACTTTGATATATAATTTTGAATATATCTATATACTATATAAATCGAGAGAAGTAACAGGCACAGGAACGAATCGAGATATCATCTCTACTAATGAAGAAGATAAAGCAATTTAGTAACTCTTTTAAAAATATAACTTGAAGAAAAAGAACGGAAAAAAACATGGAGTTTTTAACTTCAGAAGCTTTTTATTTCTGAAATAGAAAAAATAAGGAACGAAAATGAAATTTTGATTATTTTAATACGTAAGTTTATACAACTTTTAATTTCAGAAAAAAAATTATCCTTGCTGGTATATTATTATAGATAAGGTTTTAAATAAGTATATTTTATTTAAATTAAAAATTAATTATAAATAAGGATAAAACTGTTGCTTTTCCATCACCGAGTCATGAATTTTTTTTATCATTTTGAACTGAAGTAGTTAATCGCAACACATTTTATTATAAAATAATTTAAATTGTTAATGTTATTTTCATTTTAATTTATTTTAATTTTTTTTATTCAGAAAATTAATAATTTTAAAAAATGATCAATTTCAGACAGTTGATGACAAAATATTTATTAATAAGACTAATAAAGAGTTAAAACTATTTTAAATTAACAGATTAATTATCTTTTATGAGTAACTACACATTCACTTGCCATTATAATAATTTAAAGAGATCATCAATAGCAAAATTATTTCAGTTAGAAAAATTTTGATCTTAGGAAATTTTAAAGATTGATAACATGATTTCGATAATGTATTTTTAAAAACAAGATAATTTTTATTTTAAATTGAAGATTTAGAATGTTCTTTGTGATATTAAAATAAATATTGTGAAATAAAATGTTAATAGAGGCTTGATTCGTTCTTTTACGAACTATATATTGAATGAGCTGTGCCTATGCCTATGTACTTTATGAAGACTCTTTAATCTATGTATATATGTGTCCCAGAGATTTTTGAATATTGATCCGGTGGTGATTTTCATATCATGTAAACAATGCTGTGAATATTATACATAATTTCTCATATTAATTAAATATCGCTAAAAGATTTTACAGAATATTTTACATTATATATAAACAATTATTTTGAAACTTTCAGAAATTATGCTGAAGTACGAATTCGATATGGCACCTAAAACAGAGCATCGATTACTTTTCTTTGTCTGCTAAAATTTGTTTAGTTGTATGTTATTAAAAATTATAATTGTTGTAAAATAAAATTGTGTGTATTATTGAAAATGGAAATACTATAATATTAATGCAAGTTAAAATAATATATTATTGTAGCTAAAATAATATTTTTTTTCATACAAGAAGCGTTTGATTTAAACTTTGATATTAACTTTGTGTTTTTTTAAAAAATACACTTTATTTATTCTATTTAAATAAGTTTTCGCAGTTAATTAAAAAATGGCTATAATTTTTATGAGTGCATAGTATAATGAAATGCTGCATGAATAATAATTAATATTCCAATGACTGATTTATATTTTGTAATACTTTAGTTTATAAAGTTTAATTTGTTCAAAAATTAACCAAAAAAAATATTAATCTATTATTAACTTTTATAAATCTTTAAATAATCTTCAAATGAATTTTTTGGATTAATAATGTAAGTTATAAGTTTACTTTTATAAATATACTATAATGCAGTATTTTATGAATCTAAATTTGATTTATCGCGCATTCTTTAAATTTATCAATTAAATAGTTAACATTCTTTTATCTATACAAATTCTCGTTGTCAGTGCTTTATTTTTATCAAGCCTATGAAATTCGATTCCCTAATTACTTTCATGACGAAGATGGCATATCCTTTTTGTCGAACAATCGATTGAACCAAGAAATTATAGTACCCGTATCAGTGGTATCAACTTCCGAAATCAAATATAAGTTTCATTATCGTCTTTGAGCGAATTATCGTCGTCGAATTCAATATCGAGGAAAATTACCAATAAATCAATTTTGATGCCACAAATTTTCGCTACCGGATTAATTGTATAATTTTAAATCATTAACTGACATTAGGTAATATTTTAAAGAACGTTTCCCTTTTTTAACTGTTTTTCATGATACGGAATGATAGTTTTATTCAGATTATGTGACAGAAAGTAAAAAAAAAATTTCAGTACTTTAAAAATTTCGAAAATTTCATTTAAAAAACTGTGTGCCATGGTTTTGATAACTACATAATCACAATGTTTGTGTCCAGAAAAGTTTTAATTATAGATGCACATTATTAGCCCAATTTTTTGTTTTTTCAAGAATTTTACTTCAGTTTTCATTTTCCGTTACTTAGCTTTACTGTAAGAATTAGTAAGAATAAAATTTACCAGAACAATTTCTAATAACCACAAAAAATAAAAACAAAAACCCTTCAAAATATCACTTAAATTTGATGCTGATATTAATAATTTGAGAAACTATTTTCCTTTCTTTCTTCAATTACAGTAATATGAATGATTTGTAATTGTTGTTATTATTTCGCAAGTGAATTAAAAAAAAAATTTCATATTGAATATTTTATTCTTCTGAAATAATAATAAATTTAGTATAATAGTAATTATAAATATGTTTTCCTCTAAAAATAATGCGTAAAAAAAGAAAATAAATAAAGATTTTTGCGAAAGTTTGAATAAAGTTTATACACGTTGCACTTATTGTAACGACTAAAACAAAAAAAACAAAAAACAAAAAAAAAAAAACCCTTTTTTAAAGATTATTATGAACAGAATGAACAAGAACAACTTTGCATTGCATAAAGAATAAACTGTTAATACAAACTGTGAATAAACTGTGAACACAAACTGTGAAATTTATGCTAAAAAAAATTTAAATAATTGATTGACTTTTTTTTCTTCATTCTCAAAGTAAATTTTGCCATTATTGTCATTATAGAATTCTTTCCTTTTTTTGGTTTATTTGAGATTATATTTCTCTTTCACCATTTTTTTAAAACATTTTTATGAATAGAATGAGCTTCGTTTAAAAAAAACTATTCTTTTCTTTTTCTCTTTCTTGCTTTCCTTTTCCTTATTTACAAAATATTTTTCATTATTTCTCAAAAGAATTTTTTTTTTCAAATTGAAGGATATGCTCCCCTTTACCCACCTCCATTTATTGCAAATAGAAATGACAAGAACAGTTTTTAAATTGTTTAACAATTGAAACTATGAGCATTTTATTTCAATTTTAATCAACAATTCAAAAAACTGCCAAATTTTCCTTTTTTTATTTATAAAACAAATTTTGTTGTTTCTTCTCAAAATAAATCTATTTTAAAAAATAAGAACTTTTCCTCAAAATTTTATTGATTAGTTGCAACCCAAGGCCATGTATCCCGAAAAGTTTGAATGGCTTTATTCAGGTATTTAGCATCATGTGATGCAGAAAATTTAACACTAATTGAGCATGCATTATCTACCAATTCACCAGGTCCTTTTGGCCTAAAGGCTTAGGCCAGGGAATACGGTTATCTTTAAGGGGTGAATAATAAGTTTATTCTCATATGGTTGGTTGACAGAAGTTCATTGCGTGATTCAATTACATTCAAGAAGCACGTCAAAATCGAGTTTATTTTGAATTACTTTTATAATACTAGCGACCTTAAAAATAACTTCTTTTTGTTAATACCTAATTCAACAAATTTTAAACGATGAAATGTTTTGTGAGTTGTATGAATCTAAAATAATGTTTCTTTTATAATTTTTCTTTTATAATTTTTCTTTTAATACTTTTATTTATGAATATACATGTAATAAAACAGGTTTTTATTGCTTACATCTCACATATTAATGCGTTATAACGACGATATAATAATAACGAATTTAAAAATTGCTTACTTTTGTTAATATTTCATTCAAAAAATTTTAAAAGCTGAAATGTTTTGTGAGTTGTATGAATCTAAAATAATTTATCTTTTTAATTTTTCCTTTATTACTTTTACTTATGAATATACATATAATAAAACAGGTTTTTATTGCATACATCTCGCATATTAATGCGTTGTAACGACGATATAATAATAATAACAAAATTAAAAATAGCTTCTTTTTGTTATATTTCATTCAACAAGTTTTAAAAGATGACATTTTTTGTGAGTTGTATGAATCTAAAATAATTTATCTTTTTAATTTTTCTTTTATTCCTTTAATTTATGAATATGCATACAATAAAACAGGTTTTTATTGCATACCTCCCGCAAATTCCTGCGTTATAACGACGTAACGTGTTCTCATAAAAAGATTTTGAAAAAGAAATTAAAATACAGAGTAATTTTCGTTTGTGTAAAATCATAACAGTAAGGTATATAAGAAATAAAATATAAGAAATAAATTTAACGCAGCTTTTCATTTTTAAAAATATACCATTAATCAGATTAGATAATTTTTTTGTAATACATGTCATTAGTAACTATTTTCATTGTACTTTACAAATAGGTAAATTTTGATGTAAAAATTACATTAAAAACCAGTCGTAAAATATGTAACAAATATAATACAAACTAATTTTGCATTGGTTTAAGTAGTGATTCTTAATTATATAATTTCTGCATGATTTTTTTTATAGTAAACAGATTTGCCCAAATTTTACTCAATATTAGTTAAAAGTATAAGCTCTTTCTAATATTTATTGATTTAAATTATCTTTTGTTATGCACTCATAAAATTATCTTATAATAACCCCGTGCTTTTTTAGTAAAACAATTATACACGAAGAAAAAGTTATAGTTAAATTACAGTTCGGTATGGAAATAACATTTCTAGGAAAAAAAAGAAAGAAAAACATAATTTTAATTAGAATAGAAATAAATGGTATTTAAAACAATATATTTGCTGATTTTTTAATACATATGGCAACGGTTTACCGGTTTTCAAAATTATAATTTTTACTACCACTCATATAGTAAAGAATACAAAACTAAAAAGTAAATTTAACCGAATAAATGGTTTTTATGTCAAGCTATAAGATATCACGTAAAAGTTACAAAATTTTACCACATTTACCATATTGTAGATCCATATTTTATTGTTAATTTTACCAAACTCATTACCGAAGATCAATGATCAAACGCAAAAAGTACCGTTCTTTTTGGTGTTCTCATAAAGCCAGGAAAGCGGTAAAGTTTACCACATTCTGTTAGTTTTGACCATATTTTTTTCTCAGTGTAAAATGATTTTAATCGATGTCTGCTTTTAGATCGAATAGATGCCCAGATTTCTTAAATAAATTAAGTCTTTACTTGAATGAGTATTCAGTCTGAACATTTAGCCATTTGTGAGAAAATTATAATAAGAAAATAATACTTATAATAACATGACAATAAATAATACTTATGAAAGATTTCTTTTTGAAATAATTGTTACCGACATCATAAATAAAAATCGTTTCTTGATTTTGCAAGCAAAATCAACCATAAAGAAGTTGTACATAGTATATATATGTGCGTGTGTGTGTGTTAAAAAAAATTAAATGAGGCATTATTTTGTGTGAGCGCTTGTTTAAATTGAATGTATGATTGTATAATATATGTAATGTGATTGTTAATATTTCTGATATTTAAACGTTCAATTTACCTTAAGTTCATTAAATTTCATAAATAACAAATTTTAAAAGTTCTTTTGAAATGCAGAATAATTTCTTATAAATTGTGAATTGGAGTGGAAATTATTGTATCTTAAGTTTATAAAACTTGTTATGTAATGCAAAATTCTTGAATTGTAACAGATAATTATTTGTACATTTGTACAACAGAGTGTTCACATAGTTTGAAAAGGCTTGTTCCCTACAGTAGAGTATTTTTACAACAAATTTTATTTTTCTGTATAATATAGTAATATAATTAATATAATTGAATTAATCATGCAAGCATGATTCAATATAGAATTACAGTGAGTTTGAAGAAATTGAAAAAATCCTCTACTGTTGTTATTGTTTATGAAACAAAACATTGGGAACAATACTGCACAATAACTTCTTGTATCCTTCACTGAAATCGTGAGAATGTTTTTCAAAATAAATAAGAAAAAGAAAGTTGATCAGTTTTTTTCTTCATTAAAACACATTATAAAATTGTAAGATAATAATATTACACAATTTTAACACTTGTCACAACATTACACTCTCAGAAATAAGACTATCACTTTTGACGATTCAGTAGTTATTGAGCTATATTTCGTTAATTTTGAGAATCATTTCGCCACGAAATCACATTTGTTGTGACTAAACGGGAACTCTCAAGACGAAAATGTTTCCTCAATTCTGAACTCCATCACAGTACATTGTGAACCTCATCACAATGCACTAGAATGAAGATTAGACATTCGAAACTAGAATGACAAAATAAGTCGACTGGAATGTATGGTGGTCAACGAGTTGGCTTTATTCCAGAAAAATCCCGTGTTAAAATCCCACTTCTTTCAATTTCTCTCTCTGTTCTATCTGTCTTTTTTTTTAATATAACCATCGATGAACAGACGACCAAATTTTGAGTTTACTACTACTAATATTCAACTCGTATCCTTGTAATTTTGGACCCAATACAGAAGACAAGGGAACTCCTGGATCAAGTAGTGGGAGAAATTTACTTTGCCGGAAGACTTTTTGATGGAACTAACCCGCATTTGGCGAGGAAAATCTCGAAAACTTTCCGGCGGTTAGCCTGACGGAAGGGGGACTCTAACCCATGATCCATCTACCACCGAGGATAATTTACGTCAGCGTTGTGATCGGTACGAGCCAGGTTCTGAATTTCTATCAACCACCCATCGTTGGAATTCGAACTCGGGGACCTTGTTGGTAGGGAAATGCTCTATCTCTTGATCCACCAACCCTCTTGTCTGTCCTTCTTATATTGTTGTAAACTGCCTATGTATGACCTACCTATGTATGTTGTAGCCACCTATGTGTGCTGAGCCACCTATATATGGGGCCCACGAATAAGTGCTTAAGAATACCACCCGTCAGATATACCATGAGGCACTACAAGTGCCACATGTTATTTAATTATTTATTTATTTAAAAAATAAAATGACGAAATATTTCTTCCCATTTGACGAAATTCATTTACTTCGAAGAAGTGACAATAGTTACTTCGTCTTTTTGAAGATCGGTTTGGTCGTAGTATTAAATAGGAAACGATTTCTTCAAAAACGTAGAAGATTTCATGAAACTTGAGTATCCATTTTTTGCAATAATAACAAGATAATTATTATAGATAATACTGCTTAAGCTGGAAAGTTGTTAACACCACCTAACACCACTTAACATCACCTAACTAAGCCACAGTTTTCTGATTTGCTCCGTTACAGTAAGGAATTAAGCGTTTTCTTCATTTTACCTCGGTGATGTGAAAATTGATGAATTACGTTTCATTATAGTTCAAAATATTGTTTGTCTCATTCTATCAACGCCGACCGCCCTGGGGGCAGGGAACTGTCCTTGCATCCGAAAGGTTCTGGGTTCGAATCCCGGGCAATGCATGGATGTTCTTTTCTTCTCTGTAATATGTGTCCTCTCAGTGGGAGCGACTTGGCCCACCTAATATGGTGCCCCTGAAAGAGAGGTCAACAAAATTTCCCTGTATATGCCTGAATTGACGGATGTTAACACAGATGGGCATTGGAAAAAGAAAAATCATTCTATCAACTAATTTGTTAAAATTTTTACTTAATTCTTTAGATATAGAAAAATAAATAACTGGCATTATTTTTCTTACTGTTAATAATATTTTAAGCAGCTAGTTTCTTTGCATTATAATTTTTAAAATGATTGATGATCAACTAATATATTGATCGTTTGATTAAAGAAACTTGGAATATTTTAAATTGAGAAAAATAAATAAATTACATTGTGTTATTTTAAGCGAATAGAAGTGCTTCAACAACAATCTTATCTTCACTTTAACGAGAATAGTAGGTAATGTGCAGATTAAGGAGTAACAAGTAGGTATACTGGGGCCACGGTGACTCAGAAGATAGAGCGGTCACCTCCAATGAGGTGAACCAGGTTCGAATCCCAGCATTCTCTGGTCGATATGAAATCTGTTACCAGTTCATAGTGCTGACATAAAATATCATTAGTGGTAGATGGATCAAGGGTTAGAACCCTCTTATCGTCTGGCTTACCATGGGGTGTTTTAGGGGTTTTCTTCAGCATGTAACGCTAGTTTGCACACAATGCACTTTAACGAGTACTTACTTTTTAGATCAGATTACCTCGGTCGGTTTAAGAATGAAATTTTTGTCCTTTTGGATTCTCACACATTATAAAAGAATTCGGATTAAATTGCGGATCCGGATCAAAAATTCGGATTAAAGTATCGGTATTTTGGGGGCATTATTCATAAAATCCATTTCACCGCAAAATTCATTTTTACCATCAAATTTTATACCGTAATTTTTACAGTAATATATACTTCAGAGAATGACCCAGTGATTTTACGGTAATTATTACTGAATACCTTAAGATGACATTTTATACTTTTATTGATAAAACCAAATTTATCGAATATAGAAATCTTGCTTATACGAAAATCATTTCATTTTGTGTAAAAATTATAAAATTATGGGTAAAGCAACGAAAAAAAATTCAACGAAGGTTAGTTACAACATCATATTACATCTTATTAAACTTAAAAGGAAAAAAAAACTTGGTATGTTCCTGGGTTGAATACCTTAAAATGACACTTTATACTTTCATTGATAAAATAATTTTCTGACTTAAATAGTTAAAGAAAAAGAGCTTGGTATTGTCCTAGGTTCAATACCTTAAGATAGCACTTTATACTTTCATTGATAAAGTAAATTTGTAACTTAAATAAATAAAGGAAAACTTGGTATTTTCTTGGGTTGAATACCTTAAAATGACACTTTATACTTTCATTGGTGAAATAAATTTTCTGAATATAAAAATCTTGCGTACACGAAAATCATTGCAACATATATAAAAATTATGAAATCATAGGCAAAGTCTTGAAAAAAAATTCAACGAAAGTTAGTTACAGCATCATGTTCCATCTCATCCAACTTAAACAAAACAAAAAACTTGATATCTTCCTGGGTTGAATACCTTAAGATGACATTTTATATTTTCATTGATAAAACAAATTTACCGAATATAGAAATCTTGCGTATACGAAAATCATTTAATTTTGTATAAAAATTATAAAATTATGGGCAAAGCAACGAAAGAAAAATTCAATAAAGGTGAGTTACAAGGAAAAAAAAACATCATATTCTATCTCATTTAACTTAAACAGGAAAAAAAAAACTTAGTATCTTCCTGGGAATACCTTAAGATGACATTTTAAACTTTCATTGATAAAGTGAATTTATCGAATATGAAAATCCTGCGTATACGAAAATCACTTCAACTTGTATAAAAATTATTAAATTATGGGCAAAGCAACAAAATAAAATTCATCGAAGGTTGGTTACAACATCATATTCCATCTCATCTAACTTAAAAAGAAAAAAAAACTTGGTATCTTCCTGGGTTGAATACCTTATCCACAGCCTATTTCAAACAAAGTGAAAATTTAAAATTCATATACTGAAAAAGCATACAAGTATATCAAGATTAATCACTTAGTGAATCTTTGAATATTTATTATGGTTGAACGGTTAATTAAGTCCCCACAAAATCTCTATTTACATAACCCGATGTATTTTTTTTTCTTCCGTGAGGGAGGATAATCGTGAAAAGGCTAATTATATCTCACTAATTACTCACGAATTGCGTGTGAGACCCTTTATTAAATAATTAGCTAACAAGATTGTCAAAGTTCCGACGGAGGGTGGATAAATTAGAAATTTAAATTAATTAAGAAGTCTTCTTTCGTTTTTAAAATGTTCATTTGAAGTTTTACTTAATTTTATGCTGCAAGCTCAAGAAATTTTTGGTACTTGTGACAGTAATCGTCGATTTTCACATTATGTTATTAATTGTTAATGTACATTATTTTGTAAAACACTCATTTAAAAATGTGGTTTTATTACATGCTTAGTTAAATAGATTGACACCAGATAGAAAAATGATTTCTAATTTTTAAGACTATAATTTTCAGACACATACCTGTTACTAAAAGGAATAGAAAGGAATTTTGCTTTGTTTTTAGAGGAAAATTGCCTTTTAGAAACTCAATACTTAAAATGATAAGATCATAATTATAGAATTTTGTTAAAAATATATTAAGTCACTTATATAAATAAATTATCTTTTAAAATATGTTAAGTTTTCTTAAATCGGGTTAGCAACGAGAAATTATATAAGAAAACCACCTTCATCTATTAATAATAAAATAAAATAAAAATTAAACAATAAATTAAATTAGTAAATTAAACATTAAAAATATTCCAAGATTGAAATGGTGTGAAAAATTTTAAATGGATTATTGATTCATCAAATTTATGCTTATCAATGCATGAAAAAAAAAATCTGATAAAAATACCGAAGTGTATGGTAATGATCTTTCTGAAAAAAAAAACACAATTAGGGCTACTAAAAACAATATATACGATATTTAAACCATTGGTAATTTTTCCGCTCATATGGTAACAGTTTAACGAAAATAGTGGTTTTCAAAATTATAGTTCTCATTACCACACGTTTAGTAAAAAATACAAAATTAGAATGTAAATTTAACCAAAATGGTTCTTATGCAATTATCTAAAGAATCACGATAAAATTAACAAATTTTACCACATTTACTGAATCTGTCACATACTATAAATCGCTACTTCATTGTAAATTTTTCCAAAATCATTACCAAAGCCTTTCTGCGAAAAGTGCACCGAGCCTTTTAGTGTCCCATAGAGCCAGGAACACGGTAAATTTTGCAATGTTCTAGTAGTTTCAGGTATTCTAGTAGACCATACCTTCTTTCTTTGCGCAATTCATTTTTAGAAGGATTAAACTGATTACATTGCATTAAATTGTACAGTATAATATATCTACATATACAGATATCTGAATTACCTAGTTACAAGACTTCGTAAGCGATATCTAGATTTTTTATGGAATTTATATTTTTTTTCGTCACTTTCAGAGAGAATATCTGTTATATGGCATTAAAGAATTAACTTTTTTACATTTATGCTCAGTTCTTTTATTTACAGGAAAAAAAATCAGGAACTTGCGGGATTCTTAAATTAATTATTGCCTCTTTGAGTTTATCTTAATTAATTATCATAAACATCAATTCAACGATTCCAAAGATAGATAACATGCGTAATTAAAAAATAAGATATAAACTTAATAACAGTCACTAAGAATCAAAACTATTATCAAGCACCAAAACTAACACCAAATTCCCATAGAGCCTTGCAAAACACAATTTAACACTTCATTACAGTTGCAGGAAATATGCACCGTAATATGGTTCAAATTGTAACTCACTTTTTATTATTATGGTAATAATATGGATCAACGTTTAACTGATTTTTTGAAAACATGGGAATACTGAGTACGAGCACGAAAATGACAGTACTGAGAAACGAGAACTTGTGTACTAAGGCAGAGCTATTCAATACGCAGAGAAACATATATAAAAAATGATATAGTAGAGAGATTTTGCAAAGTGTAAAATTTCTTCTAAATTTGTTTTTCAGCTCTAAATTTGTTTTTAATTTTGTATGTGCTCGCATAAAAATTTACCCACTAATCGCAATATCGTTAAATCGTAGCAAATAAAGTTGTCGTTATAGTTAATATAACACGAACGTGCACAAAATCTCACTATTAATTATATAAGGCAAACTGTAGTAGTACGAGGTAATGCAGTAAATCAATAGTTACAATATTTAACATGCTTGAAATTTATAAAATCTAACGCTATTTGCGTACATTTCATTGATAGTCTATCAAAGGCATTACTGGAATATTTTAATGCACCAGTAATAACCTCTTATAAGGTGTGGCTCATTTACGATAAATAAACGATTTAACATTAATCAGATATCCAGCTCCAACTTCAAATTCAGAAAAAAGNAAGGATTAAACTGATTACATTGCATTAAATTGTACAGTATAATATATCTACATATACAGATATCTGAGTACTAGTTACAAGACTTCGTCAGCGATATCTAGATTTTTTATGGAATTTATATTTTTTTTCGTCACTTTCAGAGAGAATATCTGTTATATGGCATTAAAGAATTAACCTTTTTACATTTATGCTCAGTTCTTTTATTTACAGGAAAAAAAATCAAGAATTTGCGGGATTCTTAAATTAATTATTGCCTCTTTTAGTTTATCTTAATTAATTATCATAAACATCAATTCAACGATTCCAAAGATAGATAACATACGTAATTAAAAAAATAAGATATAAATTTAATAACAGCCACTAAGATACGAAAATATTCCGAAGACCACACCAAATTATTGTACTTTTTTAATTTCATTACACGATACTAATGTGCAATTTGAACGAAAACATAACACATTTTAACACTTCGTTACAGTTGCTGAAAATATGCACCGTAGTATGGTTCAAAGTGTAAATCACTTTTTATTATTATGGTAATAATATGGATCAACGGTTAACTGATTTTTTGAAAACATGGGAGTACTGAGTACGAGCACGAAAATGACAGCACTGAGAAACGAGAACTTGCGTACTAAAGCAGAGCTATTTTATACGCAGAGAAGCATGTATAAAAAATGATATAGTAGAGAGATTTTGCAAAGTGTAAAATTTCTTTTAAAGTTTGTTTCTCAGCGCATGCGCACGGACAAAAATTTACCCATTACTCGCAATATTGCTAAGGTGTAGCAAATAAGGTTGTCGTTATAGTTAATATAACACGAATGTGCACAAAATATTACTATTAATTATATAAGGCAAACTGTAGTAGTACGAGGTAATGCAGTAAATCAATAGTTACAATATTTAGTATGTGCCGACTGGCCTGTGTAGGGGGCAGGGAACTGTCCTTGCATCAGAAAGGTTCTGGGTTCGAATCCCGGGCAAGGCATTGATGTTTCTTTCTCTCTATCTGTGTTCTATGTCCCTTCTCCTTTGTGTGTGAATGTGACCCACCCTATAAACGGATTGTGGTAGTGCGACGTGGGTGACGCTGCTCCGCCACAGGTGCCCACTGGGTAACGAAAAGAGAGTTAGCAGTTCTGGCACTTTCTGTGGCCAATGGACAATAGTTCCAAGTGCCCGCCATTTAAAAAAAAAATTTTAGTATGGTTGAAATTTACATAATATAACGCTATTTGCGTGCATTTCATTGATAGCCTATCAATAGGCATTACTGGAATATTTTAATGCACCAGTAATAACCTCTTATAAGATGTTGCTCATTTACGATAAATAAACGAATTAGAGTTAATCATATATCCTGCTCCAACTTCAAATTCAACAAAAAGTTTATTAATTAACCACAAATTTCTTAAGGAAAATACTACGAATACCACTGGAAAAAAAAAAACAAGAATGAAATAGCTCCTCAGCGAGTCCATAAAACTTGAATGAAACATTACCGAAAAAATAAAACTTCAATAACATAACCGAGAACTTTTTTATGAAACTCTAACCCCTTAAAAGAGGTTATACGAACAATGAAACTTAGCATTCTTTCTATTTTTCAGTTAGTCATTCAAAAGTATCTTTTCAAGGTTAATGTATTTATTCTTGTTACATTGTTTATTCCTTATCCAAATACCATATTGTTATACACTGTTTCTTTGGGATCTTGCCTTATTTTCTGGTACACTGTAAAAAATTTCGGATCAAATTACGATACAAAATACTGGCACTTTGGATGCATCATCCGTAAAATCCATTTTACTGCAAGATACATTTTTTAGAGTAAAATATTATACCGTAATTTTTACAATAATATTTATCTAATTAGAGTGATTCAGTGATTTTACGGTAATTATTACTGTAAAAATCACGGTATATCAAATTTTTTGTTTCGTGATATGTTTCAGTAAAAATGGATTTTACCGTAATTTAACCCGTTAATTTTTACAGAGTATAATATAATTTTATGAAAATGGTAAAATTTTGTAATTTTATCATGATACTTTAGAGATGAACGTAATAGAGAAAACGTAGAGATAAACGTAATACATAAAACGATTAATTTTGTGAAATTTAATTTTCAGATTTGCTTTTTATTACCAAATGTATGGTTTTAAGAAGTATTATTTTTAAAATAGAAATTTTCGGTCAACAAATGAATGGTTTAAATACCGAATGTTCTGTTTTTATTAACCAGAAATATGTTTTTTTTTCAACTAAAAATGTCATTACCATACAGTACGGTAATTTTACCTGAATTTTTTTTCTCCGTGTCTGTACGGCACAACGTCTATCCGTGTGCAATATGCCTACAATATGTATATTATAAATGCAATATGTCTTTTTGTAGTAGCTACATACGCTTGAATGCAATATGTTTTTTAAGATAGTTTCTCGCAATATAAACAAGATATCGAAACGAGCAATAATTCAATAATAATAAAACATCATACTGGTTAGACGTTGTTAATAGATGGTCTAAAAAAATGCACAGCAATATTATAAGTAGTAACTTATAAAAGAAAAGCTTCCACACAATGTAATAAAATGCAATTTTTTGGCGATAAATACACGATTCAAGACTATCTATATATCCTACAACAACTGTAACTTAAATTTCTTTAGAGAAATTCTACATTAATAATACTGCTGGGAAAAAAAATGATCAAATGACTTCTTGGAGAATCCATAAAACTTCAATGAAACATAACCGAGAAAATAAAAACTAACCACTTTTTTGGGAAACTCCAATCCTTAAAAGAGGTTATACGAACAATAAAACTAAGCGATCCTTCTATTTGGCGTTGTATTCTTCAAACATTTCTTTTCAAGGTTAATGCTTATTCTTGTTACAATTATTGTTTTATCTTTATCCAAATACCACATTAATATCGCCGTTTCTTTGGGATCCTGCCTCATTTACCGGTAGTCCAAGATAATTTCTTGCATTCTAAACAAGATATCAAACCTTACGAGCAAAATCACTGTCGGCGCGCTGTTACATAGTCATTTTTACACGGATTAGAACAAGTTTCATTAAATTTAATGCCATTATTAAGTCGATAACAATTAAATCCTTCCTAAGTAAATAAAACGGTGCAATTATTTTTCGCAATCCGCCGATTTACGATCTTGCCTTTTTCTTTGCCGATCATTGAAAAGAAAGGTAATTGAGTCATCAAACTGCTAATACATCGCCTCCAGGCTAAGGATCGAGCTCAATTTTTTTGATTATGATTGTTATTTTTCTTTTTTCTCTCTCTAAAAAGTCATTGTATTTCAATAGTTTGCCGAACAGAAATTAATATCGAGTTTCGCTAAGGGTATTGAAACTGTTTCGTTACTGCCTTGTTATGTCCCATTGTATTCTGATCCAAACTTCTTTTCTTTTTTTTTCATTTATCTCTGATGTCATTTTATAATCAGCTCGGAGAAAACTGAGTTCAATATTTTCCATTTTTGCAATCAATTACGATATTTTATTTAACAATTTTAAACTTAAACAAGAACTTTGCATCTATTTAATAGAAAGTAAAATATTTTTCGATAGCGTTTTTATGCTAGAAGTCAATAAAAAATTTGAGATTCATAATGTGTGTGTAATTTAGCAAAAAATAACCATTTTGTGGTAATTTATAGATGCCATCACGATTAAAAGAATTGTTCGTGCTACAAAAATAAAATTTTAAAACTGAAAGAGCATTCTGTTTATCATGAGTTGATATGATTCGATCTGTTGTTTCATTCAACTCTGAACGAATGAAATGTTGGCAAAACTATTATTTATTTTTAATAAAATTCTAAAAATTAGTCTCACTGTTTATGCAATTGATGGCAAAAATACTTTAAATGATTAAGAAGAAATTTGATATAATTGTAAAAATACAACTCCTTTTTAAATAAAGTAGTATTTTTTTGCTGCCATAATTGAAAAGCAGAAAGTGATTCTTTCCTCTTTGATCTAATTTTATAATCAGTTCGAAACAGAGACGAAACAAAACAGAGGAACGAAAACAGAGTTCTATATTATCTCCATTTTTTATCAATTATAGCATTTTTAGTACACAAATTTTTACTTTGATAAGAACTTAAGATTCATCCAACAATAGAAAGACATTTTGCTATATTGTTTTTGACTTAGCGGCTATGAAATTTGAGATTTAATCAAATAATTGAATGATTCGCAAAATCGTCTTTCTTTCGCTTCTTTATACAGTTTTTATTTCATTATTTTTTATTATTTTTAGAGTTTTTTTATTTTTTATTTTCTCAACTTCCATTTACAATTATAGAGGATAATACAGCCAAAAACTTCTCATTGTTTATATAAATATTTAAAAAAAAAACTGCTATTTTTTTTTTTTTTTTAAATTTACATTAACAGTTTCAAACAATATATTTAGAAGTTTTTAACTTTTTCCATTACTGATGTCATTTTATACTGAACTCTATGGAAAAAAAGTGTTACATATTTTCACTCTTTCCATCAGCTGCAATTACTCCCCTTTTTATACTATATTTTGTTATAATAAGTTTTAGCCAAAAGTAGGTAATAAGTTTGAGATTAAATTGAATACGTTTATAATACTTCCTTTGAAAATATTTATTTATATTTCTTTTTGTAATTTACTGTAGAATTTTTCATTTATAGAGGCAATATATTTGGAAACTATTGTGCTGCTTCCAGCTAACTACTACAAACTTCTAACTACTAACTTCTACTAGCAGTTAAAAAAATTTAGTTCAATAATGAATTAAAAATCTAGCACATAATATAAGCTGAAACTTTATTTTAATTTAAATAATATTTTTGATCAAAAAGAATATTGCGATAGGTATAATATTTTGGTACTTTAAATTAGGGTGTAAATAAATTCGCCTATTTTTGCTTATTTTTTAAATCTTGTTATTTTTATTTCAATTCTTTCTTTTACTTCCTTTTTTAGGGTTGAAAATAAATAAACTAAATTTAAAAAATATAATTAAAGTTTCTGGCTCCCCGTTAACTGAAAAGTACCAATATTTGAAAGTATATATTTTGTCTTTCGCAGATAACATAGCTCATTGCTCATTTACATGCACATAGCTCATTTTCCTATTTTCTAATTAATCATAATGTTTTTGTATGCAATTAAGCAAGAATTATATCTTCTTTTAAAATAAAAATTGGATATTTTCAGTTAGCGTATTGCTCCAAAAAGTTTAAAATTTGAAAAGTTTAAAATTTGAAATTCAATCGAATATTTTGGTGTGTGAATAATTTATTAAAAAAAAATTACTTTTAATAATTTAGTAGCTGTTGTAAGGGCGATTTAAAACGAAGAAAATATTATTCATGCTTCAAAAATATTTTTATAAACAGAAAGAAGATTTTTCTTATGTTAAGTTCATTTGATTATAATAATTATTTTATCCAAATCTGAATGAATGAAAGTCGAGAAACTTTTTACTTATTTTGTTTATTTTAATAAAACATTCCAAAGCTTCTCACCGTATACGAAATTGATGACTGAGACATTTTAAATGATTAAAAAAAGGGTCGATGTAATTGAAATAATATTACTCCTTTTTAAAAAATAATTTAATATTTACTGCTGTTATGTTAGAAAAGAAGAAGTCTATTTTTCATCTCTGATATTCTTTTATATAATCAGTTCGCAGAAAATCGAGTCCAACACTTCTCCCTACTTCAATCAATTATAGTGTTTTCAATTCAATCAATTATAATGTACAATTTCTGATTTTCATAAGAGTTTGATAAATAAAACATTTTGCGATGTGTTTTCTTGTTTAACGTAACAAAAAAAAATTGAGATTTAATCAAATAATTTAATGATTTACCAGACCCTCTTTCTTTCCAACACAATTTATATGCACATATATATATATATATACNTGGAAAAAAATAATATGTATATATACGTTTCGATCATAGTAGTAACAACTTAATTAATTTTAAACTATATCACGTTCCTTTTTACTTATTTAAGGTTTTTCAGGCACACCTTTATAAGCACCTTATAAACACCTATAGGAATTTTCAAAGGATTTTTAAAAAAAATAAATGAAATTAATGATAAATGTTCTATATTTTATTCTTTCAAATTTGAATTAAAGGATATGATTGAATAAACATAATATACGTGGGATTTTTTTTTTCGGCTTAAAGAAATATTTTTGAAACACATAACTTATTTTATTAAATCCTGAAAACAACATCAAATAAGTTACATAAAAAAGGAATTTTTTTCTATCTCTGTGATATCATTTGATAATCAGCTCTTAGAAGACAGAGTTCAATACTTTTATTTTTTCTTTAAACAAATATTTTTTAATGTGGTTTTCATTTTAGAAGCGATAAAAAAAAATTTAAGATTCAATGCAATAACTTAATGATTTACGGAAAAATATTTTTTTTTGTAAATAATAATTTCAGGAATACACCGCATTATTCTTTTTAATCGCGACTAAAATAAATACAAAATTATTCAAAAAGGAATTGTCTTCTTTCATTTTAACATTTCTTATTTCATTTTTATTGATATCATTTGTATTTTTAATTATTTAAAGAGTTCTACCAATCATTTTTATAAACACCATGAGGAATTTTAAATCTTTCAAAAATAAATATAACGCGTTAGAAACATTTCTATATTTTTTTCATTCATATTTTAATAAAACGGTTAATAAATAGAATAAGTTGGAAATATTTCTCCTTTTTTTAATTTTCATATTTTAATCAAACGACAATAAATAGAATGCGTTAGAAATATTTCTGAATTTTTTTTGGACCATATTTTAATAAAACAGCCAAAAATGGAATAAGTTAGCACTATATCTAAATTTTTCCATACTAGGAAAAGACACCATTTTTTGTCTTACCATGATAAAAACGTGTTCAAAATTATTTAAAATGGATAGGTGAATTTAAATTATACTACCTTTTTTTTTTTATTAAAAATCTGCTTTAGTAAAACTAATTTTAAAACATTTTTAAACCTTCGTGATGAAATGAATTGAAGTGCATCTTTTCTTTGGTTTCGAATAATAAATTGTTAAAATTGAATAAATGAAGCACCTACAAAATTTCCTTTCTCTTAAAATAATAATTGTGGGCACGAACCATATTTTTCTTTCCTTTTTTTATCATAACTGCAATAACCAATTACATTATTTTAAAATAAATAATTATACTGGTTTGAATCAGGCACAATTGTTGTCAGCCATAGAATTAAAATCATAGCTGTTAAAAATTAAAGCAATGAAAGATTGGATTAGGTGATTGAAATGATTGATTGGAAAAGAAGATTAAAATTACTTGACAAATAACAGAAGATGATCTTGGAACTTGCGCTGCTGTAAGTAGTGTAAGTACTGAGGTCGATAGCTAAGCCAAGGCGTTTATATCCGTCATCATAAATTGAAAACTCGTATTTTCAGATCACATAAGAACCGAAATTCAAAGTTCATATTTTCAAAAATATAATGTCGATAATTAAGTCAACTCACTCATCTAGAGTCTCCTGTCATCGATTATATCACTTCAGATACACACACACACACAAAAAAAAAATTTAAAAATCACAATTTGCTTTGATTTTCGAAATTTTGCAGATCACTCAAAAACGACTCAAGATCATCTTCTGGCCTGTTGCCAACCATGATTGAAGTAAATGCACTTGACAGGGGGTAAACTTTATCAATTATTGCTGTTCAGATTTAACCACACCCTTTAAAGCGTGTAATAAAGTTTGATAACTAACTTGAAATAATACACAATTTTTCGAGTTAATCAACATTAAGTTCGGATAGGTATTACACCACAGTTTTCACAGTGTACAATACCGAGACACATTACGTAAAGTTATAGTAACTGCGCTGCACAGAACATGTGTGGAATGTGAAAGAAAAATCTGTCTTAGAACAAAAATTTCTGGTAGGAGCATTGGCAGACATAACCGTTGTGATATTTAGTAGCGAAATATCTCGGGTAGCGAAGCATATAAAGAGGAGTTTGCCGAGATGGTGATAGAAAACACATTACAAAATAAATAAATAAGTAAATAAAAATTCAAAAAAT
Source organism: Parasteatoda tepidariorum (assembly GCF_043381705.1). Lineage (NCBI taxonomy): Eukaryota > Metazoa > Arthropoda > Arachnida > Araneae > Theridiidae > Parasteatoda > Parasteatoda tepidariorum. Next base: position 15,173,642 of record NC_092206.1, read on the forward strand.
TTAAATAAAAAAATTCACGAAATTTTCCTTGTTTTTGATAAATTCATTTCCTTACAGCAAATTGAGGAAATTACTATTTTCATTTGTTCGAGGATGATACTTTTGTCAAAAACATTAGATTTAATGCTACATATTGATTAATGCAAGCAACTCAGAAATGCAACCTAAAATAAAGTGAGTGTGAGTAAATATGTCGCAGTCGTTTCCAGGAATCGAATCAGGGAAGTCTGCTTGACGAGCGATCATATTAATTCCAGTATCATCCCGCCATACTATACAAACTGTTTCAAAATCTGGAAAAAATATGTTGGAGAAATTTTGGATGAAACTCAAATTATGAAGCAGTTACATCAAATATTTGTGAGGTCACGTTTTGTCAAAAACCCACTTGATTTTGTAACAGAATGATTACCTAAAGCAACAAAATACGCCTCAAGAATTGCGAAGATGAAAAACGAAAGGAAGCAGAAAAACGAAGTAAAAAAGACATAGATCTGGAAATAGTAATCTTCTTTTATTATTCGATTAAAGCTTTGTGTTTTGTATTAAAAGTTCACAACCTTTTAATAAGAAATGATAAAACCGTTACTGAGTATGAGAAATATTAACTCTTTCGGTATCGAACCTAAGAAATACGATGTAGTAAATGCCAATTTTTACTACTTTTCCATCTCATGAATAGCGTGACTGGTCATTGTTCGATACGTCGAAGGGGGAAAAAGCAATCCAAACAATTTCAACTTAGAGCTTTTAAATATGGATTACGCTTCTTCAATGTTAGAGAATGATTAAAGCAACAGAAAATGCTGTTTTTATATTCTATTTTGAAAGTGTTATGAGCTATAATTATTCTAACTTAAATCGTAAATTGAAGTGTTCAAATAAATACAATTACTGCCCTTTTATAAATTTTAATTATTTTATCCATTAAGTCTCCGTAATGTTAAAAATATAGAGAAAACATGGGACAAAATATGAAGATTTACGTAAAAAGAAGAAAAAAATTATTAAAAAAAAAATTTTTGTTGCATATTTTTCTTCTTTCAGAAAAGTTAGTATCCTTCCAAAATGATTTCAGCTACGAATGGTTAAACAATCTAATTGAAATTTGAAAGGCAGCAAATTTTTTCACAACAGCAGCAAAAAAATTTANTGTTAGAGAATGATTAAAGCAACAGAAAATGCTGTTTTTATATTCTATTTTGAAAGCGTTATGAGCTATAATTATTATAACTTAAATCGTAAATTGAAGTGTTCAAATAAATACAATTACTGCCCTTTTATAAATTTTGATTATTTTATCCATTAAGTCACCGTAATGTTAAAAATATAGAGAAAACATGAGAAAAAATATAAAGATTTACGTAAAAAGAAGAAAAAAATTATTAAAAAAAATTTTTTTATTGCATATTTTTCTTCTTTCAGAAAAGTTAGTATCCTTCCAAAATGATTTCAGTTATGAATGGTTAAACAATCCAATTGAAATTTGAAAGGCAGCAAATTTTTTCATAACAGCAGCAAAAAAATTTATTAAAATAAATTATTTTATTAGATATTTTTCCTCTTTCAGAAAAGTTAGTATCCCTCCAAAATGATTTCAGTTATGAATGGTTAAACAATCCAATTGAAATTTGAAAGGCAGCAATATTTTTCATAACAGCAACAAAAAAAAATTTTATGTTCACCACTCATTGGAAAAAAAAAATTTCTAAATTTTATGGCTTTGTTTTTCGTCGCTTAACTTTGAAAGCTATTAAAACTCTTCAAGACTTTTACGTCATTTGCTGTTTTGTGAATTTCGATTGTATGAAAAAGTTTCGATTTTCCGAATACAAACTTAATTTGTGATTTGAACGACGTTTTAATTTCTTTTTATTTACTCAAAATCTTTTCATTGCCTGTTAAAAGTCAAACTTAGAGCGATTCAAGCCTCATCAAATCAGCTATTTTATATCTAAAGCAGCAGGTGATGTTTCACCAGTAAGAAATGATAGAGTTGACCATGTGGATGATATATGGGTTCCAATCGATAATCTTTTCACAGGAAGATATATATCAGCTGAAAAAAAGTGTTCCTCATGGTAAGTTTTTGTTGCAACGTCACCTTGAATCAAGGACACAGATAAAACTTTTCAACAAACAGAAAATTGAAACACTTTTTAAATGTAAAAATCTATGCAAAGAAGATAAAAATAATATATATTAAATTATTTAATAATTAATTATTGAAATAAATGAAACGGATATTTTGGGGCGATTTGACTTTTAATTATAATTTGACCTTAGTGATTTATCCTATTTTTTTCATAAAAATAAACTATAATGCACTTATATTTTATAGATTAAATAAAATTATAACAAAGGAAACTATTATTATCATAACTACTTGGTTAATAAATGAATGAAAACGATTAGAAAATGATAATGACATAAATTAAGTACATAAATGGAAAAAAATAACAACTATGAGATCAGTAATTAATTAAATTGCAAACATTTAATTATAAGAAAATTCAATAAATTATAATTTAAAATAAGTATTAAAATGAAATAAATATTAAAATAAAATCATTGAACAAAAGAAAATAACATTAATATAAAATAGATTATAAAATAAATAAGGAAATAAATAAATACTACTCTGAAATAATGAAATCAAATAAATATTGGAAAAAAAGGGAAAAAACGAAATAATAATAATAATAATTTAAAATCGATTCTAAGGTTAATCAGGAAGTAAAATTAATAATTAGTCGAAAAGTTATGTATGAAAATTAAATAAAATAAAACCTTCAATAAAAACGGCACAAAACTGAAATCGAGGGCATTTAAAGCATTTAATAAAGCTTGATAAGCTACAGAAGTTTATAAATTAATTGAGAATAAACTACACACTTAATTATGTTAAGTCTAAGTAATCGAAACTGCTATGATTATGCTTGCCCTTTATGCTATAGATATCGCCTCTAATATAGCATCCATCAGAACTATTTGGTTTAGCATTAATAGAATAACAATATATTAATAGATTACGGCATATTATTTGATTGTAATTGGTATTCAAATAGCAACAGCTACGCAATACATCAACACCATTTAGTTGAGTTTGCATTGAACTCCTTCTTGAAATGTTCATTAAAACATTATTTCTATAATTTATTACATATCTCTATATGGGGCAGGTATAGCCTGGTTGGTAGTGTTGGACTCACGTTCGGGAGAACGGGAGTTTGAATCTAGCCGGCCCTGTGTATTAAATGGTGACTGGAGCACATGAAATCTGTCGGGATCACAAAGTCCTCAAAGTTCCCATAGCAAATCAGTAGGTCTAGGGATACTGATCTAGGAGAGTTCCCTTGTCTTCTGGATTGGGTTCAATGACGGTTATAAAATAATGTATGTCTGCATCGAGACGTGATGGCTCTGGGGATAAAACGTTCATCTCCAAATGAGGTGGCCCAGGTTCGAATCCGAGTGGTGGCTGTTTCATACTAATTATGCTCCCTGCTTGATCTGACTAAAGTACTGACGTAAACTATCTTTAGTGATAGATGGGCCATGGGGGTAGAATCCCCTTATGGTCGGGATAGCAGCTGGAGGGTTTCGTGGTTTTCCTCTGTATGCAACGGAAATGCGGATTAGTTGTATTGAAAAAGCTTATTTGAAGGATAGTTTTGTCCCAAAGCTTGATTGAAAAGGTCTATTTTCTTCTGCATTGGGTTCCAAATTATAAGACTGCGGAGTCGAACAATGATAGCCGTAAACTCAGAATTGGGCCGGCTGCTCAATGCTGGCTATAAAATAAAATTAAAAATTATTTGTATAATTTAATATATATCTCTAAAACTCATTATATATTCCATAATTTATTATACATCTCACATCCCTATAACTTATATTCTATAATTTATTACATATCTCTACAATTTCATAATTTATTCCTAGATATTCGAAAAGAAAATTACACAAAAATGACAACAAAAAATTTTTTAAAAAAAAATACTATTCACTATATATTCTATAATTTATTACATATCTCTACAATTTCATAATTTACTCCTTGATATTCGAAAAGAAAATTACACACCGAATGACAAAAAAAATACTATTCATTTTTTTAAAACTAAATGTAGAAGGTTTAATATGATCAATAAACCAATCGTAATTTCAAAATTCGTTTTAAACACTGGATTTTAATATTGTTGAACTTCTCTCTTCTCAAGAAGTTGCACATTCGTACTGAATTTTAACAAAATTCGAAGCTGTGTGGTGGGGAGTATTCAACCATTTCATATGAGCTTATAACGGTGTTCCTGCATGTCTTAAATCTAACATGAGTAACTGAAAGGAGACAAACCTCCGATAATTCATACATTGGTGACCACTAATATAAGTTATTTACTGAAGAAAATATATCTGTAAAAATGCAAACTCCCCATTATCAGAGCTCTAAGATTTAGAGTGGTATCTTAAAAAAAATAATAAAAATCTAATCCGAAATTTATAATTGCAAAAAGGTACCACTTTACTACCACTATTACACTTTTCTGAGAATCTTGGAAATTCATAACCACAGCATAAACATTTAAAATTCTGATTTTGTAAGCATTAATTTACAAAAATCAGTTATGGACAATGAGCTGTCATTGTTAAAGAGTTGCTGAGTAGGTGCCTACTTATCTGGGATATAGGTAGCCGGCGCGCAAAGATATAGGTAGCCCTCATTGTCTCTATCATCTTTAATTATTGTACAAAATACGAAACTAAAAAGATTTAACAGAAAAAATGGTTTCCATCTCAGGCTCTAAAGTATCATTACCAAATTTTGCCACATTTACCATATTTCATTGTTAATTTTACCAAATCATTATGAAAGAGCTTCGGTAAAATTTACCGAGGTTTATGGTGTTCCCATAGAGTAAAAACCCATAGGGTCACTTAAAAAACGCTTCATTCTTTTATTTTAAAATTAAATTTATGTTCCCATTATTGGAAAAATCGCTTATGCATTTGACACATAAATATTGCTTAAACAGAGCTTATATTTATTTAAATACCACGATTTAGAAAATGCCTTAGTTTGTTTCACCTAATTCAACATACAAATGAAGTTTACGTGAAAAAATTTCACAATCATTAACGAAGTAGCATTTTAATGTACATTATATTTACTTTAACTTGAAAACGGCATTTTCTTCAAAAAATTTTGTTTGTTGAAAAAAATAGCTTTGATTAGAATTTGAATGCAGATGTTAAGGCAGAATTGTTTTGAAATAACTAAATTGTAACATGTTCAAAACGATCCATATATTTACACAAAACGAAGAACAAGTGCCCTATGGCCTACACGACTATAAAAATAAAAAAAAATTATTTTCGATCAAACAATGATAGCAAATAAGTACATATTACAAAACGCCAACGAGTCGTTAGCTGATTTCAGTTGGCAAACAAAGCATTCGCCAATTTGATTGTTATTCTATACAAGCGACCGTGCACGCAACTGAAATATTGAACGCTAGCGTTTTATACGACAGTAACTTTAATCAAACAGTTAATGTTTTCACTTCCAAAATCATTAAAGGTTTTACCAATAATAGAAGCAACACATTTTATTTTATCTAAACAGAAAGGTTAATTGGTGTTTCTGTTGTGTCAGTAAAAGTCATGGTACTCGGCATATTATTTGGTTAATTTTGTTAAATAATATTGACACCGATAGGCGTGGATGTAACAAAAAGGTCAAATGGCAACAAAAAAAAGTTGATGATAATTTTCTTTTATGGAAACCATTGTTTATAAATTGATGCAAAAATGTGGAATGTTTTCTAATATTTATTTTAGAAAGTTCTCTTTTTAATTCATGGCTTTTTTTTATAATAAATGAAAACTGGAAAAGAAAAAAAAATTATATTATATTTGAATTTATAAAAGTTGTGGTATAAGTGTTTTTCTTCAATTAAGAGCATAGATTTTTTTCTGTATCTACGTGTAAAATATAAAATTATATTATATATTTTTATAATATATAATATATTATATTATACATTTTTATATATTTTTATTATATATTTTTATGATATATATTTATGATATATATTTATAATATATATTTTCAATATACATTGAAAATACTATATTTTTTTCCTTATCTGCATATTTTTTCCTTATCTCCACGGAGAAAAAGATTCTGGTAAAATTACCATACCGTATGGTAATGACGTTTCTGGTGGAAAAAATCATAATTCTGGTTTAAAAAAAACTAAACGGTATTTAACCATTTATTTGATAGTTCTTCCGTTCATATGGTAACCTTTTACCGTAAATTCTGTCCTTTAAAATCATAGTTATTATTACTACAAATTTAGTAAAAAATACAAAACTGGAAAAAAAAATTCAACCGAATAAACAGTTTTACCACGCTCTAATACATGATACAGTTACCAACTTCATCGCATATTATGAAGCCATTTTTAGTGTTAATTTTATAAAATTCATTACCTAAGTAAACAACTAATTAATTTTCTCAAAGTTTCTTAATTCTTTTTCATTTTATCGGTAACTTTGTTCACCACTTTTATCCCTTTTGCAAACCTATTAACCTCGCTTTGTATATGAAGTAAAACTTTCTCATTATTATATATTAGAAAATACATATCTACGGCTCTTTCTTTTAATGACCACGGGTGGAATACATTATAATTTTGACCCTGTTCAGATGACATGGACAGCGCCTGAACTTGTACTCCTCTCTCCAAATCTCCTCTCTCCAAATCTCCTCTCGACAACCAATGAGAGGACTTTCAGTCACTGTAGATTTAACATACACCTCACTGCGTTTACACGCCAGTGCGTATGCTGCCTCCAGGATCGAACTCGTTACCCCAAGCTCTCCAACAAGTAGTGTAAACTGCACCTTAATAGACTGCATCAATTGCCCCTGTAAATTAATCAAAAAAAAGTTGGTTATTATCCGGATGCTTTGAATTTAGAAAATATGACTCACATGTTCAATTGAGGATAAGATGTTTTCGGGAACAATAGATTTCCTGCACATAATGTCATTGACATAATGTCAAAATAATGTCATTGACAGTGCAGCTTTGAGGAGAACTCCAGACAAAAAATTTCAGGCTGTCTGTTGCTATGGCAACGTGGGCGAGCACGTTTCTAATGGGGGTGCAATGGAGGAATGAAGGTGCCAATTGATTCACTCACGCTGACCTATACCAAGATCAAGACAAAGCTATTCACCCCACACCCGTATTCGAAGTAACTTTTCCTTGTAACTATGGTACCCGCCATGACGCGAGACTGATGTCTGGAGGAGTTGAAAGCTGCACTATATTTATATTTTGATACAATAAACAAACTATTTGTAAAAATCAATCGAATGATATCGAATCTTTAAAATAGTGAAAAATAAAAAAAATACTATTATTCTCCTTCAAGCGTACAGAAATATTGCTACTATTTCAGCAAATATCTTATTTTCACTTTAACGAGAATAGTATGTTATGTGCAAATTAACCAGTGTCAAGAAGGTACAGTAGAGCCACTGTGACTCGGGTGCTAAAGCTGCTTTCACCTCCTAATGAAGTAAGCAGGTTCGTATCCCAGCTTTCGCTGTTCGATACGAAATCTGCTCCCGGGTCGCACCAGCTACAGTGCTGACATAAAATATCCCTTCAGTGGTTCTTCCCTTTTAATCCAAAAATATATTAATTCACGTCTTATCTTTTCAAAAATAATCTCCTTATTTTTAAAGCGTTTTGTAAAATTTAAAAGTGTGCTTTTTTAAACTGTACCAAAAAGATTGTTTAACTATATTTTAAATTTATCTACTTACTTTCATCAAAAAATATAATAATTCACGTCTTTTCAATATCAATCTCCATCTAGCTATTAGGGGGACCTTCTAACTATTAGGGTCGGTGATAAATAAAGTCACTATTTTCTGATACTCGTATTAGAAAAATTAGGGGGACCGGAAAGTAATGGTGGAAAGTTTCGGGGCATTTGATATTTTTTATCAAGATTTTATTCTTAACCAATAATGTATTCAACGTTGTTAGCAGAAACCTTTCAATGTCGGGTCGAAAATTAATCGAAATGGATAAGAAAAATGAATTGGTTTTTAAGACTAACGAATATTTAATGCTCCGAAACGACATTACTTTCCGGACCTCCTAATATAACGTTCTGTAAAATTTAACATTTCTTTCAAAAGATGTTCATGAAAAAAGTTGTTTAACAATATTTCAAAATTATCTACTTGTTTTCGTCTAAAAATATACTAATTCCCCTCTTATCTTTACAATAACAATCTCTTTCTAGCAATTACGTTTTGTAAAATTTAATAAAAAACTTTTCTAAGGAAACTCAATTAAAAAACAAACAATTTTTTATAAATTTTTTTTTAAATTTTCCACATATTTTATCTGATGCACATTTTTGAATACTAAAGAAACTATAGCGTTTTGTAAAATTATAACGTTTAGTAAAAATCATTAACATTTCTTGCGATACAAATCTAATAGAAAAATAAAAACGAAACTCCTACTAAAACCTAAAATGTGAACATTGAAGCTAACTAGCTAAATTAAAAGTTTAATAAATGTTTCAGTTAATAAAATTAAAATTTTTAGATACAAACTTAAAAATAATTAAATTTTGCCACAAAAACATGCAAGTTTTGAGATATTAAACCAGTCATCAATAAATTACAACCACCGACAACCTAGTACATGGGGAGGATACCAGCAATAAATTTTAGACTATATCATCATAATGTCTTGTGTACGATGAAAAATTAAGCAAGGTAAGAAATTTTTTTCAATCCATTTTTTATGGTCTAAACATTAAAAAAGCCTTCAAAGCCCTCCCAGCGCAACGCTTTAAGGGAAGTGTATCGTAAAAAGCTCGCGTGACTGAGCAAACGCTTGTAAGTAAAAGAGAAAAAAGAACCCCCTTTTGTATCAAGTATAGCGGAGTTTTTTGGAGAAATGGTCCAATAAATTTGACCGCCCTATTTCTCAAATCTTATATACTCTAAAATCGATGGATATAAGCAAGAAGAACTTGATGTTGATCGCTGAGAAAGTTATAGTTGTTTTTTAAAACCCTTTTAAACTAATATGGTGTAAAAATGAAGAAGTTACTTCTGGATTTTCAATTTTTAAACAGAAATATTTTTTTCCATCTGAAATTTAAATCTAATAAGTAGGAAGTTAAGGAGAAAAAAAAAATACGCAGTTTTTGTGCATCAAAAAAATATATTTCTAAATATATAGTAAAAGTCTGTTATAACGACAATTCATAATTGTGATGTGGCTGCAGCACACCTTCGCCGAATCGTTTTTCATTTTAACTGGTTTATTTCGGTTTTGCTATTTATCGTTTGCAAGGGAAATTCAGTTAGTTGAGCTATTTCAGTTTTGGTTTTTTAACCGCGGTGGCATTTCCACCTTTAATTTGATATTTTTAGTGCGATTATTATTTAACTGTAACCGTTAAGGGGCTATGTATGCCCCGAATGCTCTCTGAGCGTCACTCTATGAATATGCGTGGCCTGTGACAGTGATCTAAATTTTTAAATTATCAATTTAAAGGTGTAAATGCCACCGCGGTTAAAAAACCAAAACTAAAATAACTGAACTAAGTTTTCTTTGCGAGCGATAAATAGCAAAACTGAATTAAACCAGTTAAAATGAAAAACGACTCGGCACTAGTGTGATGTAGCCACATCACAATAATAAAATAACAGATTAAATTGTCGTTGTAGCGAGCTTGTCGTTATAAGAAAATGCATACATTTAAGGTAACAAAATAGCAATAAAAAGACAGAAAAACGAAATATTTATATTTCATTAAAGAAAATGGTTAGCAAAATAAGCGCATGCAAACGACGCATTCTTCTGAAATGTGAGACAAGATTTCTAATTATAGCGGATTGTTAGATAGAAGATAACATAGCCTATGGTCTTCCACACATTTTTTTTAAAAAATAAGTGATTCAAATTGCAAGAAGAAAGCGATGATGTTCCTGTATTGATTCCAGAACTAAATAAAAATGTTTTCCCTTCAAGCCTTTTTTTTCGTTTAATATTGCTCACTTAACCAGCATAAAAATGTGTTTCTCTAATTTTTTTGCTGCAATAACTGAAGGCTAGTAATTTTCAAATCGTCATAAAAATACAAGTTTTGTAACTTTATTATTAATTTTAAGGTTATATTATCAATAGTGGAAGTTTCGTAAGAAGCAGTACTCGTGATAGTACTTTTGCTACTATATCTCTAAATCAGTAAGCTATAAATATATCTATGTATTATTTATTAAAAATATTTTTATTTGCTATATACTAAAAATATCAATTGAGCTGATCACTCAAGTTATAGGAAGAGAGCTTAAAAAAAAATTTAAAAAAAATTTATTAATAAATTTAAAAAAAATAAAGCTTGACGTTGATTGCTGAAAAAATTACAGTTATTTTTTTTGAAAAAAGTTAAGCGATTTAAACTATTAATGTGTAAAAATTAAGGCAATGGATACCATTTTATACTTCAAATACATGCTTTGAAAGTTCGACTCAAGACAACTTTCAAGTATGCATAATTAAGCCATTTTCTAGAAGAACAGAGAAGCTATCTGTGTTGGTTTGTATTTCTTCAAAGAAAATAAAGCTTTTGTTCTCGTCATTAGTAGAAAAATAATTTACTTATTTTTAGGTTATATAGTAACTATATTAGGTATATAGTAAGTATTTATGTATGTAGTAAGTAGTTTTAGGTACGTAGTAAGTGCCCCGAAGTGGACTGATCATTAAGGCATGGTTTCCAGCAGATCACCGAAGTCCAGCCTCATTGGCTGCGGTCAGTGTACAGGTGGGTGACCACTTGGATCAGTCTGCGTAGGGACCGAGTGTGTGCGGTATGGGTCCTCGTTAAACTGTTCTACCGTAAAGTACTCGACTTCGCGTGCATGTCGTTGGGCTGCCGAAACTATTTTTTAGCGTTAACGGTATTTATCCCCTCTGCAGAGGATCAAAATTGTGATGGATGTCTTCGGATCATCCTCAGGGATGTTTCTCAGACTGTCGCTAATAGCCCATTGTGCAGCTCCAGTGCGACGTAAATGAACTACAACAACATTAGTTTCAATGCATATATTATTCTTTCAGTTTTTTTCAAAAAATAATAGACTCTCATGAGATTATAATCATTTATTCAAGCTAGGAGACATATTAAACTGGACAATTTGTTTAAAATCTTTTCTTTATCAGATTAATTCCTTTTGGAAGCTATATTACCCTTTCACACGGCATTTTAGTAAATAGTTGTCCAAAATTTCGGATCCAGTGTTATTCCTGCTATCTCGAATCACCTTCTTCAGATGATATTGGATTTAATATCATGTGTATTTTGCTTTGCATGATGCAGTAATCAAATCTTTGCTTTAAAATTTTCAATTTCAGACAACGTTCTAAAAAGAAATTTGTTCTATATCTCTCCATCTCTTTTTTATATTTTATTTATTTATTTATTTTTCAACCTATGTTTGATATAGAAATGAATGAAAGCAGTTAAGCAGCAGCTACGTGATATACCATTAAAGTTAAGCAGCTAGCTGTAGGCCTGACAGATCAAGGAGATTATGTCTAAACGATTTCATGGCATGATTGCGACAATGTTGTTAGGATTGAGTACAATTCAGCTTACAGAGCCGAGGCACCCAATGTGATGAAACAGGTTCGAATTCCAGCTGTGGCTGATTGATATGAATTCCGCTCTCGGCTGCACCGACTGCAGAGATGACTTAAGATATCCTCAGTAACGTAAAATATCATGGGTTAGAATCCCCTTACCGTCGCGCTAACCATGTGAGATTTCCCTTTTCACGTATTGGTTGAGAGTTAGTTCCACCAAGAAGTACTCCACGAAGACTAGTTTTTCCAATGCTTGATCACAGAGTGACCTTGCCTTTTGGGTTGGTTCCAAATTGGCTATGGAGTTGAATATTTATAGTTGTAAACTCAGAATTTGGTTTGCTGTTCATCACTGATTATAAAATAAAATAAAATGAAATAAAATTCCGCCCTTAATTCCCAGACAAATCGGTACCCAGCGATACGAAGCTGCTTCGGCTTCTAGCAACTGGCTAAGTATCGAACCCTAGATCTTCACAATAATAGCTTACGCTCTTTAACCACTAAGCCATCATAGCTCATAAAGCACGGAAATACCATATTTTTCTAATACCATATTTTATGAAAAAATCAGAAGAAAAAACACATGGGGTTTATTGTAATTAACATGCGGTAGAATAAGATAGCTTATTAATTAATTTAATCACTTTAATTAGTTCATTCCGTTTAAATGTATTTATAAAATTTTACTAACAGTTAATTATAAATTTTGATTTTAATAAGATTATTTTTTTTAAAATTATTTTCAAGAAAAAGTTTTCGTTTTAATGAAATTTAAAACCCTGAGATTTAAAGCCTAAATAAACGTAAATTAATATTTCCCTCTTCTTAGCTACAAACATCCATAAATTATAGATTATGTTAAAATCATTCCATTTAAAATAACTATTACTATCGAATATCGCAATTCATGCCTCTTTTCGAATCCTTTCATCGAATAACCTAATATAGGCTCCAAAAACCAAATCCAAAATGCCAAAACGAAAATATCGTGACTCAGCTAAGGCCCCATACGAAATCAGAACCAAACTTTTCATCGCTTTCCCCTCTCCTACACCACGAAACCCCCGAAAGACAACACGTTAACTGATTTTATTACGAACACGAAATCTAACAAACGAAATGAAAACCTTTATATATACAACGAAAGGAAAAGCGTTTCCTTGCACCCCCACAGGCCCCCCTCATGAAACAAACCCCCCATTTTCCATTTAATACATAGTATCGCATCCAACTGTCATGAGAAAAGGCCATCCTGAAAATACCGGCCTACTCTTTTAAAGGAAAACTTTGCTCCAGTAATTAAATCAGCTTCCCTCCCCCTCTACTCAAGCGCGCCCCCTCTTTTCGTTAAAGGGGCTTGGTGTACGGTTGCAACTACTGCTGTTTTAATCCGTGGTGCACCCCCCACTCGAAACCGTTTTAAGAGAATAGAAGTTGGGGTAAAGAGGCAAGGAAGGGGGGTCTCTCTTTCCCATTCGCTTGATGGATATTCAACTCACGAGAAACAATATCTTGTGGCTCACGCAAGTCTCACTTGCGCGTAATTTTGGGTTAGTTGCCTCTCGTTGCCTACACCATTGGGTCCGTGGCTGTCATATTTGGCTTATTTATCGCCTTTTGAAGAAGAAAAAAATCCACTTCTTCGCATGAGGAGATAATTCTTTTTAATGTAACAAAAACAATTTTGAGACTTTTGAATTAATGATTGTTTCAAGTCAATCCTAATGTTGAAGCTTTAAGTTTCTAGATGCTAAAATTGACTTTTAATTTTTACGAAACTTTAAGTTTAGTGCTTTAAAATGGTTTGTAGCTAAAAAATGTGCTAAGCAAAAAATTAAGCAATCGATTCAATAACCAGCAGATTTCCATTATCGTTTTCAAAATAAAATTACAATGTGATATAAAATATGAATATTCCAATGTGATATATGCTAAGCAAAAAATTAAGCGAACGATTCAATATCCAGCTAATTCCCATTATCGTTTTCAAAATAAAATTCCAATGTGATACATGCTAAGCAAAAAATTAAGCAAACGATTCAATAACCAACAGATTTCTATTATCGTTTTCAAAATCGATAATCGATCTATTATCGTTTCCAATGTGATATAAAATATGACAAATTTAGATATTTTGGGGACGCATATATCTTATGTAACAAGTTACATATAACTAGTATAGCTATAAAGTATTGCTATAGAATATATATTGCTATCGAATTGTAACTCAAAGTTACAATTGTACAAACTGTAACTTTAAAAAGAAGAAAAGAGTACAGTTTTTTTTTGTTTTTTTTTTTTTTTTTGCAAACGATTCAATGTACAGCAGATAAGCAGATTTTTCAGAATCATTTTCAACTAAAAATTTTTTATGGAGTTGGGTATAATATAGCCTACGTCACAGGTTGTGTTGTTCCTACTAAATTTAACCCATGAACGGCATTTTCTGCGAGCCTAACTTCAAGCCACAAATAAACAAACGAAGTATTCGATCGTTTAAATAGCTGCTCGCCAGATTTTATTGCATTATAAAGAAAAGTTATTGAAACTAAATACAACTAAATAAACAACAACAACTAAAACAAATAACAACAACTACTAATAACAATAACTAAATAAACAACAACTAAATTCCATTCGTTTAGCATTGCGTCATATGTTGTTCCAACTAAATCGAAGTAGTTGTGTTTTTTTCATATTATACCCAATTGAATATGACATATCAAGACATTTTTCAGGTGCATATATTATAAGTAACTAATTGCATGTAACTAGTATAAATATTACTATGAACTACATCGATAGCTTGCAAATTGTACATTATTTTAATGCTATTTTTAACACATTTTAACAAAATATGACGGGAAGCATTTTTGTTCTTCAAATTTTATTAATCTACTAACTGCTTTGAGCCGTCTTCTGTTTTTTGATTATTGAGTTAACTGATTTGCTTCTAAATGTTAAGCACAATTGCATACAATTTATGCTTTTTCCTCAGTACTCACAGATTTTAGTTTTAGAAGAATAAAATGGGAGGGATAATATTAGTTGTTGAATCAACTATCACTCTAAAGCAATTTTTTGAAGAAGAAAAAATCAATTCTCATTATCTCCAAATTATTTTTTGTAGATACTTTAGTAAAGAACTCGTTTAGTATACCTAGTATTAAGAATAGATCTTAAAGTAAAAGTTTTCAATTTTACTTTCTAGAACAATTTTACGGAGTATGAAAAAATTAAAGTAATAGAACATTTAAAAAAAAATCATAATAAAATTTGGATATCCAATAAAATAGGGAAAATCATTATTTTATATGAAAAGAATAACAAACAATCAAACATTTAACATGGACAAACAATTTAACGATTTAACATAGATTCAATCACGCTAGTTCCCTATGGAAAAAAGGCGCACACCTAACGTATTTTTTCCCCTCTTTTAAAGCGGATTAAATAATATTTTTTTGAGAATAACTCAGAAATAACTGAAATGATTAAGTTGAATGAACTAGTTAATGACAGAAGAGCTGGGAATAGCTAAACTGAGCCAAAAAATCAGTATTTCGGATTACAGGCAAATTGATCAAACGATGATAAAAACTAAATCGGGTGCAAAAAAGAGTCAAAAAAGTCACTAGGAGTCTCGAGGTGATAAAACCCAGGTTTTTAAGAATAAAACAAACTTCTTGAGAAGATAATTCAAAATAAATAACAAATTTAAATTCGGCTTTTGTTTTAATAATTTTTTTATCTTACACTTTATGCCAATTCCTTATGATCGCAACACTGGTTGTTTGTCAATCATTTTAAAAGTAAAGATTTGTTGTCAAATTTCTAAACACGTGTTTTCATTATAAAGAAATTCAAGTACTAATAAAATACTGTACGCTAAATTTTTACTTCCTTTATCTCACGTTCTAAAAATAAAGTTTTTTTTTTTTTAGTTTTTAGAACGTCAGATAACTTCCATTAATTTAAGCAAATTAAGCGATGAAAATAGCATCCTCATCCCGAATGCGATCTTCTTGGCGCTTAGCTAAGATCCTCAATTGGCGATGATTGGCGTCTTAAGAGAGGCAACCCTCATATTCAGTGCTTCAGTGCCTGCTTCAAAAATACAGTCTGTTGTCTTTCGATTGTGTTCCCACGTTTAAGCTTTTCATGAATTCTGATGCACAGTTTTTACCACGACGACTCTTCATCTAGCCTTTCTCTTTTCGTTCTTTTCCCTCTTCATACACCCCCGCGACGCCATTTAAACCCATAGAGAACCCCCCTTTTCCATCTTTTGGTGCTGTAAAACCGCTTGATCTATGGTTGCCAACCCGGACTCTTGCGTGCCGGATAAAATGAAACAGTATGCCACATCTTTTTTTTTATAAATATACAAGATGTGGGGATGGTAAAAAAGATGGGAACAAAAATTTTTACGGTGTACATATAAGCCTCTGTACTTTCTGGCGATCTAGCCGTTCGTTAAATGAGGGAAAAGGCTCCCGGATAGATTCATGGAAATGATAAATTAGACGAGCGGGGGTAAAGTGAAGATACTCAGGTATATTCCGAAAAGAAAATAAGAATTTACTTGGAGTGTGGCTGCTTTAGTGTAGTATAATGTAGTCATGGATCTAAGAGCGAAATTCATCTCTCTTTTAAACATGGGATATGTTTTTTCTTTTTCGTTTTTTGAAGCTTCATTGAATTCTTCACGAATAGGAAATGTTTCTTATGTCGTTATTTATTTCCTTAAAACGAATAAGTTCATTTTGTTTGGGGAGTTTTTGAAAATGACTATGCGTTTATTTTATTTATTTATTTATTTTCGTTTCGAAGTTTGAGTTCAGACTGGAAAAAAAATAACAAATAAAAGGAAAATCTAATAAAGACGTAAGTCATGAAAATTTATATGAGAAAAATGTTGCTGAATTTATTTTGAAGTTAAGATGATGTAAATGATCTTTTAAAAATGCAAATGTGGTAAAAATGGTAATTGCTGCTGTAATGATACAGGGTTAGAAATTTTGGAACTACCGTAATATCTTTCAAATTTGTTGTCATCTTTATGTGAAGCTGAGTTGAACCGCCACAATCCTTAAAGTTCGCAACGTGATACTATGGTTCAAATTTAACTGACACATTGATCAATATAGCACCTTATTACAGTTGTAGAAAATTTAAACTGTTTTATGATTCAGTACCGATATTATGGTTACACACCGGGCACTCCAGTGGTAGAGTAGTGCTGGTGGAGAACTGGAAATGATAAGTTTGATCCTTGAAACCGATTGAACAACCAGTGTACATGCAGCATGGTACAAGTTACGCTGATTTAGCTGAAAATTCTCTCGTTGGACGCGGTGAGGAAGTTTGCAATGAGGGGCACCAACTCAGGCGCTGTTCACGTCCCCTGATAAGAGTTAAAATTATGCGACGTTCCTACCATTACTGTTAAAAGGTAGAGCTCTGAAAAATGAGGCAAGATGATTGGCCATGGCTAGGTAGGCAAATTCACTGTACCAGATAAAATAAAACGATATGCCACATTTTTTTCGTTCTTTTTTTTTTTTTTTTTTTTTTTTTTTTTTTTTTTTTTTTTTTTTNTTTTTTTTTTGTTTTTTTTTTTTTTTTTTTTTTTTTTTTTTTAATAAATATAAAAAACATGGGGAGATGTTAACAAAGATGGAAATTTTTTTCTTATGTACTACACATAATACCGTCTGGTACTTTGTACTCTTCGGAAATTTGTACTTTTTTCGCTAAATGAGGGAAAAGTCTCCTGTACAGATTCATGAAAAAGGTAATTTACTCGAAAAAAAAGGTACTTAAAAAGGTACATGAAAAAGGTAAAATACTCGAGTACATTCAGAAGAAGAAATAAGAATTTTCTTAAAGTTAGGATGCTTTAGAATAGTATAATGAGGTCATGAATATAGGGATGAAATTCATCTCTTGATCCCTTATTTAATCACCACTTCAATTACAGGTATCTAGTGTTCTAAGTGTTATTTTTCTTTAAGAAAATAATCTTGTAACTTTTGTACTTTAGCTTGAAGTAATTACTTTTGCTGTTTAGTTAACTTGTTTCAAATGGAAATAAAATAATTAATATTTTAAAAATATTTCAAATTAGTTTCAAGTTAAGGAATAGTTATCCTAAAGCAAAAACTTTTGTGGCAAGCAATACTATTAAGTTGAGCACTATTACGTTCAAAATAATCTCATTTAGTGTGACACTTTTACTTTACATAGCAACCATGTAATTTACATTTGCGTAATAATTTGTTATTTTTAACATACATAAAATTCCTTTGGGTCTAAAACAAGACGGTTTTAACAATTGATTTAATAGAATTCATAATTAAAACACCTGCTCATAACGTTATTCAAATTTAATATACCAAATTTTTACGATTCAGTTTTGCAATTTTGTCTAGGTTCTATATTAATATCTCATCGCACTAATTTGTTTCGTAAAAAAATCCCTTCCCTTTACAAAATGGTATTATAGTCTCCCTTTAAGTCATGAAAAATATAATAATGGTTTCTAAAATCTGATCTGATTGTTTCTGTTTCTAAAAATCTACCGGTAGCATTTTAATTTTTTTTTAATGTTTTCAAAGAATGTAAGTAAAAAAAATATAATAATGAATAAATAAAATAAAAAACAGTTTATTATTTTTTTCCATATACCGCCAAAGTATGTGCCACCCAGTGGTAAACGTGGCGCGCCGTTTCTGGCCTATGCGTTCTTTTTAGGCTCAGCATGATAGTTTTTCAGCCATACACCGATTGAAGGGAAAAGGTTCGTTTGTGAGGCAGTAAAACAACCTTCGAGTAACGTATCAACATATAACGCGCTCGCTGAGAGCTAGTTTTGAAGGCAGAAATTTGATACTTACGAAGAATTATAATTATACGCAACAATTTAAATTATTATTTCTTCATTTCTAGTTATGTGTGATTAGTAAATGGGATGTACCTCTGCATGGTGTAGTGGGTTTTGTTATGAACCCTACTATTTAATGAAAACTCAATATTTGTCTTTCTCATTATGTGTTAGTAACCAAACTTTAAATGCTTCAAGAAACATCATTACAACACAAAAATATTTCCAAAATTTACAACTTCGTTAATGTGTGGGGGTCATAACGTATCCCATTTCGCAATTCGCATGAAGATGTTTTCATTTTATTATCTGTCTGGTTGTATATTATTATTTACAAAAAAACAGTGATATTTCTCTGAAGAATAAAAAATGTGGTTGCTAATACTTAAAAGGTATGTCAACTTTAAGACCTTTTTTAAGGAAATGTAAATGAGAATTAAAGTAGTATCATTTTGCTGTGTGAATGATAATTTAGTAACTATTTACAAAACATTGAAAATGTAAATTAATATCTCAGTTAAATGTGAAATGAAGTCTCTATAAAATTATTTTGTATAAATTTTTATTATTACGTATTATTAAATTTTTTCAAATTTATAACAAACTTTTTCTCAATTATATTGTAGAAAATCATCAGTGCCAGTAACTTTTCAATAAAAAAAATCCATTTCGTCGTTCGTATTAATGGAAATACTTTTACCTACAAGGAATAATTACATCAATATACCGCTGTTTTTCATTAGTGTGAAAGCACTGAAAAGAATTGCTTTTATATTTTGAAAAGAAACTTAAAGTTAGCTTTCAAGCTTGGCACAAGTTACAAATTACTGATTTAAAACAGCTTACATTATTAGAAATTTTGAATCTTGTTGAATATTACCGTTTAAATTTACTGCAATTTCAATAAGACGAAAAGTTGAAAAATATGATCAGGCATTCTTAAACTTGATTGCATGATACAGAGCTTATCCATTTTAGGGAGTCGTGTAAACACCTATTATAAATACTACATATATTAGGTACTTATCACCTCAGCACCTTTAACCTATTATCACAATATCATTAGTAGGAGAGAGTGNTACGTATTATTAAATTTTTTCAAATTTATAACAAACTTTTTCTCAATTATATTGTAGAAAATCATCAGTGCCAGTAACTTTTCAATAAAAAAAATCCATTTCGTCGTTCGTATTAATGGAAATACTTTTACCTACAAGGAATAATTACATCAATATACCGCTGTTTTTCATTAGTGTGAAAGCACTGAAAAGAATTGCTTTTATATTTTGAAAAGAAACTTAAAGTTAGCTTTCAAGCTTGACACAAGTTACAAATTACTGATTTAAAACAGCTTACATTATTAGAAATTTTGAATATTACCGTTTAAATTTACTGCAATTTCAATAAGACGAAAAGTTAAAAAATATGATCAGGCATTCTTAAACTTGATTGCATGATACAGAGTTTATCTATTTTAGTGAGTCGTGTAAACACCTATTATAAATACTACATATATTAGGTACTTATCACCTCATCACCTTTAACCTATTATCACAGTATCATTAGTACTTCTAACCACAATTCATTGAGCGTTACAAGTAACAATAACAGTTTGTCATTCTCGTATTTCCTACCCCCGAGTACCCACGATGAAACAGGGTGCCAAGTAACATCTTAAGCAGACGCTTACAGTGAGAGAAATTTTTAATCGCAAATTCAACTTCACATCCGTAACTAATTTAAAATATAAACCATATAAAAAGTTTAGACAAACTTAGAGTAGGCCATTAAGCTATAATTGCTGGAGGGGGAAATTCCTAAATATCAAAGTGCAAGCAAATTATTGAAATAGAGCTCCCCATTTGCGTAATCCTAATTTATAATATATTCATACTCGCATACTTTATTTTAATTTTGATATTTTTAAAATTTATTTTCAATGCTTCAAACTTCATGGCTTGCCCGAACTCAGCTTTTCTATATGCTTTAAATTACTTATGGAGTTGAAAGAGAATTTGCGATGAAAAGTTGTTCCCGTGGTATGGCGTCCATTTAATATGGTTGCAGAAAACTTGCTCGATTTTAACGTTGAAACCATTTCAAACCGAAGAAGTCCTTGGAAACTAAAGGAATAAAGAGCCGTGATGGCGCAGGGGATAGAGCTTTCGCCTTCCAATGAGGTGAACCGGGTTCGAATCCCAACGATGTTTGGTCGATACGAATCCGCATCCGGCTTACACCGACCACAGTGCTGACGCAAAATATCCTCAGTGGTAAACGGATCATGGGTTAGAGTCCCTTTGCCGTCAAGCTAACCGTGGGTGGTTCTCGTGGTCTTTCTCTCCATGTAATGCAAATGCAGGTTCGTTCCCACAAAAAGTCCTCCACGAAGGCAAAATTTCTCCCAATTCTTGATAAAAGAGTTCCCTTGTCTTCCGGATCGGGTTCAAAATTACAAGGCTACGGAGTTGAGCATAAGTATTCGTAAACCCAAAAATTGGGCCAGCTGTTCAACGACTGTTATAAAATAAAATGTAATAGAATAAATTTATTATTAACACTAGAAAGACAGAAAATTAGTGTATAACCTATATTGCCCAAAAGCAGTCAAAATGACTAGATTGTGAATGCCTAAATAAATTTGTTTAAAATTAATTTTTAACATTTTTTACATTATTTACAGTTATATAACAAGTTATTAGTAAATATTAACAATAAAAAAAGTTATATGTTGTACAAAAAGTCACAAAATTCTAAGAAATTGTGTCATTATCTACATCATTGTTTTTCTAACTGAAATTAAAAGCAGTCAAAAGGACTTCCTTAGGCAATCTAGTGTTAAATATGTGCATTTCCTATGGAAATTTAATTAAAAAGAGAATATTAAAAACATGCTTCTTTTCTTCTTTGCATTGAAAAAAACTTTCAGAATAAAATAATAAATAAAAGAACCACCCACACAAACACAAACGCATGGACGACCAATATATATATTTTTTCAGTGGACATTGCTCCTTTTCTGTGATCTCTTGTATCATCCCGCACCCAGAAGTGGTGAGCTCAACTGATCCATGTTTTCACCTTGAAAAAACAATGTAATACCATCCCTTCACTTCTAAATAAAGATCTTGACATCCTTACACGTCTCTTATCGCTTAATCCCAGACGGATTCCAAAACGCTCTCAGAATATTAAAGAGGAAGAGAAGAAGTAATGCTTTATCTCCTGAATTGATGTGTGAGATGAATTCTTCCTTCGAAATCCGTCTTTAAGTCTCAAGACTCGACTTGATCTTTTCGGAAAAGGGCTGTCAGAGTATTCTTTCTGGAAAGAGAATTTTGGATACGGACTTTAGTGTCTCCATCATCTGTTGACATATTTGGGTTTATTGCTATGTGTAAATACTTGAGATAATGTGTTTTTATGTTTTTGCAACAGGAAAAAGTTTTGTTTTGAAATGATTGGTAACGAAAAGGTTTGTTTAGATTTTTGTTTTTATTATTCAGGAAAAATACTATTAATTTTCTTTAAAATGTGAAGAAAAGAAGTCTTTTATAATTTAATAGAATTTTTTGATTTTGGAAATTTTTTTTTTTATTTTGAAATTTTTTTGAAATTTTGGATCGTGAATATTTTTTTAAAAATTCTTTTGAAGTATTTTTGGAACTTTTTTTTTGAATAAATTGGAAAAATATAGAGAACATATTATGTTTTAACACCGGAACGGATATGGGAAATAAAGTTCTCTTACGAGAACCATGAAGCACACCTATATTAGTACACCAATACTCAAATATTAGTAAGCCATGGTTTGAAGAATCGAATTAATCTATTCGAAGAAAAAGAGCTATCAGAATATTTTTCTATTCTTTGTTTAAGAAAAAAAAAAGGAATATAGGATAAGAACTTGTTCATGAGAAATTATGATTTTATGTTTTACTACATATGTGCAAAGATATTATGTTTGTTTAGATTTTTTTATTATTTAGAAAGAGTGCTATTAATTTTCTTTAAAATTGGAAAAAAAACTATTCTTTTTTGATAAATTGGGAAAATATTGAGAACAAATTATATTTTAGCACTTGAACTGATGTGCGAAATAAAGTTCTCCTACGGCACACCTATATTAGTAGGCCAATACTCAAATATTAGTACACCAATACTCAAATATTAGTACGTCAATACTCAAATATTAGTACACCAATACTCAAATATTAGTACGCCAATACTCAAATATACTATTGCCATGGTTTGAAGACTCGACTTGATCCATTCGAAAAAAAACTATCAGCTAAAAAAAATCCAGAACTAACTATCCAGAAAAAAAACTATATTCTACTCTTTGTTTAGGAAAAAAAGGAGGAATATAAGATATGAGCTTTATACATGAGAAATTATGTTTTATATTTTACTGCAAACATAAATGGTTAGTAGGTATACTACAAATATAATGATTATTAGGTTTGTTTAGATTTTTTTTATTATTTAGGAAAAGTGCTATTAATTTTCTTTAAAATTTGAAGAAAAAAATTCTTTTATAATCAATTGGGAAAATATTTGGAGCAAATTATATTTTAGCACCTGAACTGATGTGCGAAATAAAGTTCTACGAAAAGCTTCATAATGTTAAAAAAGCATAGTTTAAAGTAGTTTCAACGATTTTTTTCAAAAAATGGCTCCAAAAATTTTTTCGAAAATGGCTAAAAAGTCATGTTTTTATCTCAATGCGAAAGAGCAATAATACATAATTTCAATTCTTACTGATGTTCTTCATTATTTAAATTTCAATGCGATACATTCTCTGGAAACTTGGTTCCGCACTGAACCCTAATAAAGAAAATGTGTTGCCACCTTAATAAGGTATTCAATTGAACTGGAAAACAGATTAAATCACATCAGTGTGTCGTAAAAGATTAGTTTGCACAATAATATATATTAAATTTGTATCAAATTGTAACGATAACTTACTCCAATATTTCTAAAAGTAAAGACAAGAAAATTGCGATAAGTTGCTATATGGAATTTGGTATATATTATGAAAACAAATCAACGAATGGTTTTCTGTAAAGTATTTTTCTCTACAAGATAAATAAATAAAATAAAAATAAAATAAAAGTACTCGTTCTTATATGCAATATTTTAAATCAAAACAAAAATTGGAAATATACCTATTTAAATGTATAAAATTGCAGAAATATGTTGTGAATATTTTACGATTCCTACTATTTATTATTATTAATTCAAAAGAACATATACATTTTTAAAAAGCATCATATTTATATATAAGATCTCATTAAAATATTTTTTTACCTAAGCAATTTTCAATATCATCTGGTAAGTTTAATGAGCAAAAATTAATTTAAAACTGAAGATTAAAAACAAACTTTTAGCCGGATTTTCCAGTTTATTTATTACTGGTTAAAATTTTACTGTTCGTTTAATTTTTATTCTCAAAATGACCATACAAACCAATAAACCAATTAAGACCAAATAAAGCAATTAAGATAATTAAAATATAAATGAATTTTTTTTTCAAAATCTGTCGCAATTGATCTTAATGGCAGATTTTTTTTAAAAAACAATTGCGTATATTTCAATAGAAAAAAACAGTAAACTGGTCTGCATCACTTGCTCTCTTTCTAATTATGCTTTTAGGCATAAAAGAAATGCTATCTTAAGATAGGTGCTGCTGAAAATGGTAAACAATGAAGCAGAGCAATACTCAACGTAATAGTTTAATCAATGTAACAACAATGCTTTGTCTTAAAATAACTATTTACTTCAAAATATTTTTGTTATACTAGCTGCTGAAATTGTAATACAATTTGAACATTCAACAGAACACAATTTAAGGAAATAATTTGATAAATGTCACAATTATATTTGGATTAAAGAGGATATTTATTTTATAACAAAATTTTTGTTGAAAATTATAAAGCATTTGAAAATAAAACCGAACAAAAATCAACACAATAATTTCCTTCGTGTACAATAAAGTTTTGCATTAAAAATAAATATTGTTTTAAAATATTTTCTTTTATTGTTGTTACTGAAATTGCAATAAAATTTGAAAATTCAAAAGAACATAATTCAATGAAATATTTCAGTTAATGTGAGAATAATGTTTGCCTTAAAGCATATATTTCCTCGTAATAGTCTTTTGTTAAAAATGGAATTTTTGAAAATGAAACCGAACATAATTCAGCAAAATAATTTAATCACTGTAACAGTAATGCTTATTTTATAGCAGATATTTGCTTTAAAATAATTTTTGTTGGAATTCTAAAATAAAATTCGAAAATGAAATAGAACATTAATGAACGCAATAACTCGATTAAAATAACAATAATATTTGCCCTATAACCAATTTTTTTTATTTTTTCTATTTATTTATTTTTTATAGCAGAACAAAATACTTGAATTACCATAATTTTTACTGTAATAATTACGTAAAATCACTGACTCATTCTAATTAAATAAATATTTCTCTAAATATTAAGAGTATAATACATTTCATGGCAAAAATGGTATTTATGGTAAAATGAAGTTTACGAATAATGTTCTAGTACCTGTACTAGTACTGATGATGTACTAGTCCTTAGTACTNATGAATGAAAATAATAAGTAATATCAATAAAAAATATTCACTTATGAAAAATATTTGTTTTATATTGAGATTTCTGGAATGTATGAAGAGAAAAATTCACATTTCCTTTAATTGAAAATTCAAACGAATGAACTATATTTTTTCTTATTTTCAAACAATCTTTACTTTCTTTAACAAAATTTTTTCAAAATGTTAATTTATAGCTAAATTATCAAAATCTGGAATATAAAGACGTGTTGTAATGGTTAAATAATCTGTTTAGAATAAATTATTTGAATGATTTAAAAATGATTTCATGGTTCGGGGAACATATATAACTACATAAAAGTTCATTTAAACAAAAAAATATATTAATCTATATTTTATTTAAACATATTTTTAGTGTATTGATTATTATGCTTAATAAAACAATAACATTATCAAAAGCTGAATCAAAACGAGTAAATTATTCAAATTTCTACAAATCATTTTGCGCGAAATCATTTTTCAGCTTTAAAGGCAAATGACTCCTGCGAAATTCTCAAAGAAAATTTCGCAAGAATCATCTCAATAAAAAAAAAGTGCTGCCAATATTATGTAAACATTCAAAAATCAATGTCTCTCATTAAAATAATTTCTAACCAGGTGCAGATGCATATTTTCATTTTTTAATCTGGGAACGAAGCCCATTTCAACGGATTAGATAATATTTCAAATAATTGTAGCAGAGAAAGATGATAAATAGTAATTGACGACAGGATGACTTTGACAGGCGCCGAGTAAATCTTTCATCCTCCAACGATGACATAAGACACCAATCAAAGTCATACAAATGGTCTCATTACAAGACTTAAAAAAAGTTCCTGAGCAGTTTGGTGGATTATCAGCTTATATGCTGTGTTGCACACACGACAGAAAATAGTCTTCGGCGAAGTCATCTCGCTTTCGCGGACCACGTATGTTTTTGCATGATTGAATGCTTACCTGACAAACTTTTCTTTCTTTGTAATTATTGTTTTCATTGTTTTTCCTGAGCTGTCATACATGTCTATCTGGAGAAATTCTTTGCAGAAACGATATTAAAATGAGCAACATGAAAAATACCTAACAAAAATACAGGTGTCAGAACAGTTTGCCCACCAAAACTTGACTTTGTATATTTTAATATGTTCCAAGTTAAGTTTTTATAAAATTGAAAATTAGAAAGCCATAACTGCATCTTTAATTAAAAAAAGGGTGGGGTTAGATTTTAAAATTGTGTAAAGTCCGGAGGCTAGCATGTGCCTCTGGCACACACGTCAACCTCCAGCCCTTACACAACCCTTCCTAAAGTTAAAGTTTAGTTCTTCCTAAAGTTCCCTTATACCCTTCCTAAAGTTCACAAATCTCAACTTGCTTTTAGAGCTATTGTTAGAGCTATAAGCTTTCTCGTTATTTAGCACGCATTACCTCTAGCTTCTAGCAATGTTCATACTGTTAAAAATTCCCACGATATTGTATTCCAACTCGCACATTTTTCGCCCTTCAACAAAACTATACTCTCTCTTGCTGTTGTTACCCCATTTCTAGTGCTATTGAAAGATTGCAATTGGGCTGCAAGAGTTTCACTACTCCTTCTTTGAAATTAAAGACATTATCTCGCTTGTGAATTCCTGTATTCAGCAAACTACTTCTCCATTCAATTGTGATTTCCATAAACAAATTGAGGTTTTGCCATGGACAACCCCCTCTCTTCCATTCCTTGTAACCATTTCGAAGAAAAAGTTTTTAAATTGTTCAAATCCTCATGGTGGAAAAAATATGTTGATAATATGTTGGTCTTAAAAGACAGTGATACTGATTTTTTAAGAGTTACTTTATGTTGTCAACTCGGTTGACGAGCATTCAATTTAGACAGACACCTTGATAATTTTTCCACCTCTGTTTATCGTAAAAATTTTTCCGTCTCTTTGCCCCCCCCCCATGTTTATTCTGCCCCCCCCCAATTGTCAGAAAATGTCTGCATTTCATACTCTCGTTTTCCGTGCATTTAGCCTTTTGCTCTGCTTTTTCTTCGTTTAACTCCGAACTTAACTTCTGCTCACTTGCTGCATAAGTTTTGGCTCTTTCAAGTATATAAACGTTAAGACACGGATAGAAAATATCTGGTAAAATTATCGTAATGTACGTTATCGATATTTCTTGTAAAAGAAAATAATTCTGGTAATAAAAACCAAAAAAGACTGTATTTAAACCATTCATTTCGCAATTTTTCAGTTCATAGGATAATGGTTTACTGAATAGTCTGGTTTTTAAATTCATAATGCTTATTACTACACCTTTAGAAAAAAAATACGAAACTGAAAAATAAATTTCCCCGAATAAATTTTTAACCCAGGCTCTTTATCCATGGCTTTATGCCCCGTGCTTAATTATCATGAAAAAAATTACCAAATATTATCACATATTATAAAAACATATTTTATTGTTAATTTCACCAAAATCAATGCCTTCGCACATCGGTAAAAATTACCGAGTGTCTTGATGCTCCCACAGATCTAGAAACACGGTGAGTTTTCCCATGTTCTGGTAGTTTAGCTCATACTTTTTTCTCGGTGAATATTTCTATGCTTGTATGGGTCAAAATAGGAAAATATGTGTCAAAATGTATATTTGTCGAAATATACAGATACATATTAAAATATATGAACACGCATCAAAAGGTGTGATAAATATTTGTTCTTGAAAGAACATATTTTTACATGCATATCAAAATGTTTAGCAAATTTTACGCTAAAGACTATCTAGGTATCAAATAATTTCTGTGGAAACTAATTGTACATTTTACATAGAAAAGAACATTTAATATTCTGCAATCAATCAAAAAAAGATAATTGTTTTGTCAGTGCTTCGAAAAAGAAAAGATGAACGGCAGAACAACATCTGACGTCACGTAAACTCGAATACATAAATACATGTCAAAGATATACAAATATGTGATAAAATATATGAATGCATGTAAAAATATAACAATATATGTCAAAATATTTATACATTTGTCAAAATATATATTTTAAATTTAAAAAAAATTACTCAGTGTCTTCATATCTTCTGAAAACTTTTATCACTGCAAAAATTTTAAAAAATTTGCAGAAATATGAAGTAGGTATAGTTACAGTAAGAACTATCTCTTGAATTAAATTATTTCTCTTTTAAATATTTTCTCCAGAAAACTTAAACGATTCTGGAATCAATCAGAAACAGGCAAGACATCTATTGTGTTCCGAAAAAGGAATGATTATCGGTGGAAAAGCACCCAATGTCACCTAAAGTCAAAAGTATAAATATATTTCAAAGTATACAAATATGTGATAAAAGACGTAAATGTATGTCAAAATACACAAATGCATGATAAAATATATAAATGCATGTCAAAATATACTAATATACGTCAAAATACAAAGGGCAATTTCGAATTTAACCTATTATCACATCAAAAATTTATAGAAATATGAGCTAAGTATATTATTGCAGTAAGTCTTTGTATTAAATTATTTCTGTTTTCACTATCTTCTTCAGAAAATTTAAAGCTATTCTGGAATAAATTCAAAACAGACAAGGCATCCATTGTGTACCGAAAAAGGAGGAATTTTCGGCAGAAAAGCAAAGTCACTTAAAGTCAAAAGTACAAATACATGTCAAAGAATACAAATGCGTCATAAAATACGTGTATGGTTGTCAAAATACACAAATGTGAGATAAAATATGTGTTAAAATATACCATTATGCTTCGAAATACTTATACATGTGGCAATTTCTAAATTATTCTTTTATCTCCTTAAAGAAATTAAAAAATTTACAGAAATATGAGTTAGGTATACTATTACAGTAAGAACTTGTACTAAATTATTTCTGTTTTCAATATTTTCTCCAGAAAACTCAAAACAATTCTGGAATCAATAAAAAACAGACAAGACACCCATTGTGTTCCGAAAAGGGAAAGATAATCGGCGGAAAAGCATTAAATGTCACCTAAAGTCAAAGGTTTAAATATATGTCAGAGTATACAAATTTGGGATAAAATACATAAAGGTATGTCAAAATACACAAATACGTGATATAATACATAAATATATACCTATATATACCAATATACGGCGAAATGCATATACATGAGGCAATTTCTAAATTAATCTTTTATCTCCTCAAAAATATTAAAACATTTATAGGTATACTATTGCTGTAAGAACTAGTATTAGGTTATTTTTGTTTTCAATATTTTCTCCAGAAAACTCAAAACAATTCTGGAATCAATCAAAAACAGACAAGACATCCATTGTGTTCCGAAAAAGGAAAGATAATCGGCGGAAAAGCATCCGATGTCACGTAAAGTCAAAGTCCATTTAAAGCTCGCAGATGATCTTTCTAGACAACGCATTCAACGGTAACTGAAATAATAACCCCCCAACTGTGCATCGTTGCGGTGAGCATGGCCATCATATCGTTTATCGAACATCAAATCTCCATAAACATTTGCATAAGGCGTGAGACAGATTTCTTGGTGCATAAAAGCCAGATGATATGGGACAATTTGACATCATCCTTTACAGTATTATGACAGTTTCGCTTCTTAGTCGCTCTACCATTACTCCAGAGTTTCAATATTTTTTCGTTTTATCGGGATTCGATCGCGCGTTAATAATTATATTCGAATTATAGGGTTTCTGATATTCTTACATTGCTCAGATGCTGCCAGAATTTCAACGATCCACTTCCTTGGTGGTGGATATCGTAATCTGTTTTTTACTTTCTCTCATTTTGTCATTTTTATGGGTTTTCGGGTCTTTTTTGTTCTTGTTGTGATAAATGCATCTATGAATCATTCATTTGGCTCCTAAATGGCCATCCTTAAAAATTATTTCGAACATAATCCTCACGATGATACTTGACAGAAAAGAACAATCATCGGTCGGTAATAATCGCCAATAATTAACTAATTTGATCCAATTGTACTAAAAAATTGAGATAGACATTCGCGAAAAGAAAGAAATTAAGACTGCAAAATATTAAGATATTTTTTATGTAGATACCTATCATAAAATAACTAAATTCGTTATAAAAAAACACACACACGCATTTTTTAAATAAATTTCAAACAATATTTTTTTAGTTCGTATAAAATGTTAGACACTAAAATACTCGTGCAACTATAATACTAATTCCAATGCAAATAGAAGACTAACCAAAATAAGAGGGTTTTTTTCTTCAAATAAAAGTTTTTTTTTAAAGATTATTTTCTGTGAGAATTATTTTTGTTTCTTAAGCATGAACATTGTGCATAAAAATTAACATATTTTTTTAAAAATAAACATTACATCTGAGATTGATATCAATAACAAAACAATATTCACCCCAAAACAATTTACACTAGCGATAGGTAACAAACGTGGCTTTTTACAAGTTTATATCACCTAAGGAAGGAGCACCAATTTAATGAACTCGATACATAACCAAATTTCATGACACATTTTAATCCTACATTATATTTTATGGGCCTATTGTTACATTGTTTTTCTTGTATGCCACATTTCTCTTACTATACAATTGCAAATTTTTAAATTTTTATTTGTATGACATATTTTAAAGTTCGTAAAGCACTTTATATGCATATTGTTGATATGTGTCGAATTGTATTACCATTTTTCATTTTATAAGAATACTGTTATATTAGTCTTTATGTGCCGTATTGGAAACTCCTATTGCTCTTTATGTGCTTTTATGTTATATTACCTTTCATATACTATATTGTGAAATCGTAAAGCTATTCATGTGCATTATGTTATATCACCTTTTATTTATTATATTGATGCCATGAAGCTCTTCATATGCTTTATGTTATATCATCTTTTATATACTACATTGTAATGCCGTATAGCTTCGTATGCAATATGTTATATCACCTTCTATATATTATTTTATAATACCGTAAAGCCATTCATATGCATTATGTTATATCACTTTTTATGAGCTATATTGTAATGCCGTAAAGCTCTTCATATACATTACTTTATATCACCTTTTATATATTATATTGTAATGTAATTATGTAAAACTCTTCATATGCATTATGATATATTATCTTTTATATACTATACTGTAAT
The DNA here is from genome assembly GCF_043381705.1 of Parasteatoda tepidariorum. NCBI lineage: Eukaryota > Metazoa > Arthropoda > Arachnida > Araneae > Theridiidae > Parasteatoda > Parasteatoda tepidariorum. The sequence goes on from NC_092206.1 coordinate 15,204,962, forward strand.
GCCATATAGTTCCTTATATGCATACTATTACATCGCTATTTTAATGCCAAAGTATTTTAAACATCTTATGGATTTTAGCATATATCATTTTAACTTCTCATGAAGATTAGGGTGTAAACAAAAAAGAAATACTATCTTCTTCACATTGCTGATTAAATTCTGACATATTTCACAAGTTCTAACGAACTTTTCTTTTAAAACATAACTTCTGTGATTTAAGTAATCAAAAGGAAAGTTTTTTTTTCTGAAGTATTCATCAATTTTTTTCTAATTATGGAATTGTATGTAGAATTTTAATAAGAAATTTTTATTAGCAGTTTCAATTTATCTGCATGTTTAACAAGTTTCATTTTAAACGGAAAACAATTTTTTCAAGTCTATTTGTAATTGCAACAATTGTAAAATTTCCTATACATCGTCTCACTTGATATGCATTTCCAGTATTAAAAATGAAATAAGTACCTTTTTAAGTTTTTCAAAATCTTCTGTTCCTTCGAATCCGTTCTGTAAAGAAAAAGAACTTAATTTTTTAAGACTCCTAAAAATGCTTAAGTTCTTTAAAATCCGTTCTATAAAGTAAATAACGTAAGTTTCTGTTTTCCAAGAAACGTATCTCAAATCTTGTTACAGTAGTAAAAATAATGAAAAAAAAAACTCAGTGGTGTAATGAGCTATGGTGTTTTTTTGCAGTAAATAGCAGGTTTGAGTCCATTAAAGCCACTAAGCTTTCATAGTAAAATGAACAAGTCTTGGAGTCAAAATTTTATGATCCATAAAATCATCCGCAGTTTCTTTTACTTAAAGATATTTATCATGAATATTGTTTTAGAAAAGGGAAGAAAAAAAAGACTTGCATAGGCAGTGTGAGAAAACAACTTGAATGATTACGGTAAGAAAAGTCGAATGAAATAATGCCTATTTCCGCTGCTTGTTACTTTATTTCTTCTATTTAGGCTCTTTAATGAACCAAGTACAAATAGATTTAATACCGAAAATATTATCTAAAGTCGAAGAGGATTTAAAAATTATTGGTATTAGGATATATCTAAAGATATTAGATTTTTAGATAAATAAGGATTAAGAAGATATCAGAATTAAAATTGTATCAGGATTAAAAGAACAGGTACACTTCGGTGAAAACTGCCAAGCTTTTTGGCTTTCCCATAGAGTCAGAAAAACGGTAAATTTTACCATATTCTGATAGTTATGACTATACTTTTTTTTCTCGATGTAATGAATAATGATTGAAAAAAGGTTCAGAGAGGCCATTCTTAGCTAATAGAATAATTATTTTATGCGTGAAACTATCATTCTGTTACACGTAGTATTGCAATATTACTTTGCTTTAACTCTAGTTGGGTCTTCCTAAATTATTATTGGCCAATCCTTGCTCTTCTATAATTTCAGCTGCTTCAGTGTTCTTCCTTAATTTCTGTCCCGCCAATACTTGTTATTTTCTTATTTTGAGATATGTTATTTTCATGTTTGTTGTTGAGCCACCGGAATAGAAAAACCGTTTCGTAATAAATTAGTTCCTATCAATGTAATTTTCGGCCCACCTCAGAAGACAAAGAAACTCCATTATCATGCACTGAAACAAAGTCGACTTCGCGGACGAAAAGACTTTTTGATGGAATTGACCAGTCCTTCTTTACTAGGAGAGGATAATTATCAAAGCATCCACAATAAATTGGCAACCGGATTCTAAACCATAACACTTCTAGTAATAGAGATATTTTACGATAGCACTATAATCAGTGTGGGTTGCGAGCAGCATACTTCTCTATCAGCCATCACCAGGATTCCATATTGTTGTTGTTGATTTACGTAGCACTAGATCTGCACAATGGGCTATTGTCGACGGTCTGGAAAGCATCCCTGAGGATGATCCGAAGAAACGCCATCACAAATTTGATCCTCTGCAGAGAGGTTGGCTCCCTTGCTCCGGTAACCCGACGACCTATGCGTGAAGGCGAGCATTCCACGATAGAACAGCTTAACGGAACTGATACCGCACATCCTCAGTCCCTTTGTGGCTGATCAAAGTGGTCACCCATCCTCTCACTGACAGCAGCGAATGATGCTTGACTTCGGCGTTACACTGGGAACAGTGTATTAACGATGCGGGACACCAGGATTCGAACGGGAATCAACTCACTGGGAAGTGAGCGCTTTACTTAATAAGCCATTCTGACTCTCTCAATTGATGTTACAATGCTCGATGGGATTATTTATAAAGATAATAGAAATCATTTCGAATTCATGTCAATACCAACTTAGTGGCAGCCATTTTATTCTGATAAACGCTCTCAAGTCAAATACTAGTTCAGTAATATCCATTTGCTGAGCAAAATCGTACTCCAAAATAAAATCAAACTCTTGAAATCATTGCAAAGCAAAAAATAAGCATTTAAATACGATTAATGTAATGTGCTCTTAATAAAAATAAAATCTACATAAAATATTTTTTTCTTTAAGACAAACGTGACTTTAGAGCTTTGTTTGTTGATGAAACTAAAAGAACACTCGACATCAAACGCTCAGCGCATATTCGATCTAACCAACCACTTCTAGAACAAATTTAGCTCCAGAAAGAAATCTAGCGTGAGAGCTCTCGCCACCTGACAATCTTTCGGAAAAGTCTGTCATCACTAACTCCCTCCGAAGCAAAGTGTTTCGGCTTAACTGATGACCACGGGTCATCGCCCAATGACCAGGCTCCCGTGCTGTGATGGATGCGAAGGAGTTGAGAAAATTGGATAGGGTCCCAAGATGGAGAATGTGTTCAAGTGACAAAGTGGTCAAATACAGGGAAGAGGATCTGCCTGATGGTTCGCGAACACGAATTCTGGAGCTGTTGATGAAGTCCATTGATTTTCTCCTCTATCAACTTCGGCTGACAGTTAGACCTGGAAAATCACCTCTTCTTCTCATATAGGAGAGGAAGAAAGTAATCATATCTCAAATGAGGATTGTACTTTGACTGAGTAAGCATGGCGTAATTGCTTTGGTAAAAAAAAAGACTTTACCCCTAAAATACATAGATGTCCATGCAAAAAAATAATCATACCTCAAGTTATATCTTTGAATATTTGAAATAAAATATAAATAAAGGTATAATTTGAAACAATAATTAATCATGTCCCAATTGATATTTTTAGTTGTAGTTTTAATAAGTATTTTAAACAAATCAATCATACCTTAAATTGTAACTTTAATCATAGTTTAAAATTCTGAAGAAACTAGTCATACTCGAAATTCTAACATTAACTAAGTTAGAAGAAATTGATGGTATCTCAAAATAATACCTCAAATAATAATAATAATACCTCAATAATAATAATCATCATCATAAGTGGTGCGGATCGTATTTTGATTGAGTAATACGTCATTGCTTTGCCTTGGTAAGATAAAATTCAAACATGAATATTTACGGGGGAAAATACTTTGTTAAAAATTAATTATACCTCAAATTATAACTTTCAATATTTGAAACAAAATACAATTGAAGGTATGATTTTAAGATAAAATTAATCATGTCTTAAACTATATATTTAGTGATAGTTTAGTACGTATTTCGAAGAAATCCATTGTACCTCAAATTGTATCTTTAATCATAGTTTAAAATTTTGAAGAAATTAGTCATGCCCGAAATTCAAACTAGTATATTCAAACTAGTTTAATTAAGTAAAGTTAGAAGAAATTGATGATACCTTAAAATAATACTTCAAATAATAATAATAATACCTCAATAATAATATTAATAATAATAATAAGTAATATCTCAACTGAGCATTACATTTTGACTGAGTAATAAGTCATTGCTTTGAAAAGAGACTTAATCTGTAAGATACGTGAATATTTATGGATACATATATAGTTAAAAATTAATTATACCTGAAATCATATCTTTGAATAGTTGAAATTAAATGCAATTGAAGGTATAATTTGAAAAAGAAATTAATCCTGTCTTAAATTATATCTTTAGTTATAGTTTAATACATATTTTGAAGAAATAAATCATACCTCAAATTGTATCTTCAATCATAGTTTAAAATTCGGAAGAAATTAAGTCATATCCAAAATTCAAGCTTAATTATTATTGAAAATGTTTAATAAATTTATCGAGATTCAAATTATATTTCTAATTATTATTTCAAAGATAGAAAATAAATAATTTCTCAAATTATATTTTTAAATATGCGTGAAAATTTAGTAGAAATTAATCGTACTTTTAAATATAGCATGAAATTTGGAAAATTTAAGTAATCTCTAAATCTTTAGTTAAAATTTATTCATAACTTTGCAGTTATAAGTTTGCAAATATTAATGATACATTAAATGATATGTTTAATTAGAATTTGTAATTTGAAACAAATTAATTATACCTTAAATAATATTTCTAATAATAATTTGTAGTTTGGGAAAATAGTCACTTTGAATCTAAAAATTGTGCAAGCTCTGGGAATTGTGCTCTCTCTCTGTGTGTGTGTGTATATAATATATATATATAAGTAGTAATAGCAGGCATGTATGCGGCGGAAGTGATGGGCAGTCAAGGGGTGCTTATTTCTGCCCCAACCGGAAGTTGCTTATTTCTGCCCCTCCATAAACCGGAAGT
>NC_092206.1:15209655-15244681 GCF_043381705.1 Parasteatoda tepidariorum
CTTTTGAATATAGAATCATAGAGAAAATGAGAGAGAGAGAGAGAAAGAAAAGAGGCAGAGAGAGAAGTCCAAACATTTATCAATTTCCAATTTTCTAATTTTTAAAATTATTTTGCATACAGTTCTATTTAAAATAAAAACTATCGCAATTTTTCTCTTATAAAACAATAATGATATTACGAACAAACACCAGAGTCTCCTTTAAGATTTCATGAAAGCAATGAATATTTTCGAGTACTTTGCATTCTTTTTTATGGAAATGTGGCGTGTCTGTTCTTCAAAAATACAAAATCTGACTAGCTATTCCGAAAATAGTACTCGTTCAACTTCACTTAAAATATTCAAAATTACGTAAAATGACTTTTTCCTATGATATTTCACCAAGCTTCAAAGCCATCCTGATTTGCATTTCAGCTAGAACACAACTTTGTTATCATATAAAGAATCATTTCTTTCTTTCCAGTTCACGAAGGAATAAACAATTTGAATTTTAAAAACGAAATAAACTAATCACGAAATGGAATCTTTTTCGCGTGCATCTAATAATAGAAATGAAACGTGAAGAAAAGTAATTCAGAGCTATGCATGCTTAATCATTGCTATGTAAGAAATATGAAAATTACATAGCTCGCTGAAATTCAGCTCCGAGGCAAACAGTTTACTTATTTCTAAAAATAAGAATCATCAATTACTTTTCTTCAGTTTTATTTTAATGTCATGTTTATCTAAAATATCCTGTGCTACTCTTCGTTGAAACCGAAGTTGGAAAATAATTGAAACAAAAAATATTTAATGAGGATTTAATAGTTCGCTGAGCTTACGAATGCTAGTATAGTTAAGTTAGTAGACAAAATGTCATTACTCATTTGAATTGAAAGCCGTAAAATATTACGCAAATTTTTTGAAATAAATTTATTAATAGAAATTTTTAGAATAATGATTTTTATATTTTGATTTTAATCTTCGTAAGTAAATATTTGTGCAAATTAAGTTTGTTTTTGGCATTTAATGATGTTCGCGGTAAAGAATGGCTTCTTAAATATTCATCTGCTTTTCTAGGTGTTTCAACACAAGAGGCCGAAATTTAAACTCGATAGACGGTTTTATTTTTCTTATTTATAATTCTTTTACTTAATTTTTGCTGGTTTTAAAAACTATGCTAGTCTGGTTAAGAAGTTGAATGCTTGATTACTATTACTATACTGCATAATAATAACATTTCTCGTGAAAAATAAATAAATAAATAAGCATAATTGTGACAATAAAAACCAAAATATACGATATTTCAATCATTATTTTGTTAATTTTTTCCGTTCATATGGTAACGGTTTTCCACAAATTCTGGTTTTCAATATTGCAGTTCTTATTAACAAATATTTAGTAAAAAATGCAAAACTGAAAAATCAATTTAACGGAACAAATTGTCTTTATACCAGCTCTAAGGCATCATGATAAAACTTCCAATTTTTATCACATTTACCAAATTTTATCAGATATTTTAAGATTATATTTTATTGCAAATTTTACAAAATCAGTACGAAAGTGCTTCGGTAAAAATTACCGAGCTCTTTGGAATTCTTATAGACCTAAAAATACGAAACATTTTGCAATATTCTGGTAGTTTAGACCATACACTTTTTCTTATCGTACACGTGTTTGTTTTTAGTTAATATACTTGGTGAATTTGAAGAATTTTGATGAACCTGTATATTTTTATTCCATTATTAACATAAAACTAAATTTTATTGTGAATTTTAGAAAATCATTGCAAAAGAGCTTCAGTAAAAATTACCGAGCTTTTTGGTGTTCCAATAGACCCAGAAATACGATAAATTTTGCAATATTCAGGTAGTTTTGACCATACACTTTTTCTTTGTGTACACGCGTTTGCTTTTAGCTAGTATACTTGGTAAATTTGAAGAACTTTAATGAACTTATTTATGTATTTTCATTCCATTATTAGCATAAAATTACATTTTATTGTAAATTTTACAAAATTGTTACAAAAGAGCTTCGGCAAAAATTACCGAGCTTTTTGATGTTCCAATAGACCCAGAAATACGATAAATTTTGCAATATTCAGGTAGTTTTGACCATACACTTTTTCTTTGTGTACACGCATTTGTTTTTAGTTAGAATACTTGGTGAATTTGAAGAATTTCAATGAACTTATGTATTTTCCTTCCATTATTACCATAAAATTAAATTTTATTTTAAATTTTACAAAATCATTTCAAAAGAGATTCGGTAAAAATAACCGAGCTTTTTGGAGACCCAGAAATAAGATAAATTTTGCAATATCCAGGTAGTTTTGACCATACACTTTTCTCAGTGTATACTTGGAGAATTTAAAGAATTTTTATGAATTTTTGTATTTTTATTTCAATAACCAATTCATTTCATGGTTGTCAGAAAGTATCTTTATTTGGGGATTAACGTTAAATACAGGTGTCTCCGATTTCTCATAGGTAAATTGGAATCAAAGGGAAATCTAGCGATTTTTTCCAATCACTACTCATTAGACTTTTTCCCGAATCCAGGGTTCGAAAAGGGCTGTGAACATTGCCACGTGTCAAATCTGGATCCCTGATGCTACTTCCCCTCATGTCTATTTGACACCTCACGCAAAACAGAACGGGATGATTCGTAGAGGGGTGTGTGTGAGTATTAAGGACCTTGTTATTTCCGTCTTACGGGATTACTATCAACCGAGATTGGTACGAGATTGACGGACAGACAAATTTTGCCGAACATTCGAACATGCATCTTTCAATTATATTCTAATACGTTAGAAAAGCAACGAGAGAAACAACGTTATAAGTAGATTTTTAAAAAATAACGTTGAAGAAACTTTTGTTAGCTACATATAACGTTAAAAAAGCAACTTTAAAGCAACAAAAAACAGCCTTATAATTAGTGAAAAAAGTAACGTTAAATAAATGTTTTGTTATCTACAGAAAACGTTAAAAAAGCATCTTTAAATCATAGGAAAAAAGTAACGTTCAAGAAATGTTTTGTTATCTACATATGACGTTAAAAAAGTATCGTTAAAGTAAAGGAAAAAAGTAACGTTATTTTTAGGAAAAAAGTAATGTTATTTTTAGGAAAAAAATAACGTTAAAAAAACATTTTACTATCTACATATAACGTTCAAAAAGCAACGTTGAAGCAAAGGAAAAAAGTAGCGTTATAATTAGGGAAAAGTAACGTTAAAGAAACATTTTGCTATTTGCACATAACGCTAAAAAAGCAACGTTAAAGCAAAGGGAAAAAGTAACGTTATAATTAGGGAAAAAAGTAACATCAGAGAAACACTATACTATATACATATAACGTTAAAAAAGCAATGTTAAAGCATAAAAAATTTACTTTATAATTAGGGGGAAAGAAACGTTAAAGAAATGTTTTGTTATCTACATATAACGTTAAAAAAGCATCGTTAAAGCAACCAAAAAAATTATTGTAATAATTAAAAAAAAGTGACGTTGAAGAAACGTTGTAAGATGAAAGAACGAAATACCGTTGAACGATCTATTAAGAAATGCTGATATTTTGCCGATATTTTCGTCTTACAGGGTTAATATCAACCGATAATGAAATGAGATTGGTGACAGATACATATTGCCGAACATTCGAACTTGCTTTTTCTAATAACATTATAATACATTAGAAAAGCATCGAGGAAAAAAAACGTTATAAGAAGGCAAAAGAAGTTGCGCTAAAGAAACATTTTGCTATCTATATATAACTTTAAAAGTGTAACGTTATAGCAATGAAAAAGGCAACGTTGTAATTAGAGAAAAAAAAGTAACATTAGAGAAACGTTGTAAGTAAAAAGAACGAAATATCTCTGAGGGATGTATTAGGAAAAGTCGATATTTTTAAACATCACGATAACGATATTTTTAAACATCACGATAACGATATTTTTAAACGTATTCTCAAGGAAAATATTGGGGATACAATCTTTGAAGCAGAATTAAATATAATTCTAAAATTATCAAATGCGATATTATCAAGATAAATTTCGAATTTAAGACTGCGACGAGTATCAATAACGATGATCACGGGAAACGAAATTATTTTGAGAATTGATAAATTTCATCAGAGTAACAAAAATATTGATGAATACAAAGATAAAGAAATCACCTAAGAATTTAAATCAGAAAATTTCGCGATTCATCATGAAATATCTAATATTTCCTGACGACATATCGCAGCGATAATCATCAATAATAGTATTATTTTGAGTATTGATTGAGTAAGTTCATTTTAATAAAGAAACATTGATTTTTGTAAAATGATGAAAATTAGTTAGTTTAAAAAACACTGCGATACATTCAGAAATACCGATATTTCCTGAAGTGACGAGAATCATCAATAATGGAATATTTTGAGTGTTGAATAAATTAAATTTGCGTAGCAAAAATATTGAACCATGTGGAAATAACATAAATCAGTTAGATTTTATTTTACTTTATCACCGGCGTTGAATAGCCGACCCAATTTTGAATTTACGAGTTACAATGTTCAATTCCTCTGTCTTGTAATTTTGAACCCAATGCATAAGACAAGGGAATTTCTATATAAGTATGGGGTGACATTTGCTTCCGTGGAGGACATTTTGATGGAACGAACCAGCGTCCGCTATACAAAAACCTCCCACGGTTATACTGATGGCAAAGAGACTCTAATCCATGATCTGTCTACCACTAAGGATCTTTTACGTCAGTCTTGCGGTTGGTGCGAGTCGGGTGCGGAATTCGTATCGACTAGCCATCGACTAGTATCCGGTTTACTTCATTGGAAGGCGAATGCTCTTTCTCCTGAGCCACCACTGCTCCGGGTTCAAGTAGTGGAGGGAAAATTTGCTTTCGTGGGAGATTTTCTAACCAACATTTAAGCAACATGGAGAGGAAAACCACAAAAACTTCACACAGTTAGCCTGACAGCAAGGGATATTTTTAAGCCAGCAGTGTGGTCGGTACAAACCAGGTGCGGAATCCGTATCGACCAGCCTTCGTTAGGATTCGAACCCGGGTCACCACATTGGAGGCGAGCGTTATTTGTCCTGTGCTACCACTACTCAAAATCAGTTACATGAAAAAAATGTTGCGATATATTATGAATTGTGATATATTACACTTCTGATTATATCACTGTATTAAAAAAGCCAACACAATGCACCAAACACATATGCAAAACCTGCAAACTTCTGTTTAAATGGAAGGTAAAAAAATTGAAAAAGAAGTTAACAAATCTAATAGGATTTTCTCTCAGACAGTTTAAAAATAATAAGGCAATGAAAATTTTAATAAAAGAGTATTCCTATAATCTGATAAAACTCTCGATACAATACTATTTATTAGTTTGCTTTTTTATTTATTTTTTTACATTTTACTGATCTTCAGGTTGCATGGTAACAATTTATATCAATAAACTATTAGCATCACTGCAGTTGTCTGTAAGCCTAAAAATACTGTTGTTGCATATGTGTTGCATAAATTCGACACAATGCTGCTAGTTACTTAGATACATTGAAAATAATTCAGGATCTAACCACGTTAAAAAGTAATGCCACTCAGAGTGTCAGTATTTTATACCATAAAATCCATTTTTACCGTAAATATAGAACAAAAATTCTGATATACAATAATTTCTGCAATAATATTTACTGTAAAATTACTGATTCCATAGTAAATATTACTGTAAAATCAAACATTACTGATTAAAAATAAAATTCACAGTAAAAACGTTTACGGCAAAAAGGCACTTTACGGTAAAATAGATTTTACGGATGCTTCATTACCGTAATTTGATCAAAACATTTTTACAGTTTAATGCATAGTTTATAAAAACAAACAAGTTACTTGAACAAAATAAATTTTTCTGCATTTTTCCTTTTAAACAAATAATGATTTTATACTTTAAACTGGCACAACAATATTACATGACTCATTTAATAAGTATCTTTCACTTTAATTTCATGATCATTAAATAAGACAGGATGCGCTATAAAATAATCCGTCGGCGCCGAGATATTCATTCACAATTGGAATAAGAGTGCTTTAAAATGAGTCTCATCCCTCTTCAAAAGTCTGAGTGCAAAGTTCAAGCAGAACAAATTTAAAAAATAAAAAATGAAACTATTTTTTTACGTATTTCCTAGAGATTGTTAAATGGCAACATTCCTACTGAATTATAAACATTGTTTAACTGATATGGCGGTTGCGTGTCAATTTTTATATCTTAAATTTTGTTATTCTCTTAATGTAAGTGGGAGATATAAATTTATTTTAAAAAATTTTATCACGTAAAAATCTTCATGGGTGAGATTTTGTTTACATAAAAGGTTACTGATTATTCAAAACTTTTCATTTTAATAAAAACTAGTTTATTTATACAAAAAAAATTAAGTATAATTAGATAACTTGAATTGCAAATTTTAATACACATATAAAAAATTGGATGAAGTTCTATATGAGAAAAACTTTAACATTGTTTATAAACTTGTGTTATTTCAGGAAAAGAGGATTGTCTATTGTCTGTTTATAACGATTGTCGTTTAATATTTTTTTTACAAATAGTACTTTTATTACCACTAAGTCACCACTATGCCAACCGTAATTACGAATTTTTCTTATTATAATCAGTGAATAAAGGAACAAAGAAAAAATAGCGAATCAGTGAGTCAATGATTATCTTTAGTCAGTGACTTAGTCTATTACTTTAGTCTATGACTTTCTTTAGATCATGAATCAGTTACATAATGTTTTAGTCTCATTATTCTATTCTTCAGCTACTTTAAGTTGAAATTTGATAATCTTCAGACATGATTCTTTAGATTCATGAATCAGTTACATAATGTTTTAGTCTCATAGCTCTTCAGCTTCTTTAGGTAGAAATTTGATGATCTTTAGTCATAATTCTTCAGATTCATGATTCAGTTGTATAATGTTTTAATCTCCTGATTTTTCAGCTTCTTTAGAAAGAAATTTGATGATCTTTAGACATGTTTCTTTAGATTGATTCATAGTTACATAATGTTTTAGTTTCATGATTTTTCAGCTATTTTAGGTTGAAATTTGATTATCTTCAGACATCATTCTTTAGATTCATGATTCAGTTACATAACGTTTTAGTATCATGGTTCTTCAGCTTCTTTAGGTAGAAATTTGATGATCTTTAGTCATGATTCTTTATATTCAAGATTCAGTAATATAATATTTTAGTCTCATGATTTTTCAGCTACTTTAGGTAGAAATTTGATTACTTTTAAACATGATTTTTTAGATTTATGATTCAGTAATATAATGTTTTAGTCTCATGATTTTTCAGCCACTTTAGGTAGAAATTTGATTACTTTTAAACATGATTTTTTAGATTCTTGATTCAGTTGCATAATGTTTCAGTCTCGTGATTTTCAAACTTCCTTAGGTTTAAATTTGATAATCCAGTAGCTTTAAAATAATATGCTTCCTCTTTGGTTACTATAACAATAATTTTATGTTACAAGTTCCTTTCATTTCTTTCCCATAGTTGCTGATCTTTATTTATCATTTATCTAGTCAAAAAGTATCATACATTTCTTTATTTTACTTTTTTACATTAAAGATTCATCTTTCATTATCCTTATATCATCTTTTATAATAATGTATCAATAGTCTTTTTTTAATAAATCTTTTAATTAATGCCATATAATGAATTGCTGCATAGTTCACAATTTAAACAAAACTTAATTATCTAAGAACAAATCGCGTTCATTGCTTACAAAAAAAACTACATAATCTTCATTCCCTCAACTATAACTTACATGAAAATTCCCAAATGCCTCTTAACATCAAACTCATTTTCCTAAGTCAAACACCCTTCAGGAAATTTCAATGACAAAAGAAAGATCTCGCTTACAGTATGTGTTTAAGTCACAACTATCAATCCTTACTTTAATAAAGGAGAAAGAATAAATATAAATAAAAAATGTGGAGAATCATTGAAAAATAAGAAAATACTGCCCTATTAAACCATTTTGTGTAATTTGTAAGAGGGTATCACAGAAATCAAGTGTTAAAAAAGATTTGGGGAAAGAAAAAAAAACCCTTCTAGACAAATTGCGCCACAGTATGAGGAAAATGAGTGAGAAGGGCTAATAAAGCGTAAGATCCCGTTATTCAGAGAGTAAATAAATACAGTTCTCTTGTTCAGTATTATCGGAACTCTATGTAGCGGATAATGAAGGCCGCGGATAACAAGGTGTCGCCTGCCTCACTTTTGATCTCTAGTACAGGGTTGTAAGAATTTGGCGAGTTATCATTGACTTAAATTCACTATTTCAGGATGCAATTTTCATGACATTGGAATAAATTTTCTTGAAAGTCGAAGCTAGCTTCTGTTTCATTATAACATTATTTAAAGAAATTTGTAAAACAAATAAAATAAAATAAAAAATAATAAAATAAAATAATAAGCTGAGAAATGACAAGGCACATTTTATTTTATAACCGGCATTAAACAGTTGACCCAACTCTGAGTTTACGACTATTAATGTTCAACTCAGTAGCCTTGTAATTTTGAACCCAATCTAAAAGAGAAGGGAAATCTTGGATTAAGCATTGTGACAAAGTTGCCTTTGCGTAGGACTTTTTTGATGGAACGAACCANGACAAGTTACATTTTATTTTATAACCGGCATTAAACAGTTGACCCAACTCTGAGTTTACGACTATCAATGTTCAACTCAGTAGCCTTGTAATTTTGAACCCAATCCAAAAGAGAAGGGAAATCTTCGATTAAGCATTGTGACAAAGTTGCCTTTGCGGAGGACTTTTTTGATGGAACGAACCAACATTTGCGTTTCATGGAGAGGAAAACCACAAAATCCTGCCATAATTAGCCCGACAGCAAGGGGATTCTAACCTATGGTTCATTTACCAGTGGATATTTTACGTCTGCTCCGTAGTCAGTGTGAACAGAGATTAGAATTCGTATCACAGCTGGGATTCGAACCTGGGTCATCCCATTGGGAGGCAAACCTCTATCCCCTAAGCCACCGCGGCTAGAGGAGGGGTATAAAAAAGATGTACGGTTAAACTTATTTATGAAAAGGAGAAAATATAAAAATAAATATTTCATGGATTACTAGTTCAGCAATATTTTTATAAATATTTTAATGCTATTTCTTTCGGATGCATTTAAAATTGTATGCAATTTTGATAGAAGTTAATAATCTTTTTATTATAATGCAATATTTTAGATGCATTTATATTTTTAAATAACTATATAATTTACATAATTTTTTTATAATTTTATACAATTTTTTTATAAATTTTAATTTGGCAACAGGTAAAAATCGCTATTAAAGACCAATTTTATCTCCATACGGTATTCATTTTTTAATGATCATAAGACATTAAAATTTCTTGAGTTGTAGTTCTGAAACTTCAGATGGATTAAAATTTTAAATTCTTTTAACGGCTTTCATAACATTGAAGAACATTTTTCTTCTGTTGCATGAGACATTTTCTAACAGGTATTAGATACTTTCATATCACTGAATCCAAATCTGCAATCTCCCCCCAGGCTAAAGTTTTTTTCTTTTAAAAAATGACATTTTTGGTCCATATTTTTTGTCGAAATGAACCATTTTTAAAACATTATATATAAAAGGAATTCGCATTAATCTTGCAACAAACTTTCAGGGGAGTTAGGGTACAGCAAAATGATTAAAACTGCATTGAACCCCCTCCCTGGAAGTGTCGTCATACGCCACTAGGGCTGCTTCCCTATTATGAACTGCTTCTTTGTGGGCTTTAGAGCAGGACATAATAAGGAAGCAGCCCTAGCGTCGTACGACTACATTTCCATGCATGTGCTTCTATGCAGTTTTAATCCTAAATACGCGCTCTAAGTCCGCTAGAACTTTGTTGCTACACTTACGTGAACTTTGTTATAGATAAAGTTTTTAAACTTGTTTATTTCAAGAAGAAGAAAAAAAGTTCTAAAAATGTCATTCAGAAAAATCTGTAACATTAGGAGCAAAATAAATTTAAAAATTTGAAATCCCACACCTGAATCAAGCAAGATCAAGCAATTCGATAAATTTGTTCCCCAGTGTTATTAAAGTAAGTGGGAACGTTGTTAAGGATTTAAGGAGCGTTATTAAGGATTAAGTTACGCTGTAAATAATTTTGGATCAAAATTCAATAAAAAGTACCAGTACTCAGGCTGTCGTTACGTTTTACCGTAAAAACTTACAGAACAAAAAATATGGTGTACCCTAGTTTTTACAGTAATAGTTACTGCAAAATCATTGATTCTAAGTATTTATATAAATATTATTGTAAAAATGACGGCATGAAATTTTTCAGTAAAAATTTATTTTACGAATGCTGCACCCAAAGTGCTAGTACTTTTTACTGTAATTTGATCTGGAATTCAATACAGTGTACCAACATTTTAAATTTAGCATTTGTAAAAATTAATTTTATTTATCACACACTTTTATTTATTCATAACTATACATAAGAATCTCTTCACGATGATTTCTGTTTTATGTACTATCAATGGACTAAAAAAGTCATGTGGCATGACCTTTAAAATACAATGAAGATCCATATATCTTTGGATGACATTAAAATAATATTAATGTCACAACGATATTTACCTACAAGTTATATATTGATTTCTAATTAAAAGGTTACGTAAAAATATTTCCTGCCATATTCATACGTCATCCCTTCTTAATATTATTCTCTGTTATTATAACGTTTTCGACATTGCTTATTATTCAAAAGTGAAAGCTTCAAAGTGAAAGTATTCATTTGATATATTATAAAATAATCACATAATAATTGCTTTAAGCATATGTGACACGCATAAAAAGTAGAAATAAAAGAGTTGATTTAAACTCATAATTTTAATAAATAAATAAATAAATAAATATATTTTATTTTGATAGGAAAACAACTGAAAATCGCAAATTATATTAAGTCATAATTTGCCAAAACTTGTTGCAACCTATTCCCTTCAAACAATAGTTATAATTTATAATTTCAACCCAAGCTTAAAAACTCTCAATACTTATGAATTAGCTTCTATAATAACCAAAATAAAAATTCTGATCAATGGCACTTTTAGGCACTTAAATGAGTTAACATTTCATAACGATATTTTCTAATATCTTTACGAATAATATTCATAAAGATATTTTCATCTCTCACCTAGTTGGCGAAAGAAGAATCCTCGCCAAAGATCAGTGAAGTTAACCCTAACACGCCGAGGGCAAAAGGGCGCACAATCTGTCACCAGTCCGCGTTTAGAAGACTTTAATTTCCGCAGCCCCCGACATGTTTGGGGTCCAGAGAGAATACGCGTGAAAAGGAGGGCAGGGGCTAGGGGTAGAAGTAAACGTCGTCGGAGTCGCCCTGGCAATACTACATTGTGATCAGTACACTCCAGTTGTACACACAAGCCCCGGGGCACTTGAATACTCCAGTCCTTTATTATATTGAGCGAAGATTCTGCTAGCATTAACTGTGATATTAGGATCTGTGATAGAGGTGAAAATAATAATAAATGTAGGAAATGATTTTTTTTTCTTCCTAAACATGCCACTTCCGCTATTGAGACCCTTTCCGCTTCCGGGTAGCATTAATTAATGTTTTCCGTACAGTTTCGTATGTGTAATGATATAACATTAGAACTATGTAAAAAATTTCTCGAATAAAAATGTCCTGGTTTTCTATTTTTAAGGCAAGCTGTAATTGAAAGAGTTGTTATTTGTTGGGTAAATAGTGATAAGTTGACTGCAAAGCTGTCGATTTAATGAATTCGAGTTTGATTTACTATTTGCTGAAGGATTGTCAACAAAGGGATTTTATATTAGTTGTCATTGGCATTATTTACAATGCATAGTTTAAATAGTTTTATTTTATTTTTTTATCAAGGGAAAACTTTGACAAAAATGGATTTGTATAGTTTCAATATTCATTAATTGTGCAGATGAATGTTTTATTTTATTTGTTTTGATGCAATATTCTTTTCAGACTGATAACTTTTAAACTTTTACTTAAAAGAGACATTAATTAAAATTGTGTCGATTAAAAATCAAGTTTTTAAGCTTTTGTATCATAAAAGTAATTAACCGTTTTGACGCAGAATTTTTTTTAAACGCATTCTTCATAATTTTTTCATTATTTTATATTAATTTAGGCCAATATAAGTGAAAAATCATGCATTTATCATTTTAATAATTTAATTTATAGTTATGAAACACCGGTTTTATTTTTCTGCGTTAAATGTAAAATCTTTTAAACTCGGTTCACATTAAACTTTTTTTTTATTATTATTATTTCCGCTCGGTTGCAGTTATTTAGATCTAAAAGAAACTGTGATTCACCAATTCTTCCAAGCACCCTTAAGGGNAGCAGTTAAGTTTTACTTACGTCGATAAAACCTTTTCTGAGCCAAATGAATCTTTCTTAATTTCATTTTTTTTACTCCATTGAAATTTTCATATTATGCAATCTAAAAAAATCGCGGAAGAAACAGTAAAAATTGCAATCATACTCAAAATAATATTAACTTATTTTAATTTTCTGCCGATAGTAACACCACGTCTCTCCCTATCTCATATCAACATTGACTAAAGATTTTATCGACGTAAGTAAAACGTAACAGCTTCATGTTGTTTCGTTAAACAGCACAAAGCTGTTACTGTCGATAAAACCTTTACAGAGCCAAGTGAACCTTTTTTAATTTTATTTCATTTAATTCCATTGAAGTTTTCATATTTTTTAATCTAAAAAAATCACAGAAGAAATAGTAAAAATTGCAAACATACTCAAAATAATATTAACTTATTTTAATCGTCTGCCGATAATAACAGCACGTCTCTCCCTATCTCATATCAACATTGACTAAAGGTTTTATCGACGTAAGCAAAACGAAACAGCTTCGTGTTGTTTCGTTAAACGTCGGCGACCAATATCCAGGTGAAGATAAAGGAGGCGAAAAAAGCAATTTTTGCGTGCAAAGATCTTCTTAGGGAAGCGGGGGAACCTATACAGCCGCCGATGGCCTAATCAACGATTACGCAAAGAGAAAGGAGAGTGCCTTGTGAAAACGACCACGTGACCTTTGCTAGTATATCCATTAGAGATCTATCAAGAATCCATTAGATGTACTTTTAGCTCTTTCTGTCTGACCACTGCACACGCGAATGTAGCTGAATTATCTATTGTGGTGTCCGAATTGAGAACACTTTCACTGAAGGTGATATATACAATAATATTCAAAATATTATTTAGTTTATTCGACAGACCCACCTGTTTGCGAATTTGCAGTCGTATCTCATTACAACATTGAGTAAAGTTTTTATCGATGATTATGTCTGTCGAACGTAACAGTCTTTTATATCGAACGTAACAATATCTTGTTTTTTCGTCACCGATATACAACCAACACTCAACCCAGTGACAAAAATAAGTTTCAGAGTCAAAATATTTTATTTATTTATTTATTTACTTATTTTATTTGTTTATTTATTTATTAGCACACAATGATGTTTTTGTAAAATTGCTTTTGGGTTTGTAAGAAACAGCAGAAATTGCAACCGTGTTCAAAATAATATTGATTAATTTCGATCTAATGCTGAAATAATCACCTGTTTGTCACATTTACAGTCATATCTTATCGCCACATTGACTTATGGTTTTATCGATGTTTAAAAAACGAAACAGCTTCAGGATATTTCGCTAAACATGACCAGAAAGTATTCAACAAGTTGTAAAAATAAGTTTCGGAGCCAAAATATTTTATTTATTTATTTATTGGTACACAGTAACGTTTTTGTAAAATTTCAATTGGTTTTGTAAGAAACAGCAGAAATTGGAACAGTAGGTACTCAAATAATATTAATTAATTTCAGCCTAATACTGAAATAACCACCTGTTAGTCGCATTTACACTCATATCTTATCGCAACATTGAAAGTGATGATTTTATCGATGCTATAAAAAAGAAACAGCTTCGCAACATTTCGTTAAACGTGAACGGCCAATATTAAACAATTTGCAAAAATAAGTTACAGAGTCAAATGAATTTTTTCTAATTTTATTTTATTGAAATTTTCATATTTTTTAATCTAAAAAAATTACAGAGAAATAATAAAAATTGCGATCATACTCAAAATAATATTAACTTATTTTAATCTTCTGCCGATAGTAACACCACGTACATGCACTCCCTATCTCATATCAACATTGACTAAAGGTTTTATCAACGTAAGCAAAACGTAACAGCTTCATGTTGTTTCGTTAAACAGCACGGAGCAGTTAAGTTTTACTTACGTCGATAAAACCTTTTCTGAGCCAAATGAATCTTTCTTAATTTCATTTTTTTTACTCCATTGAAATTTTCATATTATGCAATCTAAAAAAATCGCGGAAGAAACAGTAAAAATTGCAATCATACTCAAAATAATATTAACTTATTTTAATTTTCTGCCGATAGTAACACCACGTCTCTCCCTATCTCATATCAACATTGACTAAAGATTTTATCGACGTAAGTAAAACGTAACAGCTTCATGTTGTTTCGTTAAACAGCACAAAGCTGTTGCTGTCGATAAAACCTTTACAGAGCCAAATGAATCTTTTTTAATTTTATTTCATTTAATTCCATTGAAGTTTTCATATTTTTTAATCTAAAAAAATCACAGAAGAAACAGTAAAAATTGCAATCATACTCAAAACAATATTAACTAATTTTAATCTTCTGCCGATAGTAACACCACGTCCCTCCCTATCTCAAATCAACATTGACTAAAGGTTTTATCGACGTAAGCAAAACGAAACAGCTTCGTGTTGTTTCGTTAAACGTCGGCGACCAATATCCAGGTGAAGATAAAGGAGGCGAAAAAAGCAATTTTTGCGTGCAAAGATCTTCTTAGGGAAGCGGGGGAACCTATACAGCCGCCGATGGCCTAATCAACGATTACGCAAAGAGAAAGGAGAGTGCCTTGTGAAAACGACCACGTGACCTTTGCTAGTATATCCATTAGAGATCTATCAAGAATCCATTAGATGTACTTTTAGCTCTTTCGGTCTGACCACTGCACACGCGAATGTAGCTGAATTATCTATTGTGGTGTCCGAATTGAGAACACTTTCACTGAAGGTGATGAAAAAATAACAGTGGTTGTGGTAAATAAACAAGCATGTTGTAAATTATTTTTTTATCTCTGTTTTTTTCATTGGTTTATAAATCTGGAAGATGAAATTGACTTTATCGTTCTCTAAAGCTGAATTTCAAATTCACGGAAATTAAAAACGCTACAGTTAGAATACCTTTGAATTGGAAGTACAATGTTAATTAATATTTACTAAACTGAGTGTTCCGTAATCAATGCCTTTAATGTATACATTTTTAGAATTTCAGTCAGAAAAAGTATGCACATTATGGAAAACAAATTATAATTAAGCAATGAAAAAACATTTCCATTGAAATCTTGTGAAATACTTTTATATTTGGCAGAGCGAGAAATGGCCTCTGAAGATGAAAAAACAGAGGTTATGGTAAATAAACAAGCATATTATAAATTATTTTTATCTGAAAGATGAAATAGACTATCGTTTAAGCTGAATTTGAAAACTTTTTAGCCAAAGAAATTACAAACGCTACAGTTAGAACGCCTTTAATTTAAAGTACAGTGTTAATAATATACTGTACTTAGTGTTCTATAAGCAACGCCTTTAATATATATTTTTAGAATTTTAGTCGAAGAAAGTATACACATTAGGGAAAACAAATTATGATTAAGCGATGAAAAAATAATAATTAAATCGAAATCTTGCAAAATACTTTTATTGTAGGCGGGAGGGAAAATGGTAGAACCAGTTTAATTACCTGATTATACTTGACAGTGTTTTAAATAATCGTCTTTCGACTCCTATCTGCTTCCTCCAGCAATAAAAACAGTGAATAAACATTTATATGCTATCTGTAATGTTTATACGCTTATTAGCTTCATTTTTAAAAAAGATTCGAAAAATATATATTAAAGTCAGTCAATACGAAACACCACGCATAGGCTATTTTGGAAAAAAAGAATTAATAATACTTCAAAGCTAAAGTAGAACGCAACAATTGTGAATAATTGTTACGAATTTGCAACACTTATAAAAATAGTTTCAAAAATAACAGTTTTTTCATAAAACGAAAATTAAAAAAAACCTAAAATACGCATGTAAAAGAGGCCCTTAATTAATTAAGAAACCTGTAAAGACAGCCTTGAATTCGATTGTTAGTTTAAATTATTCTTATTAATAAAGCGAATGAATTAAAGAAGTAAACAAGAGAGAAAAAAAATTTGAAAAAACATATTGGTGAATAGGCGTATCAGTGAATTTGTTAGTGGCCGAATCATTGAAAGAGGGGAATCAATAAACTGGCGAAACGGTTTATTATAAACTTGCTAACTGCCTTCGGAGACCAATTGGACCAACCTCACGAACTTACTGAATAATATCATGCGACTGGGATAATCAGGTTGGTAGGGCACTGGGCCCATGTCCAAGAGTTCGTGGGTTCGATCCTAGCCGGCTAAAGACTCCCCGTGTAGTAAATGGTGACTGATGCACGTTAAATCTGTCTAGTCGCTAAAGTCCTCCATGTTCCCATAGCAAATCAATACCTCTATGGCTGCTGATCCGGGAGTTCCCTTGTCTTCTGGGTTGGTTCAAAATTACAAGAGTACGGAGTTCGACCTTATTAGTCGTAAACCCAAAACTGGGTCGGCTGTTCAACGATAGATATAAATAATAATAATAATAATATCATACAAGCCGTGGTGGCTCAGGGAATTGAACGTTCGCCTTCCAATGAGATGAACCGGGTTCGAATCCCAGGGATGGTAAGTCGAAACGAACTCCACATCCGGCTTGCACCGACCACAGTGCTGACGTAAAATATCCTCAGTGGTAAAAGGATCATAGGTTCGAGTCCCCTTGACGTCAGGCTAACCCTGGAAGGTCTTCGTGGTTTTCCTATCCATGTTAAAAAATGCGGGTTAGTTCCATCCACAGAATAAAAATCCTCTAGGACGTCAAATTTCTCCCAATACTTGATCCGGGAGTCCACTTATCTTCTGGATTGAGTTCAAAATTACAAGGATATGAATTTAAGCATTGGTAGTCGTAAACTCAAAATCGGGTCGACTGTTTAACGACGACTATAAAGTAATATCATACAACATAACAGCCTAAAAAATAAGAAAAATACAACAATAGAAATAACTATCTAAAAAAAACTAGAATAAAACAAAGGTACATAACATAAATATTAAAACAATTTCATTAAGAAGCAATCGTTCGATCTGTAACCAATTATTTAGTTCAATACAAATCATTAAGTAAGAAAGCGAGAATTTCTCAATCTTATTCAGAACATCTTGGTATTTAAATTACGTAAATTACACAGAGTTCAGCACATATTACAACAAAAAAAATTACTTTTTTAACCAAAGAAATTTCTCGCTTTCATTATACCCTTTGTTTTAAAAATATTCCAACATTCCTTTTCAACTCATCAAGTAATGGTTAAAAATTTATAAACTAAAAACATTATTATCATTATATCCACCATGGCAAATCATTCTCAAAAAAAATATCGAATAATAACGCAAACATTCAATTAATGCGAGAATGTTTTCATCATTTTTTCCTCAAATATCAAAGATTTTTTTTATACCTAAAGGTAACCACACTAATTTAAACTGCCCTTACTCAATTTGCTAAAAGAACGTTTTTATTCGGCGTCAATTATTTTGTTTATTTTGCATATTAGTCTTAGATCAACGGACGAAAATAACGACGGCGCAATTGATACCTTCGAACCACTTCCATCTAGCAGCAACTCAGAATTAAAAGATTGTCGTTTCAATTAATCCTATCAATAACCTCGACTCCATTTTTATCAGATCTCTAAAATCAAGCCAAAAACATCGTCTCCTTTGTCTAAGCAGTCGCCAAACATATCATTAAGCAGCCAGCGTATCGTGTGTACAAACACATTATCAAGCGGCAATTATCGATGGATTGGACTTACAGAAAACAATTAGAATTCGTCTGGTAAGTAATTTTTTCTTATTTTGTAAGTGAAAGGGGTAAAGGTAGAAAGGGGTTGACGCAGGAAAAAGAAATTTCATACCGGATGTATAAGTGTGTCTTGAACTGTAAAACGATAGTATCGATATTCCTTTCCCTTCCTTTAGTGCTATCTGACGCGTGACGCTCTTTAGATCCTAATGGCCAGTATGATACAATAATACGTAATAAATACCCGCCAGATGGAATAAGTTGATAAGAGCCCCCATTGTTTTTGGCTGGCATTGGCGCAGATGCAGTTCGTCTTGACAAATCTTCATGATATTGATACCTCCAGATTCTGGTGGCCTTGTTGGCTTGAGATCTTACGCAGTTATCTTCTCTTTCTTAGTTTTCTTGGCGAGTTTTTTGATTGTTTGTTTTTAATCGGTCTGGTGACAGGTTAAAATGAGGCCGATGTTGAATCACTGTCATTAATTGATTGCGTCGACCGTATATGTAATATTAATGATTGAAAAAGAGTTTTTTTTTAACCATGTAATATTGACCTTTATAACTTGGGATGCGGTTTTTCCAGTGTCAAAGATAGAAATTTACAAGGTTTTTATGTCAAAACTTTTATGTTTAACTTTCTTGTGCTCAACATTTCTGATATTTTTAAATAAACATGAAAAAAAGGCAAGACTTTTTTTGGAATTTACATATTTATTTATTTATTTATTTTTATTGAGATTATTGAGATAGATATTAAATACAAATTAAATTGTAACAAAATTTTCATACGTTTAAATAATTGAATCACTGTCACTAATTGATTGCGTCGACCGTATATATAATATTAATGATCGAAAAAGAATTTTTTTTAACCATGTAATATTGACCTTTATAACTTGGGATGTGTTTTTTCCAGTGTCAAAGATAGAAATTTACAAGGTTTTTATGCCAAAAATTTTATGTTTAACTTTTTTGTGCTCAACATTTCTGATATTTTTAAATTAACATGAAAAAAAGGCAAGACTTTTTTTGGAATTTGCATATTTATTTATTTTTATTGAGATTATTGAGATAGATATTAAAAACAAATTAAATTGTAACAAAATTTTCATACGCTTAAATAATTGAATCACTGTCATTAATTGATTGCGTCGACCGTATATATAATATTAATGATCGAAAAAGAGTTTTTTTTAACCATGTAATATTGACCTTTATAACTTGGGATGTGGTTTTTCCAGTGTCAAAGCTAGAAATTTACAAGGTTTTTATGTCAAAAATTTTAGGTTTAACTTTCTTGTGCTCAACATTTCTGATATTTTTAAATAAACATGGAAAAAAAGGCAAGAAATTTTTTGGAATTTACATGTTTATTTATTTTTATTGTGATAGATATTAAATACAAATTAAATTGTAACAAAATTTTCATACGTTTAAATAACTGAATCACTGTCATTAATTGATTGCGTCGACCGTATATATAATATTAATGATTGAAAAAGAATTTTTTTTAACCATGTAATAGTATTGACCTTTAGAACTTCGGATGTGGATTTTCCAGTGTCAAAGCTAGAAATTTACAAGGTTTTTATGTTAAAAATTTTATGTTTAACTTTCTTGTGCTCAACATTTCTGATATTTTTAAATTAGCATGAAAAAAAGGCAAGACTTTTTTTTGAAATTTGCATGTTTATTTATTTATTTATTTTTATTGAGATTATTAAGATAGATATTATATTCAAATTAAATTGTAACAAAAGTTTCATACGTTTAAATAATTTTCAAATTTTCATGAAATTCTGTTCTTAAAATTCATTTATAAGATAATTTCCAAAAAATAGATAAATTAAATTTTTACTCATTCTTATTAACAGAAAACTGCTTTAGAGGTTAGAAAGAAAAAAAAATTTTTTTCAAGATTTACAACAATATATCTTAAACATTCCAGTACAAAATGTATTATAATCTGTCAATTTAAACTAAGGGTAAATTTTTGGAATTCCCAAATTTTTTAAAAAAAATAAGATGTTTTGAGTGTCATTTTTATACAATGACATAGGACCACTCGTTTCTTGTTTAGAGAATGACACACACTGACCAGTACCATAAAATAAAAGAAAGAATGAGGTCGAAGTTAATCTAGAAACTTCCTTTTACAGTTGAATTTTTAAACATAATTTGGCTTTGTATTTTAATTCCAACTTAAAAAGTTTCTAGTCTCCTTCAAATTTTTAAAAAAGAAAAAAATACTCTGTCAAAAACAGAGTGATTGTTCAAGAATGGTCTCAAAATTCAATGGATTTTAATCCTACTGAGAAGTTATAGATATCTAAGAAGAAAAAAAAAGGTGATCACAGGTTTCCCATTGGCATATTGGTTGTTGTTTTTTTTTTTTTTAGTTTGAACTGTAGATTAGAATTTCTGATTCTTAATTAAAACAATAAAAACGAAAATTTCATTCAAATGATGAAATTCGCTTTTACAACTCAAGAAGTATTTATGGGATCTCTTTGGTCCCATATCTCAAAAATAAACTCATTAACTTAATGCATAACAAAAAAAAAGTGAAAAGAAAAAAAGAATTCTAAAAAATTGTCAAACAGCAGCAGTCGCCATAGCAACACATGCAATGACGACGCATGCGCACTGTTTACTATTACTCTTGAAAGCAGTTGAGAAGTGTGATGACGTCCAAATAATGTGTGCTCGCCATCAAACCCAAAACAGCACCTATTTTTCCAATGGGTTAAAAAAAAAAAAGAGTAGACAAAAACAAGCGAAAGAGAAATAGCCTCATTTATTCATTCCGATTCTAGTATGGTATATGGATGATGAAATTGTTAAAAATTGTCAAAACTTGTTAAAATCTATACTAAAATGAGTGAAACTGGTTCAGAAATCAAAATTAATAATTTCATATTAATATTAATAATTTAATTAAATATTAATAATTTAAATTTCCTAATAACTAGTTTTCGAAATATGAAAATGATTCTGTAAATATGCTCATTACTGCTTCATAAAAATTTTTTAAATAATAGTTTCCAAATTTCAAAAAATATTTTATATCAAGCTTTCATAGTCTGTTTTGTGTAATTCACTTCGAATAATTTTTCGAGCGTTTTGAATTTTTTATTTCTTTATACTGAATTATGCTTTTCTGTCTAAGCATCATTTAGTCAATATACCTAAATGACATTAAGTTTTCGGATACTTTTTCGTATAGTTCTTTATTGTACTGTGATGACTTCGTTTTTATGTGCCTGAAGAAACATGAGCAAAATAAGGAACATTAGTTTATTAGAGAAAATTAGTAATAGTTCTAAAATTACAGTTCGTCGTCATGGTTACTCAAAATCATAAATATGCTCATTAGCTTAAGAGTAGAAACTACGCCTTCTTACATGGTTTTCAACAAAATTATTTAGTCATGGTCAATCTAATATCACAAGAAATTTACTGCAGTTTAACATAATATTCATTTAGTCATGGCTTATTATTTTAATCATAGTTATTTCATTATGGTTTTACTTAGAATTTATATACATTTCCTTAAAAAGCACAGGATGAACCTTTAAAAGAAATGTATATAAGATAGAAAGATTATAAAGTTATAATATTCACCTCATAAAAACAAACGCACGCAAGGTAAATTTA
The DNA here is from genome assembly GCF_043381705.1 of Parasteatoda tepidariorum. NCBI lineage: Eukaryota > Metazoa > Arthropoda > Arachnida > Araneae > Theridiidae > Parasteatoda > Parasteatoda tepidariorum. Next base: position 15,231,407 of record NC_092206.1, read on the forward strand.
GTCTTCTCGCAGTGATTTTATGGCACTTTTAGTTCTTATCCAATACAACTATACGCACTCAACCAGTTTTTTCAGTCGTAAAAATACAATATAACGATTCGCTGATATTTGCATCGTTGATTTTAATAACCGAAATATCAATATCAACGCGTTTAAAAGCAGTAGTAAATAAATCTGGAGCGTTTTTTCTCGCTCTAAGAATATTAAATTCCCATTTTTAACAGTTTATGGTGTTTTGTAGCTACTCACACTTCCATTAGTACTTACATTTCAGGCTACTTAAGTGATTAAATGGAACCTAAAAACTCAGAAGTCGTTCGCAAAACCAGACAGTTCTCATGTAAATAAAAGAAGATGTCATCCGGTTCGGCAATCACGGAAGACGACAGGATTAGATTGTTATGTCCCCCGTAACTTGTCGTTTTCATAGAACTTTCTGATACTGATGGATATTTGTTATGTGATGTAATAAGCCTAATTTGTTTTATACTTGAATGAATTTTCTACCTACTGTGACCATAGCTTTTTAAAGAGGCATAAACTCGTAATTACTCGTCTTTAAATACAGACCATAAAAGGAACATTTCTAAAAATTCGATAGGGACTTTTCAGAAATTAGGAACATAGAATTGATTGAATTCGAAATGTGTACGTGATAATCATTGCCTTAACTATGTCGTACAATACAAAAAATCAACTAAGTGACCAAAAAATAAATTAAGTGATTTATGTTTTTGTCTTTTTTCTGTGACAAACTACTTGCTGCAAATTATTAATCAGAAAATTATCAGTTTTCTGAAATTTCATCTTAGCTTAGAGAGTAATAGCAATGTTAGCAAGGGGAAAAGTAGAACACTTACTTTTTTTTCCAATTATACAATTGCACTATGGTTGTTCAAAAATTTTTGGAACCTTTAGGATGCAGATCGCATAAAATTTACATAGTCCCCCGTAACTTAATGTTTTCACAGAACTTTGTTATACTAATGGTCATTTGTAATGTGATGCAATAATCTAAATTAGTTATAAATTCTGCATAAATTCTTAACCACTCTTCTTTAAATACAGACCATAAGATAACATTTCTAAAGTTACTATGTGTTCTCAAAAAATTTGGACTGTAGTACTTGGAATAAATTAATGAAATCCTGAATTCCCTGCAATTGGTAATCACTATCTTTACTATGATTGTTCAAGAAATTCTGATGGACTTCCTGATGCAGGTCTTATATTTTTTTCATGATATTATGTTCCAAATAGCTTAAAGTTATAATAGAACTTCCCCATACTGATGGATGTTCGTTATATGATGTAATCATCCTAATTTGATTTAAGCGCTCCGGTGAATTTCATACCAATTAAGGCCATGGCATTTTAAAGAAGTATAAACTCTAAACTACTCGTCTTTAAATACATACCAAAGAGAAAAAAAATGTCTAAAAATTAATAGATGTTTTCAAGAAATCTGGACTGTAGTATACTTGAAATAAATTAATGAAATTCTGAATGTTCTACAATTGGTAATCACGGTCCCTACTAAGATTGTTCATGAAATTCTGAAGCACTTCCTGATGCAGATCTTATGATATTTTCTTCATGATATAATGCTACCCATATCTTAAAGTTATAATAGAACTTTTCGCATATTTATAGATGCTTGTTATATGATGTAATAATTCTAGTTTGCTTTATGCGCTTCGGTGAATTTCTTACCTACTAAGGTCATAGCATTTTAAAGAAGCATAAACTTTGAACTATTCATCTTTAAATAGAACTACTCATCTTTTTTTTTCTTTTGAGAAAAAGAAAAAAAAATCTCAAAAAATCAATAGATATGTGGACTATACTGGAATTATTCAAAATATGGTTCAACACTTTAAATTTATTCATATTTAGCTCTTTAAACATAACGTACATATGTTGATCAAGTATTAGTTTTTTTTTTTTTTTTTTTTTNTTTTTTTTTTTTTTTTTTTTTTTTTTTTTTTTTTTTTTTTTTTTTTGCAATATTTTCTGCTAGATATAACTTTTTAGTAAAATCATTATGGTTTAATAGAAGAAAAAAATTAATAGTGTATGTGCATATAAGAATATTAATAATTTAATATGCCGACCGGCCTGTGTAGGGGGCAGGGAACTGTCCTTGCATCAGAAAGGTTCTGGGTTCGAATCCCGGGCAAGGCATGGATGTTCTTTCCTTCTCTGTACTATCTGTCCTTACTGTGGGAGCGACGTTGGCCCACCTTATATGGTGCCCTTGAAAGAGAGGCCAACAAAATCGCCCTGTATATGACTTAATTGACGAATGTTAACACAGGTGGGCATTAGAAAAAAAAATAATAATTTAATATAAGTACCTAATCTATTTATATAAAAGAAGTATAGTTACCAAAAGAAGATGATGAGAGTGTTTGAGAAAATATTTTAAAGTTATAAAAGTCATAGATTGGAAATATCCTTGTAAATTTAACCAAGGATTTTTTGGAAATATGTATTCTGCTAAATATAATTTCTTAGCAAAAACACTAACGTTTAATAAAGGAAAAAATTAATAGTATATGTGGCACATAAGAGTATTAATAATTTAATATAAATACCAAATATATCTACATGAAAGAGGTGCATTTGCCTAAAGTAGATGGTAAGAGTGTCTGAGAAAATATTTCGAATTATAGAGGTCATAGTTAGGAAATATCCAAGCAAACTTATCCAAGAATTTGCTCGATTCAATTTTTTCATATAAGGCTATAATATAATTCGCTTATAAATCTTTACAAAAACCTTTTGCCATTTAAAAATTGAAATTTTTCATGAATTTAAATCCCCTTTTTATATTTCTTCAACTATAGCGTACACATATTAACTATAACTAAAACTCAAAACTTTCGAAACTTCAAAAAAGAAGCAAAATTAGGCTGCATACAATGCAAAGCATTATCTAATATAGCTTCCAACAAAATGGATAAAGTTTTAAAAAAAATATTCCTTAAAAGTAAATATCAGCTTTTATAATCAATCTTAACATTAAAGACTTAAAGACCTTTTTCTTAAAAGCCCCTCAACTCGGATTGAGAGAAAATAGCTCGCTTTTTCCGCTCATATGAATAAATTTAAATCAATTTGCATAAAACGGTACTTAGTTTGAATAAACAGACCCCTTATAAGACATGGAAAATTCCGGAGATGGGGGGAAAAATCCGGTATCTATGCGTACCTTTTCATCTTGTCGCATATAAGCGGAAACGAGAAAAATATTGCATTTCTCAAGCTTTTTCTTAGACATGATAAGTTATGACAAGGAAATTTATACTTGTCAGCAGTCTAGATACGAGATTCTAGATACATTCTAGATTTTGAGAAATAGAAGAAGCAGTTATTGCGTCTATGGAAAATCGTAAAAAAGTGATGAATGAAACTGGGTTTCTCGGATTTCAGAAAGAGTTAGGAATATTTTTATTCCCTCAATTTCCTGGTTTGAAATGCTTGCATATCACGACCTTTAAAAGATCTTATTTTTTATTTTATTTCGTGTGATATTTGCATTAAGTCTAAATACAATAGCTCTGTTATTGTGTATGAAACTGAATTTTCAAAATGAATTTTTACTTTTTATCAATTTTGTGCTCAGAATTCTTTTTTAAATAAAATTCTCTGTAGCAATTTATATTAAGAAAAAGTAACATATCATTAAATAAAGCTCAAATTTATAGAAAAAAGTAATATATCATTAACTGAAACTCCAATTTATAGAACAAAGTAATATATCATTAAATAAAGCTCCTATTTATAGATCATTAAATAAAGCTGCAATTTATTAAAAAAAAAGTCATATGTAACTAGAAAAAAAACTTCAATTTGCAAATACTGCCATTGAAAATCAACTTAAAAGTCACAAATTAATATATAACCTAGGAGAGAAAAAAGCACTATCGAAACCAATCGAATCACAAGTGAGAAAGACAACGTGAAACACATCAAAACCAATTTGTTTGCCTGATGAAATCTGGAGGTGTTTCTAATAACCACCTTTCAATTTCTCTCTGTTTTCTCCCACAATCAAATAAGTTTTGATCTTTTTTAATCCCATCTTCTTCAATGGTGATTTAATATCGAAAACAATCGAATCACAAGTGAGGAGGACAAAATGAAACACATCAAAACCAATTTGTTTGCCTGATGAAATCTGGAGGTGTCTCTAATAACCACCTTTCAACTTCTCTCTGTTTTCTCCCACAATCAAATAAGTTTTGATCTTTTTTAATCCCATCTTCCTCAATGGTGATTTAATATCGAAAACAATCGAATCACAAGTGAGGAGGACAACATGAAACGCATCAAAACCAATTTGTTTGCCTGATGAAATCTGGAGATGTTTTTAATAACCACCTTTCAACTTCTCTCTGTTTTCTGCAGCAATCAAACAAGTTTTGATCTTTTTTAATCCCATCTTCCTCAATAGTGATTTACTATAGAATTTTCTTTTTTTCTTTTCTTAAATAATAATTTATGATGCGTATGCTTTTTTTTTCTCACAATTTTTACAAGGCTTCTGAAAATTTATATGATGGATGATGGTCATATATGCATATATTCTGGCCATTATGATGGATGGTCATAGTGGAACTTCCTATAAATCATCGAAATACTCCTCTTCACAATTATACTGCTTGGTTTTGATACTTTGTTATTAACAATTTTATTTGTTCTCCATACTAAGCGAATTCAATACCAGTAGCAATAATACACAAAAAAAGGCGAAGTGAGGTTTTGAAGTTGTGGCAATGAGAATTACATATTGTGTGAATTTGTCTTCAATAGCGTATAAATCTAAAATGTATTCTATTAAAAATTATTAGTACCAGGCTATCAGAAATAATACATGAGTTAGTCTAAATGTTTCATACAAGTGATCAATTAGTCTAAATACAATAAATAGAGTTAGAAAAATAAAATAGAGTTAATTTATGATATAAAATAGAGTTAATTTATTGTATAAAATAGAGTTAATTAATTCCAAAATAGAGTTAATTTGAAAGTGTAAGGCTTTAGTGTCAGTCTTCCCTAATAAAGTTATGTTATGTTTCGATTTTTTTTTCCACGCTCGAACATAATTTACAACCCCTACTTTTTTTACTTTGTTTTTGATGGGGATTCGAAGACTTTATTTTAAGATTGCTGTTTAGGAACATCGTGTAGATATTAACTCATTAAAAAATGTGTCTCTAAGTGATAAAACAACCGAAAAAAACTCGCTTTATTTACATTAGTACTTACATTTTGATTTGATATGCAAACATTATATGACTTAAAACTTTGATACTATAAAAGTTTGCAAATAAATGTACTTTGCGTAAGATGGAAGAAAAAAAATTCATTTAACTTTGAGAATTATTAACTCTTAAACTTGTAGTAAAAAATGCCATGCCGGCCACTCTGCAACCTGCAGAAACGATTTCGTAGCGCTGTGCTGTCTGTGGAAGTGATGTGCTGAAAAGACTATGAAACTTAAAACGAGTTTTTTTTTATTGATTTGACACATTACCAGAAGGAGAGAGAGAGATTTTGGATTGTCAGATACAAATCTTAAAATCTATGTTGAAATTTTTAAGCAAATAAGAAATTTTTTTTTCAAGATTTATATATGTAATCAGTTTCCTATTTGAACTGTTATAATGACAGAAGTTTATTTCTATATATCGTTACCGCGTAAAATTACTCATAATTTATTTTTTCTTATGGTATTACACAATCTGTAATTTATTTCAAGTACAATTGATTAATTTTTTAAAACCAAGTAACCGTTCGTTTAGTAACATAAATGAAATCTCATGAATGAAATGCTGTTGCATAAAATTATTACAAATAATTATACTATTCATAAAGAGCATCCTAGTTAACTAAAGAAAAAAAAGTAAAAGATTTCTGACATACCAGGAATACCTAAAAAAAAAATTTTCATGATTACTATGCAGCTAACTATTTGAAAAACTACTTCCTGATAAGAATTTGAAAACAGTCATAAAGGATTGTTCAATTTATTTTTGAGAATACCACTACTAGATTGAATTTCTCTTAATAACTAATGACATCTATTAAAGATAGACTTGAAGTACGTCCATAATTATTTGTAAGCAAATTATCTCTCATTTTCCCACCAATTCTGTCAAGAATTTAAATAAACCGCATTGATAGAACCTCCGAGATTCATTAAGCTCTATTATTGAATACAATTTCACTCACTTCCCCTGATGAGATAATTTATTTCCAATTGACACCTAGAATAATTTATTTTAGGAATTGCATTCAGCTGAATCTAATAGGCATGGAAATTCTATTATAAATAATAAATAAATCGTTATACGGATAAATTTGTTGCCCTCAAGTTATAATAATTGACACTCAATAATGTCACATCAGCTACTACAGGACATTAACCTAGTAATTTTTCCAGACATTTCCAAATAGATACGATGACAGCCCAATGAGGAGAACAAAATGGCGAAATCCGGAATCAGATTGACAGTTTGTTTCCAATTTACGATTTTCAATAGCATTGCTTCGGGGAGATAAATCCGGAATATTACGCAGATGCGGTAATGAGCGGTCAATCTCATTAAAATTTCAGTCAAAGTCAAATATCCGACTTAAAACTACACCAAAATCGTCCATGACAGACAGTGCTGTGATAAGGTGAAACTTTCGAGAAAGCATTAAAAAAGTATTAATTCTATTTTTTTTATTTTACTGTTGATGCTAATATCATTTGGGCACCGAGAAATGATGGATGGTCTGCAATAAAGTTAGTCACAATATAAAACGGCGTTTCTTTCAAAAAAATAAAAGGGAGATTTGGTAAGGAGGAAAAAAAAACTTCTATTTTGCTACAATGGAAATCCAGGTAAGTGACACATCTTTCTGAACGTGTCAGCAGTCCTCATCAGTCAACGTCACTTGTGACCAGCTACTTTTTATTTTTTTATTTTTGCTTATTACCGCTCGGACTAGGGTTACTTCGTAAGAGAAATGTATCGCCAGTTTCCGGTGCCATTTTCATGCTTAAACAGTTTAGATTGAATTTCTTCAAGGAAAGAAATTAAGAAATTGAAATATATTTTTCTTAAATGACTCTGGTTGTATACTAGAAAGATGGAGTTCATAGTTAGTATTTTATTTTATAACCATCATTAGACAGACTACCCAATTTTTTGGGTTTGCGATTACTAATGTTTTACTCCTCAGCCTTGTAAATTTGAACGCAATCCAGAAGACAAGGGAACTCCTGGATCAAGTATAAGGGTGAAATGTGCCTTCGTGGAGGATTTTTTTTATGAAACTAACCCGCATTTGCATTACGTGGAGAAGAAGACCACGAGAACCTCCCGCGGTTAACCTGACGGCAAGAGGACTCTAGCCCATGATCCGTCTACCACTGAGGATATTTCCCGTCAGCACAGTGGTCGGTGCAAGCTGGATGCGGAATTCGTTTCAGCCAGCCATCTCTGGGATTCGAACCCGGTGCACCTGATTAGAAGGCGAACGTTCTATTTTCTGAGTCATCACGGCTCTTATAGTTAGTATAATGTAATTATTTAAATACATTATTACGGATATTTTAACTACCGCACCAAATTTTACCATTTTTTTGTAAAAAAATCATTTATACCAACTCAAGTTTGATATCTTGCGCTTTTTATGTTTACAATTTAAAAAAAAAAAAATTATTCTATTTTCTATAGTATTTCTAAAATAACATTTTTTTTATAAATTTTTATGAAATTTGGTAATTTGCATGCCTGATAACTTTGTTTTAAAACTACAAATCTAAGTTAGCGTAAATAAGAAAATTACAAGCCGAAGCCCCTGAAAGTTTTAGTATGGGATTTAATTCTGAATATACTATATGACTGACTTAACCTCATCTAGTTTCAGTAGATGACTAAATCTCAGCTAGTGTCAAAACTGTTTGGAATCTGTCAAACATTTCGATAAATATACACCGAATCGAAAAGCGAAAGTAGTGACATTCAAAATTTTTTAAAAGCCATCCAATGATACAAAGCTCAATCTTTCACTGCCACTCCCGGGGTGGGGTGTGTGTCTGGAGGACAAATAAATCTTAATACAATCTTATACAATCTTAACACGATTGCATTAAAATCTCTGAAATCTTAAATATGAACTTTTTTTCCTTGCAGATTCGTATTCTCCAGAAAAAAATTAACCTCATTTGAGTCGTAGGCCTTACAGATGGCGCTATAATCGAGAGAAATTAAATAGGGTACAAGCTGTTTAAAATGATGCATCTTGAGACCCATCAGATTAAGAAGATAAAAATAGACATGTTTAAAGAAAAGCATTTTATCAATTTTTTTTTTAATTTCTTTATTAAAAAATTACCAAAACCTTTTCACTTTTATTAATATTTATTTTTATTTTTTTCTATATGGTGGGTTTCGATTAACCATCATTTTTAACAGTTAAATAAATAAAAGACACGTTATAAAAAATTTTTATGTTTTTTTTTCCTTCATTTTTTTCTGAAAAAAATACCGAAACATTTTTAATTTTATTTATTTTATTTCATTTATTTATTATTTATTTATTTTTAATTTATTTACTTATTTTTTTATTTATTTTTTGTTTATTTTTTATTTATTTATTTATTTATTTATTTATTTATTTATTTATTTATTTTTAATTTAATAGCTCTCGATTTCCATCATGTTGAACCGTTTGTACCCAATTTTAATTTTCTTGGTTAGAGTGCCATCTGTGAAGTGCAAAATGGAGTAATTCCAATAAGATTACTTTTTTCTGGAGAATCCGAATCTGTAATAAAAATGAGCAGCTCATATTTAAGATTTCATTGATGTCTTCTGACCCACCCTAGGTGATAGGTGGAAAAGATCGTGTTTGGTATCACCGGATAGCTTTTAAAAAATATTGAATACAGATGCATATAAATACAAAGAGATTAATTGTAGAGTATCCGTTTTCGTTTTTTTAATAATTTTTTTTTTTTTTTTTTGTAATTTCTATTGAATCGAGTTTTTATTGTGTGCTGTTTAGTTTTCATTTAGTTTTTCTCGTTTTCATAACGTTATTTATTTATAGAAATTAAGACCTTGAAGCCTATTATTTTATTAAATATCTCTAGTAAAGTTAATAACTCGCTAGAAATATTTAAGAATAAGTAATTTGTTTATTTAAACCATTAAAATTTAAAATGCAACGAAAGATGCGAGCTTAGAACGCTCCGCATAAATTAATCAATTTGATATTTAGTAATATATGTTAAAATTTCTTCTCATTTTGATCATATAGAGCAGGGGTGGTGAACCTTTATACACCAACGTGCCATTCTTTCTAGAAAATTGTTTAATGAGATCATAGACGTGCCGTCAAATAATTTTGACTTCGTGATTATTGGGAAAATAATAATACTAAATACCATCAACTCAAAATTCTTTATTTACATTGAAAAAAAAAACATTTTGCAATGTCTCAGTTATACGCGTAATTCAACTTAAAGTAACATCAGTTGCTGCAGATTAAATGACAAATAACTTATATTAGGTCGTAAGAAGTTAGTTTAAGTAGGACTGTTAATTTTTTTTTCTTGCTAGTCATTTATTATTAGCTTTTTATGGTTATTAATTGTTTTTTCTTAGCATTAATTGTTAATTTCTTTATTAGTAATTTTTTTATTATTTTGTGAATTTTAATTTAATTGTTACATATGATTCATAGTGTAATAACAATTGATAGTGCAATAACAATTGTGATCGGTGGCGTGCCCAAAATATTGTGTCACGTGCCATAAATGGCACGCGTGCCATTGGTTCGCCATCCCTGATATAGAGTATAATTTCTTCACTTTTTTATTTAAGTTGAATATTTCATAGCCGAAGTTGTTAAACTTTTTTTTTAATTTATTTCTTTTTTTTAGGGTATTTTTTTCTTACAATTTTAGGATTTAAATGAGCATTATACAATTTTTATTGTACCTATATTTTTTCCGTAGTTATCCTGTGTTATTTAAGGCATCCAAATAAGTTTATCCTCATATATACTTGCAACAGCATAAGAAAAGAACCTGAAGTTTCTAATGGAATAAAAACCGTGGTAAAACGTACAAAATATTTTTTTTTCACCTCCAAAAAAAAGAACAAAGATTTATCGCCAAATCAGGCAACCCACTAATATGTCATTGTTAAAAGTCACTCCTGCTAATTGCGAATGACAGAATATTTCAATAGTTGTGTGGGATAATCCTTCGCACTCCCATCCCAAAAAGCATCCTTAAAAAGACGTTTACCCGGCGCCGTCCAAAGAAAACTACAGACGCTACTAAACACAAAAATGATCGTCTTTTCTGCGTATGGATTTAACAGGATTAACAAATAACAATAAAGTATGGAAGACGANATATATATATATATATGAGCTCATAGTTAGTATTTTATTTTATAACCGTCATTGAGCAGCAGACCCAATTTTTTGTGTTTACTATTACTAATGTTCAACTCCATAGCTTTGCAATTTTGAACGCAATCCAGAAGACAAGGGAACTCTTGGATCAAGCATTGGGAGAAATTTGTCTCCGTGGAGGACTTTTGATGAAACTAACCCGCATTTGCGTTACATGGAGAGGAAAACCGCGATAACCTCCCGTGGTTAGCCTGATGGCAAGGGGACTCTAACCCATAATCCGTCTATCACTGAAGATATTTCCCCTCAGCACTGTGGTCAGTGCAAGCCGGATGCGGAATTCGTATCGACTGGAATTCGAACCCGGTTTACCTCATTGGAAGGCGAACGCTCTATCCCCTGAGCCATCACGGCTCTCATAGTTAGTACAATGTAATTATTTAAATACATTATTACGGATATTTTAACGACCATACCAAATTCTACCATTTTTTCAAATATATATTTTTTTTTCATAAAAAAACATTTATGCCAGCTCAAGTTTGATATTTTGCGTTTTTTATGTTTGCAAGTAGAAGGTTCAAGATTTTTTTTTTTTTTTTAATTTTATTTTCTGTAAAATTTAAAAAAAAAATTTTTTTTTAAATTATGTAATTTGGTAATTGCAAAAACTTTGTTATAAAACTACAAATCTAAGTTAACGTAAATAAGAAAATTACAGATCAAAAGCCCCTAAAAGTTTTAGTATAAGATTTAATTCTGAATATACTGCATGACATACCTCATCAAATTTGTGTAAATGACTAAATCTCTCCGAGTGACAAAACTGTTTGGAAGCGATCAAATATTTCAATAAATGTATATCGGATCGAAAAAGTGAGAATATTCACCTGCAATATTTTTTAAAAGCTATCCAATGATACCAAGCTCGTTCTCTCACTGATACTCCCGGGGCAGGGTGGCGTGAGGGGAAAATAAATCTTAATACAATCTTAACACAATTAATTATGTCTGAAATCTTAAACATGAACTCCTTTTTTCTTGCAGATTCGTATTCTCCAGAAAAAATTAACCTTATTTGAGTTGTAGGCTTATGCATTTTGCTTTACAGATGGCGCTATAACCGAGAGAAATTAAATAGGGTACAAGCTGTTTAGAATGATGATTCTTAGGACCCATCAGATTAAGAAGATAAAAATAGACCCGTTAAAAAAAGTTTCATAGATTTTTTTAAAGAAATTATCGAAACGTTTTTAGTTTCATTAATTTTTTATGCATTTATTTGTTTCAATCTGATTAGTCTCAATAACCAACATTTTAATCAGATAATTAGATAAAAGACACGTTAAAAAAAACTTTATACTTTTTTCTTTTTACATTTTTTTTTAAAAAATACCGAAAAATTTTTAGTTTTATTTATTTTAGTTTATGTATTTTAATCTAATGACTCTCAATTTCCTATCATTTTAAACAGTTTGTACCCAATTTTAATTTTCCTGGTCACAGCGCCATCTGTGAGTGCAAAATGGTGTAATTCCAATGGGGTTACTTTTTTCTGGAGAATCCAAATCTACATTAAATATCAGAAGCTCATATTTAAGATTTTAATGATGCCCCCCAACCCACCTAAGGTGATTGGAGGGAAAGATCAAGCTTGATATCACCGGATAGCTTTTAAAAAATATTGAATGTGTCTATTTTAACTTTTCGCACCGATGTATATTTCTTGAGATATTTCATCGTTTCCGATCTTTCTTTATATCCATATGCGTGGATATAGATGCATATAAATGCAATGAGAAAGAGAATTTCGACTATAGAATTTCCGTTTTTATTTCGTTCTTTTTTTAAATCATTTTTTTATAATTTCTATTGAATCGAGTTTCTAGTGTACGCTGTTTAGTTTTTATTTAGTTTTTCCCGTTTTAATTAGTTTATTTATTTATAGAAATTAAGACCTTGAAGACTATTTTATTGAATATTTCTGGGGAAGCCAATAGCTCGCTAGAAATATTTAAGAATAAGTAATTTGTATATTTAAACCATCAAAATTTATAATGCAGTGAAAGATGCGAGCTTAAAAGACTCCACATAAATTAATAAATTGGATATTTAATAATATTTGTCAAAAATTCTTCGCATTTTGATCATATAGAGAATAACTTTTTCATGTTTTTATTTGCCTAAGCTAAATATTTCATCGCTTAAGCTGTTGAACTTTTTTTAAATTTATTTATTTTATATTTTTTTGTAATAAGGGTATTTTTTCCTCGCAATTTTGGGGTTTAAATAAACATTATACAATTTTTATTGCACCTATATTTTTTCGGTAGTTATCCTGTGTTATTTAAGGCATCCAAATAAGTTTATCCTCGTATATACTTGCAACAGCATAAGAAAAGAACCTGAAGTTTCTAATGGAATAAAAACCGTGGTAAAACGTACAAAATATTTTTTTTTCACCTCCAAAAAAAAGAACAAAGATTTATCGCCAAATCAGGCAACCCACTAATATGTCATTGTTAAAAGTCACTCCTGCTAATTGCGAATGACAGAATATTTCAATAGTTGTGTGAGATAATCCTTCGCACTCCCATCCCAAAAAGCATCCTTAAAAAGACGTTTACCCGGCGCCGTCCAAAGAAAACTACAGACGCTACTAAACACAAAAATGATCGTCTTTTCTGCGTATGGATTTAACAGGATTAACAAATAACAATAAAGTATGGAAGACGAAGAAGAAAAAAAGAGCATTTTAATATCCATCTTGAAGTGCGACTGCATTTTTGAGTATTCCGAACCGGATATCAACGGACGTAATTTTCTATTTAAGTTGTGATGGGA
>NC_092206.1:15245181-15267570 GCF_043381705.1 Parasteatoda tepidariorum
GCATAATTTATAGGGCCCTATATATATATATATATATAAGACTAGTCGGTCAGTGTTAACCGGAGCTTTTCTACTTTTTATGAGAACCCTGCTATTGGCCCCTGCTAAAAAACTCATGCGTTTCAAGTCTATTTTATTTTCCTGGTATCATTAACAATGTAATTAATAGACAATTTTGCATCGTATTTGCATCATTGAAGATTATATTTAATCACTCATGTTTCTTTGAATTAAGGAATAAAGAGCCATTTTCACTTTTTACTAATATCTAAATTAAAACAGCAAATAATTTTGGATTGATGCAAGCCCTGAAATTTATAAAATTTTTGTAAAATGAATACCTTAATTCTATGGATGATAGTGCTGGCTTCTTGCGAATGATAGTGAAACTAATCGGTCAGTGCGAACCAGAGATCATCTGTCTTCTCTAGAAAACCCTGCTATTGGCTCAATTAGAAGTTTAATTGAAAATTGACTAGGATAACAAACACTTGGGTGTCGCGTTTGGGGCATTGTATTAAATATTATAATTAACCATTCAGTTTTGGTTAAATTGAAGAATATAGATACTTTCTGTTCCCTTGTAAGCATACGTTAATATCTGAATTTGAATACCAAATAAATGTGGGGTGCTATACTCAACAAATTGGAGAAAGTGGTGTGAAATGGGGAATTAGTTTTGTAAACTGAGTACCATAATTCTAGCTACTTTCTTGTGTATGATAAATGTATGTTAGTGAAGCCAGTCGCACAGTGCTACCCAGAAATGTATTACAAAAGCTCGTATGTTTCATTTCGATCCTATTGCTTCTTTTTGATTTTGCAGAAAATTAAATTTGTTTTAGTCAGATATACACCGAAGAGGCATTACATTATGACCACCCTCCACACGCTAACCCCTCGCAATGTGAGGGAACTGCGGGACCAGTTGGTGAGCGCTTGGTACCAGATAAATCAGACTACTTATCAGCTCCTTGTGGAATCAATGCCACGGCTGGTGCTAGCAGTTTCGAGGGCTAAAGGTAGTCCTACATGTTATTAGCAGGGTGATCATAATGTAATGGCTCTTCGGTGTATATGTGTATACATAGATATACAAGAAGGCTCCGCTGCTTGGTTGCTATGCTTGCAAACTTCCTTGGTTCTCCCGCAATCGTATGTGCTACTCGAAAAAAGAAAAAAAAAAAATGTTTTTTCAAAAGTCAAAATTATTCAATTAAGATGTATTGAAAAGTGCGTAGTAAAAGTATGTCTATTCCATATTCAATATTCCATTCCCTTCCATTTTATTCTATTCTAGTTTAACTAAACCATGCCAATCTGTTCTATATTATATTTCATTTTATTCTATTCTATATTAAATTCCTTTTTATTCTATATTAAATTTCTTTCTATTCCATTCTATATCCTATTCCATTCTATTCATGTTCTATTTTACTCCATATTCTTTTCCTTTTTATTCATATTTTATTCTATTCTATATTCTATTCGTGTCCTATTTTATTCATGTTATATTCTGTTCTGTATTCTATTCCTTTCTATTCATGTTCTATTCTATCGTATATTCCGAATATTGTATTGTATTCTATTCCATACAATTGTATTGTATTATATTCTATACTTTATACATTGTATTACGTTCTATATTTAATGCACTGAAATGTATTCTATTATGTATTGTATTTTCTTACATTGACATTACAAAACGCCAACACTATATAACACTTCTGTAGCCAGAAAAGGACAAATCAAAGTAAGGAGAATAAGATTTTCCAGAGAAACCCAATGATTACGAAACAGGAAAGGGTTAAAATCCCTAGAGATACCTGACATTGGATCCACAGAAGGGAGTCGCATGTTCTGTGATGTTGCCCCTTTGGTTCCTCATTAAAAGCACCCCTTTAAAGGAGTCCCCCCCTTCTTTTCACACCTCATTGGTGGGGCATTACGTCCAATTACTCCGGATAAATGTCGGAATGAGATCTAGAAGAGAAGAGGAAAAGGCTTAATTGGAATAGTCTTAACATCGTTTTGGATGTAGCAGCTTAGATTACCCCCGAAAACCCTATCATGTCGAATCACTGATTTAAGCCACATCTATTCTATTGTTATCGGTAGTTTACGTGGAAGAAAAAGTACGATATTTCTTTACAACAGAAACAAAATTATCTATACTTAAAAATTATTTTTCCCTTCCCTTTCTATATCAAAAATTGGTTGTTGAAGGTATGTTGAAATTAAAATTGCTCTGAAGAATCCTTTTCAAAATAACAAAATGTCCTTAATCACCATCCTCAATGAATATTTTTAAAATCCCTGACGGAAGTGACGTCATCAAAGTCAACCGGAGCTTATTTCTGCCCCAACCGGAAGTTGCTTATTTCTGCCAAACCTGAAATTGCTTATTTCTACCCGCCTATTAACCGGAAGTTGTTTATTTCTGCCCGTGTGCTTATTTCTGCCCGTCTTAAATCGAAACTTCGTCTGCAGCGTCATGGCTTCTAGCAATTAGGAGCAGAAAAGAAATTCAAAATTTAACAAATTACGATTAAGAGATAAGCGATATTAAAAATCTCAAACCCCATTTTATTGCCAAATGAAATATGTTTAAAAAAGGTTTTCTCTAAACAGCCAGTTGTTGGTCAAATAGGTCACAAACGATAAGTGTAGAGTTCATAATGCGCTACAATTTTGTAATTGATGGCTTGAAAGGGAAAATGTGAGCAGCATAGCACGTAGGCCACCCTTTTTCAGACAAGCTCATACTCATTGATCTGAAACTGGTAAAGCTTCAATCCTAGTGAGAGGATTAGACCCCAGTACTACACAGTGATAGCTTATTGCCTTAACCAATGTGCCAACATCGTTATGCATTAATATGCATCAATATGCATTTAACAACTCTGTGCATTGACATGCACTGAGGTATTAAATGCATATTAATGTAATCACTTAGCAATCCATCTTCCATTTACTTCTCACTCCCTTCAGTGTGCCTCTTGAATAACGCTTATAAGGAAAAAACAATAAATCAAAAAAAAAGAGTCAAATTAAGATTAGAATTATTTCGAGCCAGAAATTTGAACTTCATGATTTTCATTTTATATCTGTTTAATCTAGACCTAAATGACCTAATGTCTTAATGTCCTAAAAGTAAAACTATGAAAAATTAAAGCAAGGGCTTGTATAAAAGAACTATAAGGACGACTCTTTACTTTATTATTACCACTTACTCGTTTTATGGAAATAAGTTATTGCATCCCAGTATATCCCCTAGATGACTAGGACAGTTCATGTGTATAATAATAATTTAAATCATATCTAAACATCTTTTTGGTGGAGTACATCATTTAATGCTGAAGATGCATCTCAATATCGAGGAATTTGAACAGAATAATGCGTGCTGCTATACAATTCATATTATAAACACGTGCTTTGAGAAACATGATGAAGACTTCACTGTGTTACGTTGGCCTCCACAATTTCCGGATCTCAACTCTATTGATGATTTGTGGGATGAGGTTGAAGGATTCAATCGTCATCTAGATCCATGGCCATCTAGTCTCAAATTCAAATAAGCAATATCTTGAGGAATCCATATAAGAAGAATCAAGATTGTAAAGGAAAAACAAAAATGGCAGAAATTGAGGAATTATAATAGGAGGAAATTGAGTTAAGGAATTATGATTATGCAGCAGCTCAATCAAGGGTTCAATGTTGAAGGTTAATTGAAAAATTAATTTTTTTTGAACCGTTGAAGTCATTCTTCACCAAATTAATTGAAGTCTCCAATGTTTTCTAACCAGCCTGGCAGTTTTTAAGATTACAATGAGTCCACTTACATTTAGGCTAATTGCAGAATATATATGTTACCTAAACAATTTAATGCCATTTGCAATGAGCCTACACTGTTCTGTGCAATAAGCCTACAATGTTCTATTCTGTAAGCCTGAACAAGTTCAGGCTAATTAAATGCTTCGCACATTTTCTTATTAGCTTAAAGACATATGTGCTGATATTAAAGTTGTTCATAATAATGTAGCTGCTCAGAATACATGCCAAAGGTTAATTGCAAAATCCTATTTTTTATGAACTGCCGACGTCAGTCTACAATGCATCAAGCTAATTAGAAAAATCTTGAATGTTTTCTAACCAGCCTGACAATTTTTAGGCTTATTACAATGAGTCCATTGATCTTTAGGCTATTTAGAGAATATATCATATATTACCTAAGCAATTTCAAACCATTTGCAACGAGCCTACGCTGCTCGTTGCATTAAGCCTAAAGAAATTCAAACTAATTAAATGCTTCTTGAATTTTATATTTAGCTTAAAGATATATGGGCTGATTATAATAAGCCGACCAAAAAACCAAGCTTGATAGAAAATAATGGAAACCTTTCCAATTAGCGTAGCACTTGTAAGAGGAAGACATCGTATGAAAATGAATCGCATTTTTAAATTAAACTAAAACATATGTATTCCAAAAATAAACTTATCCAAACTTTAATTTTTCTGACTTCTTCTCGGAAATAATTGCAGCTTGAAAAGTTTAAAGAATTCTCTTGGATAAAAAAAAGTTGTTATAGAAAATATCAGAATAAAAAAATATATATTTCTCACCTATATAGGTATTCTACTGAAATTTTTCAGTATACATATATGCAAGTACATTACAAATGAAATTTCATCTTAAGCCCTCATACGAACTTGGCGAGAAAGAAAAAATTATTCAGTAATCTTCCAACGCCAACACTTCACTTTCTAGGGAATAAAAAAAGAAGACAATGTGACAAGAAATCCTATTTCTATCCGTACCTTCATGTGGTTGAATTTGCATTTCAGGGGGGACTCTGAGAAATATGACACGGCAGTCATATTTCGAAGACCCAAAAATTTTCTCGTTTTTCCAAAAGGGGTGCATTCGCATTTCAGGCGGTTTGATCTTGTTCTATCAGTAGGGGAACTCGGTTAAAGGCTTGGGAACACTGTCTTTCCAAAACATTTTGAACGTCAATCACTTTTTTTTTTGAAAATGTATGATTCAGAGAAAAGTAAATGTGAAACTCGGTCCATTGACTTGAGACTCTCAAGTTAAAAATTTGCATACTTTTATTTACTTATACTTTCCTTGCCATCGAAAATGCATTATTTCTGTAGCGAAGAGATTCGATGAAATTCTATTTTAAATTTGAAACCGATTTCATAAATTGCCTCAAAAATAAATTAAAGGGGTCACTGCAAGTAACAGAATCCCTGTATCTGAAACGTCGATAAGTGTAATTTCTAAAGAACATTTTATAAAAATCGCCGATGCAAATAATCGCCGATGCATCACTTTAACAAATTGCTTTTTTTTTCTTTTTTCTCTTTTTCTTTTTTTTTTTTTTTTTTTAGATTTTCAACAAGACTTTATTTTCTGATAATTTTTTTTAAAAAAATCATTAGATTGTCAAAGTTTTTTCAGAAAACTACTACTTAGTATCGAAATTTGCACTACTAGTTGTCCGGCAGTGGACTGATCGTTAAGACACGGTTCCCAGCAGATCACCGAAGTCAAACATCACTGACTGCTGTCAGTGTACGGGTGGGTGACCTCGTGGATTAGTCTGCATAGGGACCGAGGGTGTGCGGTATGGGTCCTCGTTAAACTGTTCAACCATAAAGTGCTCGACTTCGCGCGCAAGTCATCGGGCCACCGATGGGGGGGGGGGTGCCATGCCCTCCGCAGAGGATCAAAATTGTGATGGCATGTCTTCGGATCATCCTCAGGGATGTTTCCCAGACCATCGCCAATAACTCATTGTGCAACTCTAGTGCGACGTAAATGAACTACAACAACTACACTACTTGTTTCTTTGTTTATCCGAAAAGCTTGCGCCGATGTTTGGTAAGTATCACTTAGGCATGTCTAAAACTGTTTAAAATTATGGAAATTGAAAATAACGATGAAATCGTCATTCGATTTCAAAATGAAAATCATGCAAAAAATCATTGAAATTTTCGATCGATTTCGAAGGGAAAACAAGTGACGGAAATCGGTGACGCATCTCTCCCATTTATACTAATTAGAGACATAAACTGAACAAAAAATTCCAAAAATGAGAAAGGTCTTCGGTGATTCGACAGATGTTGGTAAAGCACAGTTGTGATGTTCAAACCCATCCACTTTATTCACAAGACCTTGTGCTTTCAGATTTCTAGCTATTTCGGTTATAATTAAATTTTCTTAGTTGGAAAAAGGAAAGGTTATCTGGAGAAATATTCAGGAAGAAATGATTTTTAGTTACAAACCTGTTTTTGATATGTAATTATTTTTTGAATGATTTTGGAACAAAATGGCACTCATAAAATTTAAATTCTATGCATCAAAATTCATAATTTTCCTTCAAAATCGGTAAGAGCTTTTAGACAAACCAATGCATGCTTTTATATTGTTAAGAAAATCAGTTGAAAATTGGGTAATTAATCGTGTTTACGGAAATGGGGAACACTGCTGTAAGAGGACGTCGTCATTTAAAGTTATCACTAAAGCTAATTTTATCCGGGCTCGTATCAAGTTGAAAAAGTTTTTTAGAATCAATTATGGGGAACCCTGAAATCGATAAAATGAACCATTATATAGTGCAAATCTGTTACTACCTTGATAAGCTTTAAGTTAAACCATCATTCCTGTCAAGTTGAATTTTATAAAATAAAGATTTTATAAAATAAAGTTTAAGAATCGTGATATTACAATAGAACACATTAAGGATGCAGCGTATTAAACTTGCAGCATCCTGACTCGTATCAAGTTAAAAAGCGCTGCACTCTTGGAAAAGCTGGTAATGTTGAACCATATAGAAGTACCTTAAGCCATTATACTGAGCAAATTTACTGAAACCGTAATAAGGTGTTAAGTTACAGCATCATTCAGATAAAGTTGGTTCATTATATGCTGTAATCAAGTTTGAGAATTATCATATTTTGATGGAAACAGAGCACTTTGCACTGCACTCTTGGAAAAGCTTGGAACGTTGAGCAATTATATTGGTTTCTTGAACCATTATACGATGCAAGTTTGCTGCAACCGTAATAAGATGTTGAGTTAAACAATCATTTCGATAAAAATGAATCATAATATCGCGTAATCAAGATTAGGAATTATGATATTGTGATAAAACCACATTAAATTTGCAGCACACTAAAGTTACAGCATTCTAACTCGTATCAAGTCAAAAAGCACTGCACTCTTGAAAATATCGTTATATTGAACCATAATGAATGTACCTTGAACCATTATATGGGCAGATATGCTGCATACGCAATAGTGTGTTAAGTTACAGCGTCATTCCGATAAAGTTGATTCATAATATCATGTAATCAAGTTTAAGAATTATGATATTTTGATGGAACCACATTATGGTTGTAGTATATTAAAGTTGGTGCATTCTAATTCAAATCAAGCGAAAAAGCAGTGCACTGTTGGAAAAACTTATAACGGTAAACCATAATATAGGTTTCTTGAATTATTATACATTACAAGTTTGCTGCAACCGTAATGAGATATTGTGTTAAACAATTAATCCATATAATAATGAATCATAATATCGCGTAATCAAGTTTAAGAATTATAATATTGTGATAGAACCACATTAAAGTTGCAGTATCCTACCTCGTATCAAGTCAAAAAACGTTGCACCCTTGAAAATCTTGTAACATTGAACCATAATAAAAGTAACCATTATGCGGGTAGATTTGCTGCAATCGTAATAATGCGTTAAGATGCCCCATCATTCTGATAAAGCTGATTCATAATATCATGTAATCAAGTTTAAGAATTATGATAGAACCACATTAAACGTGTATCAAGCTAAAAAGCGCTGCTCTCTTTATAAAAACTGGAATCGTTGAACCATTATATGGTGCAAATTTGTTGCAACCGTAATAAAGAGTTAAGTTGAACCACCATTACAACAAAGTTTATTTATGATATCATGTATTCAAGTTTAAGAATTATGATATTATGATCGAACCACATTAAAGTTGTATCATATAAAAGCTGCACAGTCCTGACTCGTATCAAGTCAAAATACGCTGCACTCTTGGAAAAGTTGCAAGTATTGAACCATAATATAGGTACCTTAAACCATTATATGGTGCAATTTTTCTGCAACCTCTATAAAGTGTTAGGTTCCGTTAAAGTTGAATGATAATACTGTAAAATCAAATTTAAGAATCATAATATTACGATAGAACCACATGAAGATTGCAGTATATTGAACGTTATTGTAGTTCAGCAAGCTCCAAAAAGTTTTTAACAATTACTCTTTCATTTTTATGAATTATAAATTACACTTCCAGCAGAATTTTTTCACGAAAGCCTGCTGTCAAATTACGTCAATATTAATAAAACCGGTTTTATTGAAAATTTCCAATCAGACAGCATTTAAGAATCCTGCTGACAGGAAATTCTGATCCCTTAAAACTGCACCCTCGGCTAAATGTAAATCGATACCCCCGTTTAATAAACCAAAATAAGCTGATATTCTTTAAATATTTTTTATAAACATATTCTCATGGTCTGGCGGTTCCATAACGGTACCCGTTTGTGTAACTGTGCCGAGGGTATCATTTCCTATACCTAAAAGAAGGAATTGTATCCTATGCGGTGAAATTTGAACCGGTGATTGTCGTGGATATATCTGTTTAGAGGACCACCCTCAATGTTAGTGTTCTGTCGAGAAATAGATGATGGATAGAATAGGGAAATATTTTGACTTCTGAAAGTCACCCATATAAATGAAAATCGTTCCAAAAAATATCTTTTGTTTCTTTAGCTGCATTGTGTAATCGCATTTAACAATTTAAGGAATTGCAATCAGTGAGGAATGAATGCATTAAAGAATTTATAGTGTTTTTTTTTTTTCTTTTTTGTTTATTTATTACTTAAAATTGTTTTACACGTATTTTCTTATAAATGAAAAATAAGTATTTTAAGCTTTTATGACAGCTATAGAAAAATTATGTCCATAAAATAAAGATGTTTGCCTTTTCCTATTTGTTAAATTTTAAAATTATCCAATTTTTTAATAAAAAGCTGTAATTTTTTTTTGTAACATGGTTTTGAGTGTAACATAAAATTTTAGCGTCGAACAGAATTTTTGGTGTGTATTTTGATAAACAATTTTGATGAACAATGCCCCTAAAAAAACAAGACGAGAAAAAAACAGAAAAAACAAATTACTTTTGATCTAATGATCGAATCTTCACATTGTAGGACTCCATTTTAATGGATCGAGGGGAGAAGTTTTTTAAGTTACGAATTTCTTGACAAATAAAATTTCAATTAAAAGTACCTAGTAACCAAAATTTATGCGATTTTTTTTTTCAATTTACAGGATTATAGCTCTCATGTAAAGTAAAGTACTAATTTATTACAGAAAAGCCATTCTTTGTTTATTGACATAAACTTGGAGTCCCTTTAAACATGGACAAGATTTGTATTCTTATAACTGTTTATGGGCGTAATTAAATTTACGTTTGCTTTTTTTTGTATTATGGCATTTCTGAATTATTTACTTCTTTTCTTTATTTTTTTTTCTTTTACAACCTTTCAGTCTCATAGTTTCCAAAGATGAAAATAACTTTAAAAGACTTTTTTTCAATACATCCATTTTTCAGTTCTGATAAATAATTTTTTTTCTTTTCTAAAATAAATAATTTCTATTAATTCCTCATTTCAGTAGTGTATAAACCTCAATATACTTAAATGTCCTCTCTCCAAAATTCCTGAAACAAAATTGCATTAGCGATTACGACTTATTTTCCAGTCCGGCAATAAATATTATTTCTGATGATTTTAACAAAACACCAACGCAAAAACCGCAAAATTATTTTATTCAGAATAAAAATAAGAAAAAGCCGTTGGCTAACTCTCCCTCAAAAAGTCTAATCCTCTTCCTAGACAGGATCATCGCCAAATTTAACCACTTAAACAGCTCATCTACGAGTCAAGGTGTCAATTATGCTTACGAAAAAGAAAACAGATTATTTCAGCAGGAAAAAACACCTTAACTTTTTCTTAAGGATCTACGAATTACACATCAGAAGTGAAGAAAAAATTATCTAATGTACAAAAAATAACATTGACTAAGTAACTCTAAGCATCCGAAATTTCTTAATCTTGTTGATCGAGTAGCCTTCTCGCAGCATGATCCGCATACCAGTCCATGTTTGCAAACTTCAAGATCTGCAGGGAAGGGCAGTGAGAGGGCCTACCGGGGGCCCACCTGAATAAACAATGGGCCTAAAATATCCCAAAGTGAGAAATCTCGCCATACGGGGAGGATGAAGAAGCCTGCATTAGATAGAAATGACCTGTTTGCGACTGCGTTTGCACAAAAGATTGGTAATCTGATAGCCATGTTTTTCGTTCAAATGGTTGTTGCGTAGTACAGGTTGCATAAACATAAAAACAAGGAAAGTGAAATGAAGGTTAGAGTTATGTT
The DNA here is from genome assembly GCF_043381705.1 of Parasteatoda tepidariorum. NCBI lineage: Eukaryota > Metazoa > Arthropoda > Arachnida > Araneae > Theridiidae > Parasteatoda > Parasteatoda tepidariorum. The sequence continues at coordinate 15,255,672 of NC_092206.1, forward strand.
TAAAATCAACACAAAATCAGTTACACAATGTTCATGTTTAACTTTATCAATGTAATTAAATTTCTGAAAAACGTTAAAACAAAACAAGTAAAATTCATGTCAAATTTATGTTTTAGATCAGCTTATAATACCGAGTACAATTTAGCTTTTTCGATATATTGAGTTTTTGAAAAACGTAAAAGCAAGGAAAGTTTAATTAAGGTTGGATTTATGTTTAAAATCAGCACATAATAAAGTACACATTGCATATTTTAACCTTCTTAATACAATTGAATTTTAGAAAAAATAAAAACAAGTCAAGGGAAATTAAATTAGATTTATGTTTAATATCAACACATACTCAAATAGATCCAGCATATTTTAGTTTTTTCAATATTTGTGAATTTTACATGAAATACAAGCTAAGCAAGTAAAATTAAGGCGTCATTTGTGTTTAAAATCAGCATGATCAGATACGCAATGCATATTTCAACTTCCTCGATGCAAGTCAATTTATGAATTAATTATTCGTTACAGATTACACCAACAAAAAAATAACAACAATTTTAAAAACTCTTATTTTCTTAAAATGGACGATCAATCCCTTGTTATTCTAAATTGGGTTTAAAAATACAAGAGTATGAAGTTAAAATTTATTTCAAATTCATTACTTGGCATGAATATTCCTCAAAGCAAACACCTTAATTCATAAACTGAATTGCATCGAAGATATTGAAATATCCATTGTGTACCTGATCATGCTGATTTTAAATCTAAAGCATATCTTAATCTCACTTGTCTTGCTTATATTTTATGTAAAATTCAATATGCATATTCTGTTTGATTATGTGCTGATCTTAGTTTAAAATTAACTAGAATTTCACTTGTCTTGTTTTTATCTTTAGTAACCTGTACTACGCAGCTAGTTAGTCGAGTTAAATTCATGTTTAAAAATCAGCACGTGATCAGACGCGCTAAGTACTTTTTAACTTGATTTGATTGGTTGACTCCGTTACGGAATAGAATTGAATCTATTTTTAATTATCATTATAATTATTATTGGCGTTGAACAGTTTTTTCTTTTTAGAATATTTTTTGTACAAAGCTGGTGAAATTTATGTTTGCTGGTAAAATTTATTATATCTCATAAATTGAGCCATGATGGCGCAGGGAATAGAGGGTTCGCCTTCTAATGAGGCGAACTGGGTTCGAATGCCAGTCGATACGAATTCCGTACCCTGCTTGCATCACCCACAGTGCTGACGTGAAATATCCTCAGTGGTAGACAGATCATGGGTTAGAATCCCCTTGCCGTCAGGCTATCCGTGGGTGGTTCTCGTGGTTTTCCTCTCCATGTAACGCAAATGCGGGTTATTTCCATCAAAAAATCCTCCACGAAAGCAAATTTCTCCCAATACTCGATCCAGGAGTTCCCTTGTCTTCTGAATTGAATTCAAAATTGCAAGGCTATGGAGTTGAACATTAGTAGTCGCAAACCCATTTAATTGGGTCGGTTCTTCAATGACGGTTATAAAATAAAATAAAATCTCATAAACAGTCAATGGCCAGGATAGTTTGATTGGTAGGGCACTGGGCTCATGTCCAAGAGATCGTGGGTTCGATCCCCGCCGACCGATGACTCTCCGTGAAGTAAATGGTAACTGATGCACGTTAAATCTGTCGAGTCACAAAGTCCTCCATGCTCCTATAACAAATCATACCTCTGTTGGTACTGTTCCAGGAGTTTCCTGTCTTCTGGATTGGTTCAAACTTACAGGGCTGCGGAGTTGAACACAAATTGGGTCGGTTATTCAACGACGGTAATAAAAAAATAAAAAAATTAAGAAAAATTCTTATAAATTGAAATGCAATTTTCATTTCAACCTTCTAGAATATTTATATTATGCATTCGCTTAAAGAATATTCAAATCCAAGTAGCAGATTTGGAATAACTTTTATCGCCACATTCTTGTAATTTTAAAAGCAATTAAAAAAAATATGGGAAATTATATGATTTCATGAAAACACCAACAAATAGTACAACAGAAATATGCCCTAACCCAGATTATGCCATAATGGCCATGGCATTATAATTTGAAATTTTGAAATATATTGATGGGAAATTTGTATTGATTAAAAATATTTTTTTCGAAATATGTTATTAGGAATATATAAACTGTTTTTAGAGTTTTGCCTTCCTTTGCTTATTGTAACTTATTCAGCTTAGTGTAATTTGAATAACAAAACGCAAACTTTAAATAATACTATAATTAAGAAATTTGAGAGAAATTTGTAAGTGAGAAATTTTATAAATAAAAAACCAGCGCTGTTTTCTTTTTTTAAGAAAAACTAATTTGTTCATTCTTGTAACTGTTAATAGCGAACGTAATAACTATTAAAACGTTTAATTTTCTTATTCTTCTTATTATTATTGTTGTTTATTTCATTTATTTAAAAAAAATCAAATGAAAACAAATGTCGAGCAATAAGTGAACCAGAGAGAAATTTTATAAATAAAAAACCAGCGCTGTTTTCTTTTTTTAAGAAAAACTAATTTGTTCATTCTTGTAACTGTTAATAGCGAACGTAATAACTATTAAAACGTTTAATTTTCTTATTCTTCTTATTATTATTGTTGTTTATTTCATTTATTTAAAAAAAATCAAATGAAAACAAATGTNCTGACGTGAAATATCCTCAGTGGTAGACGGATCATGGGTCAGAGTCCCCTTGCCGTCAGGCTATCTGTGGGAGGTTCTCGTGGTCTTCCTCTCCATGTAACGCAAATGCGGGTTAGCTCCATCAAAAAGTCCTCCACGAAGACAAATTTCTCCCAATACTCGATCCAGGAGTTCCCTTGTCTTCTGGATTGGATTTAAAATTACACGGCTATGGAGTAGAACATTAGTAGTCGTAAACCCATAAAACTGGGTCGGCTGTCAATGACGGTTATAAAATAAAATAAAATCTCATAAATCTATAAATAGCCGAGATAGCCTGGTTGGTAGGGCACTGGGCCATGATCGCGGGTTCGATCCCCGCCGATCAAAAACTCCCCGTATAGTAAATGGTGAAGTTAAATCTGTCGAGTCACAAAGTCCTCCATGTTCCCATAACAAATCATACCCATAACAAAATATTCCAATTTCAACTTTCTGGAATATTTATATTATGCATGAGGTTAAAGAATATTCGATCCAACTAGCAGATTTGGATTTTATCGCCACATTCGCGTAATTTTAAAAGCAATTAAAAAGACATGGGAAATTATATAATTTCATGAAAACACCTACAAATAGTACAACAGAAATATGGCCCTAACCTATATTATGTCATAATGGCCATGCCATTATTATGTGAAATTTTGAATATATTGATAGGAAATTTGTATTGATTGAAAAACGCTGATAATGTAGACATCATTGCAAGATCTAGGACTGCACTGAGTGAAAATTTTTTGGCATTTTTTTTTTATGTTTTGTGGTACAATGGGAACCATCCCTAAATTGTTTGAAATAGATTCCTTTAAATTTGAATCTGTAAAAAATTTTACTTATCTAGGATCAGAAATAATCTATCAAAATGACATTAATCCTGAAATCAGAAAAAGAATAAACGCAGCCAATCGCTGCTTCTATGGTTTAAGATCATTATTGAAATCTCATTTAATAAAAAGAAGGACGAAGATTTTACTTTATAAGGTATTAAACAAGTCAGTTTTGACTTATGCTTCAGAGACATGGACTTTAACAAAAAGGGAAGAGAAGTTATTAGCAACCTTCGAAAGGAAGGTCCTACGAACCATCTTTGGCGCTATCCTCGATAACAACAACTGAAGAAAAAGATATAATTTTGAAATATATAAGATCTTTGATAGTGATGATATCATTAAGTCTATTAAACTAAGTAGAATGAGATGGGCCGGGCATGTAGTGAGAATGAGCCCGGAACGAACAGCATAAAGAGTCTTTAATGCAACCCCCTCCAATAAAAGGCCAAGAGGAAGGCCCAAAAAGAGATGGAAAGACTGTGTGGATGAGGATTTTGCCATCCTAAAAGTAAAGAACTGGAAAACAATTGCTGGGAGAAGGGCAGAATGGGAAAAGCTTCTGAGGAAGGCCCAGGCCATAACCAGGTCATCTACTCTAGGTGGTTATGCCCAGGCTCACAAAGGGCTGTCGTGCCAATGCTGATGATGATTGATTAAAAATATTTTTTTCGAAGCATGTTATTAGGAATATATAAACTGTTTTTAGAGTTTTGCCTTCCTTTGCTTATTGTAATTTATTCAGCTTAGTGTGATTTAAATAACAAAACGCAAACTTTATATAATACAATAAATATGAAATTTGAGAGAAGTTTGTGAGAAATTTTATAATTGAAAAGCCCGTGCTGTTTACTTTTTTTAAGAAAACTATTGATTCCTTTATTCTTATAACTATTGATAGCGAACGTAATCTATATATATATTTCTCTTACACGGCACCAAAAAAAAGCCTCATTACAACTCCCCGAATGGCAACGTCAGAAACTCGACCAATGATTGCTACTAAAAATGTCACATGGCAAATGTCACATGAGGTGGCTCAACATATAGCGCTCTTAAAAACGGAAACAATAACCAGAGTGAGCATTATCAGGTTGTTCAAATCAGATTCATGCCCTAAAAATATGATAATATTTTATTTAAATTATTAGGAATTAATTAGGCTGGCCTTCTCCATGACTATAAATAAGTCACAAGGTCAGACTTTTTAGAAAATCAGTTTAGTATTTCTCGGGTAATGCTACCAGCCATGCATTTTAATTTATTGTAGGTAAAACATCGTTATTTTGTTCTAAAATGTCATGCACTTTATCACAAATGTTAATTAAAATAGAAATTGATTTCAATAATACTGATCACCAAAAAATATTTCATTTGGCGATAAAACAAATTTTTGTGTTCTTGAAAATGAAAGACTTTTTGAGGCTTTTTTCTCACAATGAAAAGTTAGGGTTTAAAGTTTATATTTTTAAATAATAAATTTTTATTCTAAAACTTTCAGAATTTCTAGCATTAACTAATTTATTATACACATTTAGTTGAATTTAGGTGAGTAACTGCAATATTTGATAATTTATTTTGCTAATATGTTTCTCATTTAGCTAATGTTTTGATTTTTTCACCATGTACAATCTAAATAGCTAATATACTTTTTTAAAAGCCAATAAGAACATTGATAGAATTCTTCTACATGAGTACAATACTATGTCTTTGATGATAAAATACTATGTCTTTGATGATAATATACTATGTCTTTGTGCTAGAACATTGTGTTCATTGGCGAGCGAGCGCAGCGACCCATGGTTCACGGCGTGAACCACATAGGATTGCGTAGCAATTCTCGGGGGTTGGCGAGCGGCAGCGAGCAGGGGGCAGAGCCTCCTAGTAACTATTAAAACGTTTAATTTGTTTTTTATTAATCATATTATTGTTGTTTATTTCATTTATTTAAAAAAAATCAAATGAAAACAAATATCGAGCAATAAACAGTTATTCTTTTTTTAATCTTTGAATAACAATTTTCTTTTTCTTATTTTTCTTTTATGACTCTCCATTTCTTTATAGAAAAGAAGAACGTTTTTGATATGTTTGAATGTGGATACGAAAAACAGCCATTTGGTTGAAAACTCACGAGGTTTTCAGGAACCAGGGAGAATTTTCTCCTTACTCCATCGGTAGGAATTCACTGCCATCTATCGGGATTAGGATGAAACACTTAAACACAACCAAGATTTTAATACTGAGTGTGTATGAAGATGCTATGTTCACGAAGCAATAAAACAAGTTCTACTAAACAGGTAAGAAACACTTGTTATCTAATTTTTCGAACTCGTAATTCCTAAATCATTCATTGTGTTCAAAAGGACTAGTGATTATGTCTAATTATCTACGGTATTCAACCAAGCGCAATGTAATTTCGTACGTAAATTGAATGTACTTGTTTAAGCTTTGATTTTTAGATTGATGAGTATTTAATGAAATAAAGATTATAATTAGTTCAACTACTTTGAAGAATGAACGTGATGAATTATTTTTATTCCTGTTTAATAATACCTCTTATCAGTCAAACATTATGAAAAATAATATTGAAAGCAAAGTTTTTAAGTTTTTAAAAATAAGAGAGATAATATCTCTTTATTATAATTTCTTTATCATAAGTATAAATTAAATCGAATCTCTTATAATTTTATTAATTTTCCAAAATTTTTTTACACAAATATAAATTGATATATTGCTAATTATAAAATATGTTTCTAATTGTAAAATATACTTTTAATTATAAAATATATTTCCAGTTATAAAATTTTTAATTACAAAATAAATTTCTCGCATTACACATTTTTTAGTAATTAACGACCAGATTTAGAAATCCGAGAACTTTAAGCACAAAACTGTTGAGAGTTTAATCGATCCTCAAATTTATATGTTGTTCATTTACAATATGTTTTTAAACATTTTATAACATAAATAAATTATAATATATTTGAAAATCCATGCTTCTATTTATTTCACTAATGCTTATATTTATTTTCTATTAGACAATTCTTAGAGAAAAATACACTCACAAAAAAATATTTGTAACATTTAGGGAGAGCCCAGCCATGTAAGTACCGGACCTCTCAGGCCTTATGATAAATCAGACCCTATTAAATCATTTTTCATTAAATTCTTTAACGGTATTCGAAACTTTCTATAGTAAAGAAAGAGAGTTTTAAAACATAGTTTTATTAATACCAAAATTCAAAATTTGAGAGAAATCTACTGAATAGTTGAATGATAACGATTTTAATAATTTTTTTTTAATTTTAATAAATACTTATTTATGAATATATCATTCACAGCAATTTTGGTTTCTGATACTACATTATCAGACTGACCTATTAAAAATCCGAAAGCAAAATTTTAAGGCCACAAGGGACCTTCAAATTCGATAAAAATGACGAAAATATCAATTTTTTATTTTTACTCTCATTAAATAATCGATATCGTTTGCTTTCATATAAAATTAAAAAAATTCATCTTGGATAATTTTTTCGGAAGTTATCAGCATTTAAAATTTTGTAAACAACCTGCCACGCCCCTTTTTACAGCTGTAGCAGAAGCACGCAAACCGAAACGAATTGTAATTTCTCAAAAATTAATAGTATTTTAACTTTTTTAATGAATTTTTGCTCACCGTAAGTTTAATAACTATTAACTGCACTGTTTGTAGCGTCACTGATTTGTGTTTGTTTACATTGCGATTTGCTACGTCTATTTTCCTACGCTTCTACTAGTATTATTTTGAAATATTATTACTGAATTGTTTGAGATATGAATGCAAAATCTTCTAAATTTATAAAAGATATAAATAACAGATATTTCATTCTTACATATACTTGTATCAGAGTAGAATTTCTGCTAAAGGCATTTTTACTCATCAAAAAAGTACCCATCGCTTAAATTTTTCGGAAAATTAATATTATACGAACAAAATAAAATAAGCTGCAGGAATATTATAATTCTATTTTTTTTAATGCTTTTTTAACACAGTTAAATATTTATCTAAGTTTAACAAGACGTGTAATTATTTGTAAATAGTAGTAAAAAAATATATATATTTTTTATAAAAAAAAACCCAAAAATGTTGTTTTCTCTTATTCCAATTTTTCAGCATTTTAGAAATTTCGAAAAGTTCCAGGCGGCTTCAAATCATTAAAAAAATTTTGTGCATGCTAAACATGTATGTATGATCATTTTGTACTATCAAAATAAATAATGCTGCCGTAATTAGAGCAAGTATATTCAAGAATGTTGTTTACAACTACATAAATTTTCAATTTTTTTGGTATTTTTACATTATTTTTTTTTCTTTAATAAAAGCATTTGATTAGTGCAATTGGTACATAGTACATTTTGTTACAACGTCTTTAAGCAACTTTAAAAAAAATTTTGAACACAATATCTGAAAAATTAAGCCGCCTGGAGCATTTTTAAAATATATTATTTTAAAATTTAAAATTTTTAATAAAATTTAAAATTTTGACAATTGTTCAACAAAATTTTATATGGTATCTTGTATTGCCTATATCCATTAGCTGACCAATTTTCAGAATGATTGAGTGAAAAATAAAAAATAAAAATTTGAACCTCCCTTGTCGCCTTAAAAAAATCATCAGTGCTATCACCAGTGACTATGAATAAGCACCATCAAGAAACCAAAATATTGCTATTTTCTGTAGTACTATTTTAAATTAATATCGCTCGATGTACAATATATTTTCTACTATTACCTGATTTTTATTACTAGAAACCTCTGAACTAAATGAATCACTGTTCATTACGACTTGTTTATGGATGCGTAACAATGCAGAAAGCTCTTACATCTTTGTTTTACATATGTGTACAATATGTTTATTTGGTACTACATGTATGTAAATATTTGAAAATTTATATTTTTTTAAATTAATTCAGGAACTATGTCAATTATAAGTTAAATAGAGATTCAGAATTTAAAAGGATAACTATTCACAAAAATAATATTTAAACTTGTTTTTCTCACTGTTATTTTTTAATGTTTTCTTGTATATAAAAACATAATGAATTTTATTTATTTAAGTTAGAGCTTTGAAATTTTGTTAAAGTGCACAGATATATAGACGAAAAAAAAATTGGCAAGGTCTGGAGTCTTTGAAACTTTTTAAAAAAATATCAAACATAAAATTTGGGGAAAAAACTTATTTTTTTAGAAAAGTTCAGACATAAACTAAATTTTAAAAAAAATTAATAAATAAAATAGAAAAAATACTCATCACTACACAATAAAATATATGCCCAGTTTTGTTCGCCTTTGTATCAACGTGATAATGAGAAAAAATTTTAAGCTGGTATTTCAAAAATTGAAAAACTAGCATCCTTTTAAAAAAAAATTTATTTCAAAAAAATTTAAATATTTAATTATAAAAATCATCTTAATACTTTTTTTCTGCTGAAAGTATGCTTTAATGTATAAATATCACCAAAAATACACATAAATACCTTTTTGGTTTTTATTTTTCATTTCTCCCAGGAAATAAAATTTTGGGTATCATGTACCTTTTTGAAATAATTTAGCATGCAATGTAATAGTAGCAAGTAGCGTATACACAACTGTATCTAGCCAAAGTATCTAGCATCTTCAGAGCAAGGGCATCTATAATAAGCTGTAAGGAGGCCCTTCATAGAAATATTCAAACTGTACGGCTGAACTGGATCTGTCTTCATTTAGCAATCTACCAATTACTAATTGCTTGCACTGCTGATGTTCTTATCCAATTATCCTTTTCACTTTTGTTGCCACAGCTATCCAATTGGTTAAATTAAGCACTTAATTAATTAATAATTGCATTAATCAATTAAATAAAAAAGGTTAATTAATTGATTCATTGATTAATAATTGATTATACAAATGTTAGATAATCAATTATTAACCAATTAATCAATTAATTCATTAATAAATGAGGGGACAATATGTAAAAAATACATCAGCTTAGAAAGCACGCACTTGTGAAGCTTCACTGTTTTTAAAACTGCACTGAATCTAAAGTGCCTGTTGAGGCTTTGAATGAGGCCACTATTGATCAGGAATTTTCTTTTTTATTAAAATTACATATCAAATTGAATAGAAAGATACAAATAAAAAAGTTATAAAATATTTTTAGAAAACTATTGTTTCAAAAAATGTTGTTAGAAATTTTTAAAAAAATTTAGTAAACATAAAAAAGTAAAAGAGAAATTGTAAAGTAATTCTTAAAAAAATTAATTGCTATGATGAAGAAAAAAACAATGTTACACGCTTTTTTGAAGTTTCAAAATTAATAACAAAACTAAGATGTTGCATTTTCGAAAATCTATGCTTTTTTTTCCCTTCATAACTGCTAAAAGAATTTTTTTTTCTTTTTTTTTAATATATATCTTGTAAAAAGGATTATATTCGTTATTTAGGGAATTAACTTATTTATATTAAAATGTTCTACATGAATGTTTTTACAAAAATATTTTTATAAATGGATGTTCCAGAGATTTGAGCAAAAACAAGAATATGGTTTCTGCAAAACATGAAAATCCATTGAGACGAGCTTTTTGACGTAGAATTGTTTCGAAAATAAAGATTATTATGAGCTTAGCGTCTTTACTATTAAAAACAATTTTGTTTTCAGTAGCTAATAAAAAATCATTTTTGTTGTTCATGGCTGTCGAGAATATTCAGGAAAATAGCCTTTATAGTAAACCTATAAAAATATTTTGTGATAAATTTAGAAAGTTGTCTTCATTTGAAATGGCTTTTTATTCGTTATTTTATTATTTTATCTGTCTATTTATAACTGTATTCTTTCTCAAAAAAATAATAAATAAATAAATAAAACTATAACTTTTATCTAATTTTTTTTTTTTCTATTTTTGCAATAATATTCTATTTTACAATTTTATAATTTTCTTTTAATACTTTTCGTTCATTAATAATTTATAACAAACAGACAGCGCTATAAGAATTCCAACATAAAAAAATTAAATTTTTTAAGCAATAAAGTGAAGATTGTTTTTATTTTAAGGGAATATTTTGTATCGTTCATTATAAACTTACTAAAAGGGATCAAAAAAATTCAAAAATATTTAAGTTTCATGCTTATTTTTTTCACTAGGAAAACTTTGGCAAATAATTGTTAGAGTGCTTTATTTAATAATAAGAAGTAGCTATTATTTTAAAACATTAAAAACCGCAATATGTTTAATGTAGCTTAAATTACAGGTTATCATGACTACCAACTATTATATTACAGGCAAATATCATACACAGTTTAGGTTCAATATATGACGTGTTTCCTAATTTTTTTAAACTTTTTTTATGTGATTTTTGTTACATTTGAATATAAAAATAGGACAAGAGCACGTAATGACAACCGTTAACACATATTTTTAAAATCTTTATAAAAACCCAAACGAGACAAGGATAAAGAGTCGCTATACTAATATTTAAGCAAGGAAAAACATTATCAAATTCTGACGAAACTTGAACAAGGAAAGTTATATTTAAAAAAATAAATAAATAAATAAAAATCTGCTTGATTTACGGAGAAAAATGAGAAGGGTTAAAAATTGATTCTTAGAAACATCTTCAAGTTTCGTCCGGGAATCTAACTGGCTTTGATGATTTCAATCCCGCCTTCCTCAATAGAGATTGGTTAGATTTCGAAAATGTTATTGTGGGAAGTGAGTAGTTATCGACCATGTCAACCTTCATCTATGAAAAGGTATCCCAACATAGAATCGAGTTGACATGTTATATATACTAGTTAATTGATATTATATTTTTGTAGTGGTAGATACACTACAGTACTCCCCCTCCAGAATTTTATCTGTGATAGAATTCGCTGAATGGATACCACTAGTTGATTCATAGCTGTTTTTGTGAGAAGCCGGGTGAGCTGTATTAAGATCACCGTACTTTTTAAGTGTTGATGGTGAGAGCTGTATTAAGTTCACGGTTGTGGTTGCTTCTGTGTTGCCATTGGCAGTCGAGTGTATGCAGGCTGTAGTGTGTGATGTGCATGATGTTGTGCGTGATCGAGACTGAGTAGCAGCAGTGTGAGGAGGTGGATAATGTCGCAGTCACAAGTAGCAAGTCAACTGCTCAATGTGGACCATCCATCGAAGTAGGCGTGTTCAAATCGTAGCGGGCGTTTCTACCAAGGTAGGCGTGTTCATATCACGCCGGAAGGTCACCAATGCGGGAAGAGTAGATATCGACAATATCAACCTTCATCTATGAAAAGGTACAACACCATAGAATCGAGTCAACATGTTATATATACTATATGTTATATATATTGATATTATATTTTTGTAGTGGTAGAT
>NC_092206.1:15268070-15337066 GCF_043381705.1 Parasteatoda tepidariorum
ATAATATTTAAACTTGTTTTTCTCACTGTCATTTTTTAACGTTTTCTTGTATATAAAAGCATAATGAATTTTATTTATTAAAGTTAGAGCTTTGAAATTTTTTTTAATGTGCACAGATATATAGACAAAACAAAATTTGGCAAGGTCTGGAGTCTTTGAAACCTTTTAAAAAAATATCAAACATAAAATTTGGGGGAAAAACCTATTTTTTTAGAAAAGTTCAGACAAAAACTAAATTTTTAAAAAAAATAAATAAATAAAATAGAAAAATACTCATCACTGCACAATAAAATATATGCCCAGTTTTGTTCGCATTTGTATCAACGTGATAATGAGAAAAACTTTTTAGCTGGTATTTTAAAAATTGAAAAACTAGCATCCTTTTTAAAAAAATTTATTTATTTAAAAAAAATTAAAATATTTAATTATAAAAGTCATTTTAATATTTTTTTGCTGAAAATACGCTTTAATATATAAATATCACCAAAAATACACTTAAATAATTTTTTTGTTTTTTATTTTCGCCTTTCTCCCGGGAAATAAAATTTTGGGTTTCACGTACCTTTGAAATAATTTAGTATGCTATGTAATATTAGTAGCTAGTAGCGTATACACAACTGCTTCTCAATGGCTCATACCTGCAGTGGAAAATAACTAAATGGTGTATAACATCCAGAACAATACTGATATCCAAAGTATCAAGCATCTTCACAACAAGAGTATCTATAATAAGCTGTAAGGAGGCCCTTCATAGAAATATTCACACTACAAGGCTGAACTGGATCTGTCGCCATTTAGCAATCTACCAATCTACTAATTGCTTGCACTTCTGATGTTTTTATTCAATTATCCTTTTCACTTTTGTTGCCGCAGATATCCAATTGATTAAATTAAGCACTTAATTAATTAATAATTGCATTAATCAATTAAATAATCAATTGGTTAATTAATTGATTAATAGTTGATTAGTTAAATGATAATAATCAATTATTAGCCATTTGTTTAATTAATTGATTAATAAATAAGGGGAAAATATGTAAAAAATGCATCAGCCTCTTACTTGTAAAGCTTCACTGTTTTTAAAACTGCACTGAATCTAAAGTGCCTGTTGAGGCTTTGAATGAGGCTATCTACTATCGGTCAGGAATTTTTTTTTTTTATTAAACTTACATACTAAATTGAACAGAAAAATAAAAAAATAAAGTCATAAAATATTTTTGGAAAACTATTCTTAGAAAAAATTTTGTTAGAAATTTAAAAAAAAAAAAGAGATTGATAGTAAACATGAAAAAGTAAAAAACAAAAATTATGAAGTAGTTTTTAAAAAAATTAATTGCTATGATGAAAAAAAAAATATTACACACTTTTTTGAAGATTCAAAACTTTTGAAGATCTTGCATTTTCGAAAATCTATGCTTTTTTACCCCTTCATAACTGCTAAAAGCTTTCCTTTTTTTTAATATATATGAACTTATTTATAATAAAATGTATTATATGAATGTTTTTACAAAAATATTTTTATAAATGGAAGTTCCTGAAATTTGAGCAAGACAAGTTATGTCAGAATATACTCTCTAAAAAACATGAAAATCAATTGAGACGAGCTTTTTTATGTAGAAGAATTGTTTCGAAAACAAAGATTGTTATAAGCTTAGCGTCTTTACTATTAAAAACAATTTTGTTTTCAGTGCCTAATAAAAAATCATTTTTGTTGTTCATGGTTGTCGAGGAAATTCAGGAAAATAGCCTTTATAATAAACCTATAAAAAATATTTTGTGATAAATTTAGAAAGCTGTCTTCATTTGAAACAGCTTTTTCATTCTTTTTTTATTTTATCTGTCTATTTATAAATTTATTCTTTCTCGAAAAAATAAAAAATAATGATAAATAAATAAGTAAATAAAACTATAATTTTTATCTAAATTTTAATTTTTTTCTTCCATTTTTTTCAATAACATTCTATTTTATAATTTTAATAATTTTCGCTTTCATTAATAATTTATAACAAATAAACAGTGCGATAAAACTTGCAACAAAAAAATTTAATTTTTTAAACAATAAAGTGAAGATTGCTTTTATTTTCGAAGGAATATTTTATATCGCTCATTATAAATTTATTAAAAGGGATAAAAAATTTTAAAATATTTACGTTTCATGCTAATTTTTTTCACAGGGAAAACTTAGTCAAATAATTGTAAAAATGCTTTATTTATTAATAAGAAGTAGCTATTATTTCAAAACATTGAAACTCGCAATATATTTAATGTAGCTTAAACTATAGGTTATCTTGTCTACAAACTACTATCTTATAGACAAATATCATACACAGTTTAGGTTAATATGACGTGTTTCCCAATTTTTTTCTACGAGTTTTTGTGATTTTGTTATATTTGAGCCGAAAAATAATTTAAAAAAACACGTAATGACAACCGTTAACACATATTTTTAAAATATTTATGAAAATCCAAACGAGGCAAAGATAAAGAGTCGCTACAATAATATTTAAACAAAGAAAAACATTATCAAATTCTTACGAAACTTGAACAAGGAAAGTTATATTTAATACAATAAGTAAATGAATAAATAAAAATAAATCTGCTTGATTGACGGAGAGTACTGAGAAGGGTTAAAAATTGATTCTTAGAAACATCTTCAAGTTTCATATGGGAATCTAACTGGCTTTGATGATTTCAGTCCCGCTTTCCTCAATTGAGATTGATTAGATTTCGAAAATGCTGTTGTGGGAAGTGAGTAGTTATCGACCATATCAACCTTCATCTATGTAAAGGTACCCCAACATAGAATCGAGTTAACATGTTATACTAGTTAATTGATATTATATTTTTATAGTGGTAGATACACTACAGTTATCCCCCACCAGAATTTTATCTGTGATAGAATTCGTTGAACGGATACCACTAGTTGATTCATTGCTGTTTTTGTGAGAAGCCGAGAGAGCTGTATTAAGATCACCATACTTTTTTAGTGTTGTTTGTGGGAGCTGTATTAAGTTCACGGTTGTGGTTGCTCCTGTGTTGCCATTAGCAGTCGAGTGTATGTATGCTGTTGCGTGTGATGTGCATGACGTTGCGCGTGATCGAGACTGAGTCGCAACAGCGTGAGGAGGCGGATAATGTCGCAGTCACAAGTAGCAAGTCAACTGTTCAGTGTGGACCATCCATCGAAGTAGGTGTGTTCAAATCGTAGTGGGCGTTTCTACCAAGGTAGGCGTGTTCGTATCACGTCCGAAGGTCACCAGTGTGAGGAGAGTAGATATCGACAATGTCAACGTTCATCTATGAAAAGCTACCCCACCATAGAAACGAGTTAACATGCTATATATACTAGTTAATTGATATTATATTTTTGTAGTGGTAGATACACTACACTATTATTAGTTGTTCCATGAAATGTTAGTTTGCGTCCCTTATATATATACTTTCGTGACTTCAATTTTAACAGCGTGCGAGTTGCCATGAATATGAAAGCATAAACGTACATGTTTAGAAGTTTCTGAGAAGGAAAAAATTCTTCAAGCAATGAAAATCTGAAACAAACTGAGCTATAAGTTGGGAAGAAAAGAAACGTTAAAAGCGTGTAATTGATATCAACAAGCAAAATATTTTATATTATGTTTTAATTATGCTTACGCAGATTCAATAATTATAATTTTCTTCAATATTATTGTTATTCATATATGCTGTTTTTTTAAAAGAATAATGATTGTTTTGTTTCAGTAAGTTTTTCTATTAAATACCATTTATTTCAATTTAAAATTGTTTATTTCAATAATTTATTATTGGCTAACAATTTAAAAAATTGTTTAGTTTTAATTTTATTTGTACTATTAATTTATTTTTCAAATAACGAAAAAAAATTAGATTGT
The DNA here is from genome assembly GCF_043381705.1 of Parasteatoda tepidariorum. Taxonomy (NCBI): domain Eukaryota; kingdom Metazoa; phylum Arthropoda; class Arachnida; order Araneae; family Theridiidae; genus Parasteatoda; species Parasteatoda tepidariorum. The sequence goes on from NC_092206.1 coordinate 15,271,958, forward strand.
ACTTTTATCTGAAAATGAGATAAGATTTAGAGATCCTCATATTATAGTTCAAGTATTGTTAAAACTTTGAAAGCTTCCCCCCCCCCCGTCTTATTTTTCGTGTTTTTTCCTCTTTTCTATTTAACGATCTCTTTCAAAAACACAAAAATAAATAGATAAAAAAAATTAAAAAATTAATAAATAAATGAAAATAAGAAGAATAAGCATAACTTTATAAAAGTTAGATTTGATTAGAGTATGATTATTTTTGCTTTGGTAGCTTCTTAATTTCTAAAACATTTTGGGATATTTTTTTAAATTTTTAAAAGTACGATAAAAATGAATATTTTGCAATATTAATGTTGGAAATTCTTAAAGCATGATAAGCGCTAACAAAGTTCCGGAAAAAAAATAACTAAATTTTATTTTGTTCAAAATAAACCTAACGTTTTTATCATTGAATCCTGTTTTATTATCATTTTATCATTGCCTTTTTTTATCACATTTTTATCATTAAACCATTTTTTTATTTTCCATAAATTCAAAAGCCAGAAATATCAAATTTTAAAATTTTAATTTTTTTTCTTTTTTTTTAATTTTGAAAGAAATTTAGTTTTAGTNTTTTTTTTTTTTTTTTTTTTTTTTTTTTTTTTTTTGTATGCTTGTGGCACAATAGCTACAAAAAATAATGCAAGCAGTTTTAAAAAATTGGTTTATAAATAAAAAATAAAGTTGGACCATTTGTTAAAATAATAATAATAACTAAAATTTCAGTATTTATTTTATATTTGATACCAATTGCTTTATTAAATCATGTAGATAAACTTTTTATAGTAAGGAATGATTAAATATTTAAAGGTGAAGCTGAATTTAAAATCACAATATCTCTCCCATTAATTATTAATTGCTAAAATATATTACCAACAACACTAAATTTAAAAATAAAAAAAAAGCTTCTAAATGTCAAAATTTATTTTATATGTGTCCAACAAGAATAAAGCATAATAAATTAAAGTGTCCTATATTTCAATCAAAAACAGACACGCCGGAATCCGTAGTCTGGTGAATTTATACATGATGTATATGAATATATTTTTAAAGGTGAATTTAAATTTAAGATAAATTTAGTTAAATGAATAATTTTTTAAGGGGAATTTAAATTTAATTTATCCTACATTAAATATTAATATTAAAAAATATGAAATAGTAAGTACTAAATTTGTTAAAAATGAAATAGTACAAAAAAATAAAGAAATCGGAAACATTGAAAGAAAGATCCATTGAAATAACTATTTCCGAGGAGTTTAAGAGATGAAACTGCTAAACTTAAGATCTCTATTTCTGTTCAATTAGTTATAGCCAAAATATAAAAGTAAGAATTCTTAACATGGAAAAAATCAGTGAAAACTAAAAAGTACAGAATTGCTTAAATTTATTTCCTTTCGCCCAGCATGAATAAAGGGGCAGGCAACAAAATTATTATAAATTTAAGAGGCAAAAGCAATATCTTCAAAAGAATTTAAATCACGAACTTGAAATTAAGGTCTCAATTTATTTTACGGTAGCTATTAATAGCGATAGTGTAGAAATGTAGACTCTAAATTTTCAAAAAGAAAAAAAAAATGGCTAAATTTATTTTCTATGCATCCAATATGAACAAAAATGAATGAGACAAAGTAACAATAAATTACACCGGGAGGAAACGGGAAACAGTTGTATTGAAATATGTATTGTGAAAATTCAAATGAAGCCGAATTTAAGATTTCAAATTCTCTTCCATTAATTACAAATAGCCAAAATAAAAAAATATGAAATCTGAATTATTTTTCTAAAAAAAAAGAAAACATACAAGTATAAAACTGTCAAAATGTATAAATTTATTTCCTCTATGTGCAGTATGTGAAAAAGGGAACATACGACAAAGGTAACATAAATATCAGGGAAAAGATAGTTGCATCGAAATATGTATTCGGGAAAGTTCAAGGCTGATTTTGAGATCTCAATTTCTATTCCATTCGTTATTAATAGCAAAAATACAGAAATGGGATTGCTAAAATTTCAATAAGAAAATGGACAAAAAAATAGTACTTGTACCAAAAATGTTTACATTTATTTGTCATGCGTTCAACATAAATTAAAAGTGAACAAGGTAAAGGTACCCTAAATATCAAGCAAAAACAGAAGAATCGGAATATGTATTCGGGATAGTGTAAGATATGAAACTGATTATAAGATCTCGACCTTCTGTTTTTCTAATTATTAATTGCCAAAACAGAGGAGGGTAAATTCTGAAATTTCAAAAAAAAAAAAATAATAATCGATAAAAAGGAAAAATTACAAAAATGACTAAATTTATTTCCCATGCGTTCCGTATGAATTAAAAGTGAACAAGGTAAAGGTACCCTAAATATCAAGCAAAAACAGAAGAATCGGAATATGTATTCGAGATAGTGTAAGATATGAAACAGATTTTAAGATCTCGATCTTCTGTTTCTTTAATTATTAATTGCCAAAAATATAAGAATGCAAATTCTGAAATTTCAAAAAAAAAACAACAACAACAAAAAATCGATAAAAAGGAAAAAGTACAAAAAATGACTAAATTTATTTCCCATGCGTCCAGCATGAATAAGAAGTGAATACGACAAAGGTACCATAAATTTCAGTGAAAAAACAGTCGCATCGGAATATGTATTCTGGAGAATTTACAAGTCCACTGACAAGCAATTCAGTGACAGGGAAGATCTTGAAAAGAGCGCTTTTGTTATGATAAACGATTTCTCTTCACCTTTAGATAGCAGTGTATGTTAAACTTTGCAAAATTGAAATATGTTTTTTGATGGCTGATTTCCGGCATAAATAAAACCAGCCAACCATAAGACAATAGGGTGTTATTTCACACGGGAAAAAGCGCTTTTATTTCACTTTTAGAATCAATTCCATATCATTTTCCATCACGAATCCTTGAATTTGAGATCAAAATGAGAATTTTCTTTTTCTTACATAAATTTTTTGTGGCGTAAATAAAAAAATAGAACTTCATTCACCATAAGCAAAAAGATTTTTAACAGTAAAAATAAGCTTTTTTTTTCTTAAAGAAAAAATATTTTTCATTGTTTTATTTAAATTTTAAGTAAAAACAAGTTAAATATTTAACACAAAATGCTTCAATATTTGAATAATTCTAAGTTACTAACACGAGAAGAAAAAATCTTTTTAAAAAAATACGACTTATATTAAATTTTTTTATCAGGGTCTATTCAACCGATTTCTTTCAGATTTAAAATTTTGCATTAGCTTATAATAGTGTCAGAATTTAATAGTTTCGATAATCCTTACATTGAAAAAAAATTATTAAAATTTAATTTTTGCTTAAAATTATTTTAGGAAAAACTTTAATTTGCATTTTTAGTTCCAAAGAAGAAAAGAAAAGACATTCAAAATTTATTCCAGTTTTTTTTTTTTTTTCGATTAATTTCATTTAGCATATATAAAAAGTAAAAAATTTTATATTTCCACCCACCACGGAAAAAAAAATTTTAAAACTTTTCTATGCTTCTTTGTTTGCTTGCTTTTTAAATATTTTTTCTAATTTAAGTATTGAATAAAAAATTACAACATTTCAAGAAAAATTTTCACTGTACTAGGTGTTTCTCAACATTCGCTAACCCGAAAAAAAATTCATGATATTTTACTTTTCAGTCACTATTTAACCGATTTTATTCACATTTCAGATTTAGGCTTCAGCTAAAAAGGATGTAAAAATTCATGAAGTTTAAGATTCCATTATTTTCTACTATTTGCATTAAACAATAAAAATTTGCAAATAAAATTATTTCTTGTAAACAAATTATTTTTCTGTGCGCAAAACAACTTTCAACTATCTCAGTTCATTCCCAAATTATAATTTAAACTTTTTTTTTTTGATATTTTAAATTTTGTAACCTTTTATAATATAAAATTGCTTTAAATTTTTTCATGAAAAAGGGGGTAACCATGATCTATGAGTGAGGAGCTTGGTAATATCGTTCAACTTACTGCAACCTTAATCAGGTTTAGATTTGAATCAGGCTTCATTGATTTGATTGCATGACACCCTGGTTCAATTTCAACGTAAAGATCGCTAAATTTAGCACTTGATTAAGTAATTTGCACTTTATTAATGATACTCTATTAAAAAATTCACATAGATTCGCAGCAATCTATTAGTAAATTTACACGGTATTACTGCTCCAGATATCAATACTATAGTATGGTAAAACATTAAACCAATATTTACTTAAAGTACATCTGAAAATCAGTATATCAAAAATTATTAAAGGTGATATTCTTTTTCTCAATGTACAGTGCACAAAAAATAAAAATTAACGAACCACTCTTAATAACTTTTGATCTAATGATCGGATCTTTACATTCTAGGACTCAATCTTAATGATTTGAGGGGGTGACCCAAAATAAGATAATTACCTAGTGCAGACGATTTTTAAGTTACGAAATCAGACACAAATGCACACTTTCGCTGAAAAAACATACTCTTTTTTTTTTTTTTTTTTTTTTTTTTTTTTTTTTTTTTTTTTTTTTTTTNTTTTTTTTTTTTTTTTTTTTTTTTGGATTAGGGCTATATTTCCGAGAAAGCGGCTGCACCCTAAGACGTAGTAGTAGCAACATTCTGAGAAATACGGCCCCAATAGTTCGGTCAGGGAAGCTGTCCAAAGTTTGAACCACTTAATGTTAATTTTACTTAATGTTAATTTTACTTTTTGCGAAACTCGTGAACGCTTTAATCGATAAAATAAAATAAAAATTTTACAATTATAATTTTTTTTTTATCTGAAGATAATTCCATGCAAAATATAACCTTTAGCAAATATTTAGTGTTCTTCATTATTTTATTTTATAATAGTCGAAGAAATTCCGAATTGTAAGATGCACAAATTTTTACATTATTTTAAGGTATGTAATTTTACATGACAAAATAAATAATTTGAGCGAAATCGATCGAATATTTCCTGTGAAATTGAATTTAAAACATGCGATTTTTTTCAAAATTCATTCTACTTAAATATCCCATATTGTTTGTCTACAATATTTGTTTCAATTTTGACTTTTTTCCAAATTCCAACACAGATTTTTAAAAAGAGATCGAGGCAATTATTTTAAATGTTGCACGCATAAAAAAAATTCTGGTAATATTAACATACTGTATGATAACTACATTTCTGGTTAAAGTAAGGAGAGAAAAAAAACATAATTTTGGTTAACAAAATCAAAATATATGTGCTTAAATCATTCATTTTGTAATTTTTCCATTCAAATGCTAGCGATTAATAATTTCAATATCGAAATTCTGATTTTCTCGTTACCACACATTTGGTAAAAAATACAAAACTGAATTACAAAATGAATGGTTTTTATGCCATGCTCTAAGGCATGAAGAAAAAATTACCATATTTAAAACATTTACCAAATTTTATCACTTGTAATCAAACCATATTTTATTGTTGGTTTTACCACAAAATTATAATCAAAGCTCTTCCATAAAAATTACCACGGTTTTTGGAGTTCTCATAGAGCTTTATGAGAACTCCAAACAGATGGTAAACTTTACCATATTTAAGTAGTTTTGACCCATTTTTTTATCAGTGTAGTAATAGAATTAAGAGAGTTCACTTACTGTAGTCTTGAAAAGAAATGGGTTGGTTTCATCTTTTATTGACATAACAACTTTTAATTGATAAAGAATAATAATTAACACCATAAACTTATTCCAAATGTGTATAATGCTTCTTTGGACTGATTAAATGAATGATTCAACTCAATGAGAGTTTTGTATTTACTAGTTTATATAAATTTCTATAATTTCTATTCAATTATTTTTTAAATTTAATTTTTATTTATATATTTATTTGGATTATTTTTAATTTTAATTTTTTTCTGTGTCTATTTATTTATTTATTTACTTATTTTTAATAGTTTTTGATCTTTCAATAAAAAAAAAGTTTAACTTGCTTATAGAGCTGAAATGTTAGATATGCGTGATAAGCGGCTAATACGAGAAAATTTTTATTTCAATTCCCCATTGGTTCTTTTATTCGTCCTAAATATGACTCCTAAATTCCTTCTGGACTTTTTTGAAATGCATATATAGTTTTGANTGGACTGATTAAATGAATGATTCAACTCAATGAGAGTTTTGTATTTACTAGTTTATATAAATTTACCATTACATGTCTATTCAATTATTTTTTGAATTTAATTTTTATTTATATATTTATTTGGATTATTTTTAATTTTAATTTCTTTCTGTGTCTATTTATTTATTTATTTTCTTATTTTTAACAGTTTTTGATCTTATCTTATTTTTAATCTTATTTTTAACAGTTTTTAGCAGCGAGATAAGCGGCTAATACGAGAAAATTTTTATTTCAATTCCCCATTGGTTGTTTTATTCGTCCTAAATATGACTTCTAGATTCCTTCTGGACTTTTTTGAAATGCATATATAGTTTTGAGCTTATTTATACTGTTGTTCCACACAAAAAAATGTACAAAATTGCCCGCAAAACTTTTTTAAGTAATTTTAAAAACAAAATTCAAATTTTAAAAAAATATGCTTATAATTTTTTATAATTGAAAATATTGTGCTTAAATATTTAATTTTTTTAAATTTTTGTTTGAAATTGTCCAGAATTTTAACTGTTTTTCTATTTTATAAGTTTTTAAAATTTTTAAAAATTTCTAAAATTAAAATCTTATGTTTTTTTTAAAAATAGTTATACAATAAAATCGGAAACTAATTTACAGATATTATGTCAGAAATCAAAGTGAAATAACTATTAGTATATCTATGCCAAATTTTATGAAATTATTTTCAAAACGTTTTGAGATATATCGTTTTAAATATGGAAAAAACATGACATAATGATCATGGAGCAGCACTTGAGGTGTAATATGATTGAGTAACCTAAGTTTTTTCCTGCGCTTTAAATGAGATAAAAATGAATAAATAAATACATAATTTTTTCACTATTTAAAAAATAAATAATTGCTTTATTTTATACAAAATTATGTATAAAAAAAAATCTCATAATTTTTCAGATTTTTTGTTGTGTCAAATCATCATCGTAATCATGAGTAAGAGTTATGAGCTATACTAAAATCGGCTTCCAAAGTTTCCATAATTTACAAAATTTTCATAAATAATTACTTAAAAAATAATAAATTATAAGTTTATTTTTTTAGAAAATATTTTTTAAAAAAAATTCTGTCCAACAAATGTTTTGATTTTTTAATGACGAAAGATTTAAGACTGAAAAAAAAAACATCTGTAACGAAGCAAAGTTCAGATTCATGTAGCAATTTTCTAAAATTTTTGATAGTTTGATAATTTTATTTCAATATTTTCTGGAATGATTCACTTAATAAGCAAATAATGCAATTGAATATGAAGTGGCAACAAAGAAGTTTTTATTTAATGAAATTATCGCCATTTTTAAAAGAAGGTATTTTAGTTATGAATCTTTTGTAATTAATTATCTTTTGTAAAATGAAAAACCTTAAAAAATACCATTTTGAATGTTTGTGCTTCACTTAATAATATCTGTTAAATAAAACTAGATTATCCTAAATAAAATAACTACTAATCTCTTATTACGTTGACGTTTTTTTACATCGAACAATTAAAATACGTATTTAATGATATACGTAAAATACGTATTACCATTAAATTGCTGTTTAACTAGCATTTTCTTGCATTTTGAAGAAATCTGAATTTTCCTTATTTATCTTCTCTTTTTAATGTAAATTCATCTTAATTCATTTTAAACCTGGTCAAATATATCTTTAAAAAATTTAAAAAAAAAAATTTTCCTTTAACAAAATATGTTTGAAAATTTTGCACTTTATAAAAGAAATTTATGGTACATAAAGGTATACATTTATCTAAAGACAAATTAACACGTGCACCTTACTAATTCTTACTAATATTACTAATTCTTTATTGTGCTACTGATTCTACTACTACACTGCGAAGAAAAAATCATGGTCAAAATTAACAGAAAATGGTAAAATTTACAGTGTTTCTGGCTCTATGGGAACACCAAAAGGCTCGGTAATTTTTACCAAAGCGCTTCTGTGGTGATTTCTTTAAAATTAACAACAAAATATTGCTTTATAATCTGAGATAAAATTTGGTAAATATGGTAAAATTCGATAATTTTATCATCATATCCTAAAGCAAAGCATGAAAACTATTTATTCGGAGAAATTTGCTTTTCCGTTTTGTATTTTTTAATAAATGTGTGATAATAAGAACTATAATTTTGATAGCCAGAATTTCCAGTAAAGCGTAAACATGTGAACGGAAAATTTACCAAATGAATGGTTAAAATACCGTGTATTTTTGTTTTATTAACCAGAATTATAATATGTATTTTTTTTACAAGTAATCTTATTATCATACAGTACGGTAATTTTACCATAATTCTTTTTCTCCGTGAAAAATGTAAAAACTGTAACTACTTTATCATTTCTACTGTTATTTAACTTGTAAATCTTTCACAGTATAAAAAAACCCGTAAAAAATCGGGGAATATTCCTTTTTTATACCCTATTTTATTTTAATGGAAATTTATATTAATTTATTGCAAGCCGAATTTTGAATATATCTTTGGAAAAGTCAAACTAAAATTAACAAGCTTTTTTCTAACAAAAAATAAAATGCTTTTAATAGAATATATTATTACAAAATGCTATTAATAGTTTCCCTCGAAATAATAAACAAAAATCGAATGAAAGAAAGGGTAATACTTTGTGCTATGTAGACTAAAGAAAAGAAAAAGCAACGTGTATAAAACACAAATGAAATTATCAACAATTTCAATATTAATCAAGATATTTTGATTATCTTTATGTTTATCTTTACCCCCATTAAACCTATAAAAGGCAAATACTTAAAATGTCCTTATTTAGTAAAAACTATGTGTTACTTTTGGTTTTACAAGAAATTTATACATATCTTCAATTTCTGATTCATTTGGTTAAGATATTAATGTCGCCACTAAAACATTTCTGGAACAAAATATTTCGCATAACTCTTCCAGAAGGTTCTAGAAAGAAAGAAAAAAGCAACAGTCAAAGCAGCTTTCCCAGTATTTTCAGCCTTTCAAAAAAAGGAGAGTAATTTACTCTCCTTTTTTTCTACCAAAAATGTGCTTTCAATGTTTTTCGTATGCTTAAAAGAATTTATGGTAAATAGAAATCTGCATAATAAATTACAGTTTCAACTTCATTAACCGAACTATTTGAACTATCTGTGTGTTTATCTTTACCACATCAAGCCTATAAAGGATAAACACTTAAAATGTCCTTATTTGGTGAAAACCATAAGTTATTTTTGGGTCTGCCAGAAAGTTATACTTGTCTTCAATTCTGATTCGTGTGATTAAGATATTAATGTCGCCACTAAAACACTTCTCGAACATAATATTTCGCATAACTCTTCTGGAAGATTCTAGAAAGAAAGAAAGAAAAAAAAAGCAATCATCCGAAAAAGCAACAGTCAAAACAGCTTTCACAGTATCTTCAGCGTGTAAATTACTTTCCTCACATCTAAAAATTTTCATTTTTGAATAAATCTGAATATTAACGGGTGCTCTTCAGAAAAACCAATTAACTCTGCGAAAGCTACCCACACATACTTAAAATCAGCGCTGCCTTGAGAAATAATTGGCGAAAAAAGGATAAAGTGACAAACATTCATAGAGGAGGACAATTTCTATACTCTGGAGGATACTTAAAATGCTGATTCACGTCTGGCGCAATACCTCGCAATCCCACCCCCGCCAAATGTTCTTTAATTCAATATTTTACTCTCTTCCCTTTCAAAGGACGTTGGAGCGAGAATGTATTTAGCATAAATTAAGAGCGCTAAGTGGCCATTTCGATAAATGGGTTGCCAGGGTGGGAATGTGAAGGGAAATTCACTGGAGGCCAATAAAGCTTAAGCCAGTTTTACACGGGAAATAGACTTCTCGGGAGAATTTATTTGCAAAATTATCATTTTGATGGGCTTGGCGAACTATTGTAAAACATTTGGCGAGTTTTTTCAATTAAGATACCACGTTTTACTGCATGATATTCTATTCAAAAAAAATTACGTTCTTAAATAGTTAAATTCGTTTCGGATTAAAATCTTTAACTTTATTAGTGTACGGTTTAGTAATGCCATAGCACTATCGTGATATCTATGCAGATATAACTGTGTAGAATTTTCAAAGGAAAAACTTATTACTCGTATAAATATTTTATTGAGAAGAACAACATATTGTGTTCTTAAATGTTTTTCTAAACATTTAAATTCATTTTTGATTAAAATGTTTAGCTTGATTAGCTTACGGTTTAGCAATGCAATACCACTATTATGATACTATGTGGATCTAACCGCGTAGAATTTTCGAACAGAAAACTTTAAACTTTTTCAAATATTTAACTGTGAAGAACAGCATATTATGTTCTTTAAATTTTTAAAAAAAATTCAATTCGTCTTTGATTAAGATGTTTGACTTTAGTAGTTTACGGTTTCGCAATGCCGTAGCACTATTATATCTATGCAGATATAACCGTGTAGAATTTTCGAATGGAAAACTTTAAACTCCTATAAATATTTCACTGTGAAGAACAACATATTGTATTCTTTGGAACCACTCCCAAAAGCTGAAGTAAAATATTCTAGAGAAGGGATACAAAAAACACGTCAGAAAATATTTTTAAATATCTTTTTTTCATCTCATCTATCAGAACATTTGAAAACGATTTTAATAAAGCCGCTAATTCTGAGTTTAAAAATATTTCATTATTAAATTTCATTACAAATCTAAAAATGAAGAATAATCAAAGAAATTTTGGAATAAAAATTTTATTTAATAGACAATACCATGCCGGGAAAAAAGAATTAATCTGAATAACTTCTCTGTACTCACGTAATACAGTTAAGCTCCTTTATAACGAGCTCTGATTTAACAAAAACTTGAAATAATCGAAAAAATCGAAATTACTTCGTTAGTACAATTGTTTAGTCGATTGGAGATCAGCTCGGTTTTAACGAACAAATACCGGTTTTAGCGAGTAATATTTTTGTGATTTATAACATTTCTCCATACTTCCACTTCTCCAGGTTCGCTAATCCCTACTTAAAAAATTTGTTTAAAATTCTGAACACAATTGAAAGTTAGTATGGGTCATAAATTTACCAAACACGTGAAATTTTTACAAAAAACAGCGTTGGGGATGTTTAAGGCCATGAGTTTTATCCGAAAAACATTAATACCCCACGGAGAAAATGAGATATTTCATAGCAAAATAACCAACTTTTTTTTGTACTATACGGAAGTAACAAATAAATAAAGTAAATATTTTATTTATAATTAAATAAGCTTGTATGAACTTTTGCAATTGTTTTCGTAAGCCAGTTTTTTACGAGTACTCTGTTGTACGAGAAAATATTGCAGTCCCTTCACGTTCGCTATAAGCGACTTCAACTATATAATATTTCAACGGCTCCTCCCCCGAGAAATCGCCCTTTACCCATTGAAATTCTTAAAAATTAAAAATGCAAGCAAACTTCCAAATATGTGATGTATGCATATTTGGATAACAATATCAAACATTACATTGAAATGGAACAGAATTAAATCATTTGTTTAAAGCCCCAACAACTCTGCTTAAATCCATTTCACACTTCTTACCTATCACAACACAATCACCATATGTTGTATAGCTCATAAAGTGTCAAATACCTTCAATAACACCCTCCTCCACTGAATGGACAACAACAGACATCCCCATCACCCATGGTGTTCGACACTATTTCGAGTCCAAACAAGTTAGTTTAAGAACGTTTGAGTGTCACACAATCACAAAGGGGCTTAGAGACCCCCTGAAAATGTGCTGACAGTTGTTGTTGAATAGCATGTTTTGAAAACGACACTACAGGATTCTTTTATTCACACAACTATTTCTAAGAATATATGTATCTGATTTATTTTTTTTCCTTCTTATTGTTGGCCTGAGTGTGCTTAACTTGCCCACTACTGGTATTTTTATTGAAATTTGTTCTCCACAATGTGAAAATTATACGGTTGGCAGCTAAGCAGGAAGGAATCAAGTTTCTGTATGCGATTATGTACTGCTACTTTTTTTTCCCTCCATTCAATGAACTGAAAAAGCCAGCATGTCTAAAATTATTCAGTTATATTTTTAAAAACTTCTGTATAAGCATGTTATTATTAATTATATGCAATAATGCATACATTAACGCCCTATTGTATGCATTTGTCTAAGCATGTTATATCTAATTTTATTATATCTATAATTTCATATATCTATAACATGATTAATAAGTATTTCATATCTAATTTTATGCAATAATGCATAAATTAATACCTGATGGCATTTATATCAATATATTACATCTTATTGTATGCTACAAAACCCGTACTATTGTATAATTACTAATAAAATGTATACTTCTTATATGTCGTAAAGCGCACATTAATGGCTGAGGATATTTATGTAAGTATACTTAATTTATTTAAATTTATTATTTTACTTAAATTTAAATATATATATAAATTTATATATATGTATACTTTTATATATTCAATTCAATTATATATTCAAATTTGAAAAAAGATCAAAGATTATGAAAAATTTACATACTGTGCAACAATTTTTACATACTACTTTGACTAACTTAAAAGCATACGACTTTAACATACTAAATCAATTTCATACTTTGATTGGATTTTCTAACATACTTACATAAATCCAATCAAAGTATGAAATTGATTTAAGCAAATTTTAAAATAAAAATTTTAGGATAAAAATTTAAAATAATGAGTCAAAATGGAAAAAGAGCTAAAAGCGCCTAAAACCAAATTTGTCTTACGTAAACAATTTCAATAAAAAGTTAGAAACCAAAAATAAGCAGATCAAAATTTTAAAGATATGTATGTTTGTGAAAACAGCACTTCATCAGGGGACGCGCTGCTTGCTAACACATCTCTCTGTTAGCAGATAGTGTGCCCCTGATGAAGTGCTGTTTTTGCTAACTTGCACATCTTTAAAAATTCCGTTTTGCTTTTTTTTTTTGGTTTCTAACTTTTTATTGAAATTGTTTACGTAAGACAAATTTGATTTTAGGTGCTTTTAGCTCTTTTCCATTTTGACTTATTATTTAAAATTTTTATCCTAAAATTTTTATCTTAAAATTTGCTTAAATCAATTTCATACTTTGATTGGATTCTTGTAAGTATGTTAGATCTTATTTAAATTGTTGCACAGTACATAAATTTTTCATAATCTTTGATTTTTTTCAAATTTGAATATATAAAAGTATATGTATATATATATAAATTTATATATATTTAAATTTAAGTAAAAACACATTTGATTTTCATTTTTAAATTAAATTATTTACGTGCATAGCAAATTCGTTTATGCACAATTATATTTATTTATTTTTATTCAATAGTTTTATTCAATAGTATAATTATGTATGACAAACTGTTTAAAACTATTTATTTGCAAAAGCTTTTATGGAATTTTTTTTTTTCCTTTGCTTAATTTTTTTTTTCAAAAGCAAATTTAACTCATACTTTTTTTTTTCAATAATAAGTAGCTGAATATTCATATCAATCAATATTTAAAATAAAACGTTAAAAAACGTGTTATTTTTCTTTTAAAAAATTTATTTCAGTTAACTTTATTTCAGTTCAGTTAAATTATTAATTAAGTTGTTTCAGTTCAATTTGGCAAAAAAACTATTTATTTTTATATAACTCGACTGAGATCCTTTTTATTATGCAGACATTAGTATTAGTTTCACAAAATTTCTCAAAAAGTAGTATATTTTCTGAAAGAAAAGTAGGAGGTGTTTTTGAAATTAATACTGTAATCTAATTCCATATAAGTAATTAAAAAATACCTTCTATGCACGCACAAAAATAATTTTAAAATATACAGCTACTTCAATATTAAAAGCAAAAATACACAAAGAAATTAAAATGTCACAGAATCAATCAAGTTACAGTGACGCTTGTTTACAATATGTTCTGTAATGTATCAATTCATTCTGAGTCTCGGTACCAAAAATAATGATTGATCATCAAAACGGTTATATGTTTGAAGAGCTATTTCATTTATTTATTTATTTACGAACACTATGTTGCGGCACAAAGATAACCTTCTTATTTTTATGGTTTCCTGCGAGCATTATTCTTCTAAATTTCAGAAAAGAATAGTAATCTTTTATGCTATAAAAATATCTTACACGTAGAAAAACTCCCCCAGATTTCTAGAATACAAAACGATTATTCACTAAAAATAAATTTAAACGAAGGTTGTTCCCTATCTTGAAGTTCCAAAAAAAAAAAAAATCTCCCGAATCAATAACCTATCAAAAATTAAAGTTGGCGATATTTGGTCTCCTCTCAGCAACCCTGAGATTCGAGATGGGGGACCCAGAGGCAGACGATACGGGGCCCTTGGAGGGTCCTCCAACGAGACACCCCCCACCGTGGTTTGTACACAATGGGAATGTGGGGAAACTCTTGAAAAAGTTCTTCTGTTCTCTTGTCTGTACAATAGCGTTTAGCGAGTCCTCAACAGACTGAAGAGCAGGAAGTTGTGCCAACAAATACTTAAAGCAAATCACTTGTGCCAGTTGACAATGAAGGTGACATGCTGGCACGACTCGGGCACAACACATGAATGAGTATGGCAAATAGGAGTTCTTCGTTTTGTATGTTTAAACCGCTGAAGTGGAAGTTCCGAACTAGATCTCCATCTCTTTTCCCTGATTCCGAGACTTTTATCTGATCTATTCTTATGTATTCCAATTATCTTTTGCGCAGAGGGTATTCTTGGAAATTCTTATTCTAGCTAAGAGCATTGAGGAAAATATTGATTTAAATATCTGAACTCTGATACTTGGGTAAGATATTCAAGAAGTTTGATAAATAAAGATTCTATGCAAATGCACGATGGATGCCCTGGAAGTTTCTGGGTATAGGAGTATTTTTTTTCTCAATCCTTTACGTTGATTTTTATTTAAATTTTTCTAGTACTTTTCTAACGTTAAATGAAGCCGGGTAATTACATGTTTACAAATTACAGTTGATATTTTACCACAAGGCGAAAAATTATCAAAAATAAAGGATATTTTAATTTTATGAAATGTTTTTATAAAGTAGAATTGAATTATTATTGATTTTAAAAAAGATTATAAATATATCTATTGAAAATACTTTGCCTCTTAGTCCACATCAAACCTTTAAAATTCCTTTGAGGCTGTTCAAATAATTCGTAAGATTGTCTTTAATTATATTAGATTCTTTCACAAATCTAGTCAACAAAATTAAGCAAATTACAAACTTTTCCCATGCTTAAGTAAAAAAGTCTCATCCTCCTTGTTTTTTACTTCAATTTTATTGTTATTATCAAATTTAAAAATTAAATGTAATTTTTAATAATTAAATGTAATTGCATGTAACAAAATTTACATTTCAAAAATTTAATTATTTAATACGTTAATACATAGTGTTAAATTGATTATTTTCGCTACATTCGATTAACTTAAATAATTTTCTTAATAATTCTAAATTCCTTTGCGGTCAAAATTTTTGACCTCTGACATACCTGTAAAAAAAATTTCCAACTTTTCCGTTCCCCAAATTTTAACTTTTTTTTTAGATTTAGAATTTTTCTAAATGTATTTTTTTTCCCAAATTTTATATCCGTCGTTGAACAGCCGACCCAATTTTAGGTTTGCGACTACTAATGTTCAACTCTGTAGTCTTGTAATTTTGGACCCAATCCAGACGATAAGGGAACTCCTGGATCAAATATTGCGTGAAAGTTTGCTTTCGTGGAGGACTTGGACATGTTGGAATTAAGCCGCATTAGCGTTACATTGAGAGGAAAACCAGGAAAATCTCATACGGTTAGCGTGTACGCAAGGAAACTCTAACCCATGATCCGTCATCCACTGAGAATATTTTATGCCAGCACTATGTTTGGTGTGAGCGGGTGCTGAATTCGAATCGACAAGCCATCACTGGGATCTATCCCCTGAGCCACCACCGCTCTTTTCAAAATTTTGTGACTTTTTTCTATTTAAAAAATATAAAAATAAGACACAAAATTTTAATTTAATTTCTTGCATGAAGCATTTCTCATACCCCGCCTTCCCTTCGACAGCAAAAGTCGGGAATCAAGCTCCCTCCACCTTATTAGGTGCTAGCATAGTATTTAAACGAACATTTTGCAAATATTTCTTGA
This sequence comes from Parasteatoda tepidariorum, assembly GCF_043381705.1. Classification (NCBI taxonomy): domain Eukaryota; kingdom Metazoa; phylum Arthropoda; class Arachnida; order Araneae; family Theridiidae; genus Parasteatoda; species Parasteatoda tepidariorum. The sequence goes on from NC_092206.1 coordinate 15,288,274, forward strand.
AAAGTTTTTATTTACTTGATTTGAATGCTAAAAGTAAATTTTTTAATATATTTTTACTTTNAAATGAGTGCTTTCTAATATTGCATCAATGTAGCCAAAGCAAAATATATCAATACAATAGTGTGAGAAGCACTCAAAAAATTTTACAAAAAAATTAAAACAACTAAAGTAGAACGCAAAAAGTAAAAAAAATTATTGTTTTACTTAATTTTCGTCGTGTTTTTTTGTTTTTATTTATTATGCTCTCTCTCTCTCTATATATATATATATATATATATTATCTTAGCTCAAAGCATTTACCAATGCTTTGCATTAAACACATTGTTAATATAATATTCTTTAATTTCATTACACAATCCAATATTTAATGGAATTCGTGGGAAATCAATACAATACGGCCTACGTAAAGACACACCTATTCGGGTGTGTTGAACTGCCTTATATCAAGCACCCTCGAACAAATATAAGAACATTTTTTGCGATGATATAAACGTGCATGTGCTACATACTTTAAAGCAGCAACAGCTGGAATTTCCTTTCCAACAGTCGAATGAATTTTTGTCGAAAATTGGCACATCCCCACCTTAAAAAATGAGCTCTCGCCTACGTTGAAAAGATGCTTTCAAAAGTACCCCTGAAGGCATACAATTTTTCTTCTTTTTATTCCCTTCTCTTTTTGGCAGCATTTGTTGGCGCAGAAATATGGTGTAAGTTTTTATTGCCGGTATTGAAATCGGAGTGGCCGTTATGTCCACTCCTACACTATTCAACTCTTTTTTTCAGAAATATTTTCGTGTATTTCATTTTATTCAATATGAAAGATGGATGGCCCTTTGAGCGATGCAAAACTGTGACTTATCTGTACTTTATCATTATTGTATTATTGTGAAACAATTAAAATTATATTGACTTTAATTGTCTACCCAATTTTAAATATCGTATATCCTTATAATAAAAGAACCTATCCAGAGGGAGAGTTTTATTTTCAGAAGCCAGTATTTATTTAAATTTATGTATTTAAATTCATGTATTTAAATTTATCTATTTAAATTTAAATAAATATTTTATTAAATTTGTTTTATTTTTATTAAATTTACTTATTAATTTTTATTATATTTATTTATATTCATCTAAATTTATTTATTCAAATTTATATGCCCTGTACAACTTGCCAGTAATTTTTTCTTCTTGATAATTAAATATTAAAAATAGCAAATTTTTGATCTATTATTTTAAAAAAGTTATAGTTAGCTAACATTTAATAAGTTAACAAACATATTAGTTAACTTAAGTAAAACCTTTGAAAGGTTAAAATGAAGCTGATGGCTTTGAAGGAAAAATACTTCTATATAGTTTTAATTTTTTAATTATTTTTTAGGAATTCAATATTTAGTAATAATCTAATATATAATAAATGAGAAAAATTACACAAGTTAAAATAAAAAATAAAAAAACAAATTTAAAATAACTTTCTAATTTTAATTGAGTTTTTGAAATTTAATTTTAAAATAGTATTTGAAAAAAAGTAAGAAAAAACTGAAATTTATAGTTTCAAAATATGTTTAGATAACATTAAAGAAATTTGAAATATCAAACAGCTGCGACTCATTTGGTGGTGATCAAAAGCATTATTAATTAAGTTTTTGCTTTTTTTCTTCATTAAAAAAAATTATTCCATAAAAAAAATTCCATTTGGGTGCGTGAATGGGCCTCCAAATTTCCTTATCATCTGCTCCGTATTGTTTGTTTTAAATTTTTACTTAGTTTAAAATTTTTCGCAATGTTTGATTTTATTGATTTTTATTAAGTGTTAAAGATAACTTAATTCGATAATAAAGTGTCGAAAAAAAGGTAAGTTTTCTTTAGGTGAGTTTTCACATTAAATTTTTTAGATTTGATTTCATTTCTGAATCAAACTGGATAAAAAGATATTTAAAATATGAAATTCGAATATAACGAATAAAATCACAACGTTAGTGAAATAAAAAAAATTCTCTATCTAAACTTGATCTAGATTCCCGTTCGTTTGAAAATGAAATAAAAGAACCGAAGAAAAGGAGACTGATATAAAATTTGAAAACAACAAATAAAATCGTGAAATTGGTAAAATTAAAAAAAGTTTGACCTAAACTAAATTTAGATGTTAGCATTAATAAAACAAAAGGAAATCAAAATTTTTATTTATTTATTGCATTTTATAAAAAAGGAAGAAATATCGGAGTTACATGTTTTGTTTATAATTTCACAACGGAACAATTAATATTTTATTATTTATGTACATACTCACTAGCTTTAAAATATATCAACGTTTTATACTTCAGTCAAAGACAGATTATCTGAATATTTAAAAATTTAAACTTAGAAAATGAAAAGTTGAATAACGGAATTCCGAATTTTGAACAATTTTCTCTAATAGCCCTTATTTTGTCATTATATGTAGTTCTTTAATAAAACGTAAGATAAAATGCTTTTATTACAGTAAAGCACCGTCTATACGATTCTCATTTAACTTTTTCTTTCTTTCTTTTTCTTCTCATTTATACTTCATTTTATTGCAATTCCAGCTCATTCCTAATGAAATGTTTAAATATTGCGTTTATAGAGGAGGAAAAGAAAATAAATTATTATATTGCGTATACGTCGTTTTTCTATGTCCTTGTTTATTTTATTTTATTTTATTTCTCGTTTAGGTTCATAAATATTTTTCCAGGATTAACAAAACTCGAAGTAAGGATCAAAATATTTTCCCTAAAATATTTTTTTCTTTTGTAGGATTTGTATGGAAATAAATTTATACAATTGTGTACTCAAGATGTGAATTTAAGGTNAATTTTTGTTTTTTTTTTTTTTTTTTTTCCACTTTTGTAGGAGTTGTTAGTTTTCAGTTTCGAATTTAAGGTGTTTTTTTTTCCACTTTTGTAGGAGTTGTTTGTTTTCAGTTTTAATTACTACTGCGTATTTCTATTATTTTCTATATCATTATTATTTTGTGCCAAATTACCAATGCTATTTCGTTATCAAAACTATTAAATTTATGAGGATTTTCTATTAACAAGTTTAAATTCCGTTATGCTTTTTTTCATTTATCTGTCAGTTGGCATCGGTCCTTTATAACATACATATATGGTGCATTCACAGTTTTTTTTTTCTTTTCTTTTTTCGTGTGCAAAGATGTAACCTATACTTTTTTTTAATGTTTGTTTGAAAAAGTAGATCAGTAATTGAACTGTTATATATGGATTGGAATTCAAATTACTATAAAAAAATAAAAAACAGTAAATAACATTTTATTTTCATGAATGAAGAATTGCAGCTTATTTCAGATACATAAGCTTATTTTAAAATTTTAAATGCAAACTGCAATTCAAATATTATTTTATGAATACTTCCAAAAAATTATGCTTACTTTTGGGGGGAAAAATACATAATATATTTCATATATAATGGTTGTGTTTATAATGGACATACAAACATCAATTCAAATACATACAATTATAGTCATAATCTAAAAGTTGATCTTTTAAGATTTGAAAAATATTTTAAAATAAAAGAGCAATGTATTTGCTGTATTAAAGAATTAATCTTGAAAATTAATTAATGGAAAATATTTCAAAATAAAAAAGCAAAGTATTTGTAATACTTAATAGTTCATCTTATAATATTCCAAAAATATTTTTAAAGTATTAAAAATAACATGGCCTAAAAGTTGATCTTATAATATTTGAAGAATATTTAAAAGTAAAATGGCAATGTATTTGTAGTATTTAAAACTTATCTGCCAATTTAAATGTAAATATATCTATTATTTGGAAGGAAAAAAACTGATATTATCATAAAGACCAAAGGAGAGAACGGTGTATGTCCATTTTTCTCTAAAATGACAATTAAATGGCTGTCTGTTGCCTTTTGAGGATTACTAAGTTTTGAACAAATCAATAACTAAAAACTCGGTGTTCTCCCCGACAGTTATTACTCGGTAAAGACAGGCCATACAGGAAAAACTCTTCCTTCCGGCGTAGAAAATCGTTTTTCAAATCAGCTTTTATGGACATTGGCCGTTTTTTATCTATTGCCTTCATTAGAAATATATTTCAAATATATAATGGTCATGAAAACCAAAGGTAATAAAATATTTTAATAGAAAAGTATTAGTTATAATTATATAAAAACTCATTAATTAAATATATTGAAAATTAAAAGGTTTATTTTATCATATTTGAAACAATATTTGAAATTTACTTTAAATATATTTCGAATATAACGATTGTCTTTTTACTTCAAGCATAGTTAAAACATAATTTTATTCATGGTTAAAGAATTTAATATTTCATGTTTGAAAACTGCAAATGAATATATTTAAAATATAATGGTTGTTATTTTTTGAAATTCAAATTAAAATCAAAATATAACTAATTTGTATACATGGTTCAAAATTTTATATTTTTATATTTAAAAAAAAACTGTAAGTGATTTATAACCAACATTCCAAACATGTTGGTTGTGTTTACATTTTAAATACATATTTGAATATTTTTTACTATTACGATATTTTTATCGTTTTAGTTATCTTTTGAATGATTACAATGACTATAAATTTTGATAGAAGTTTGCCCCAGAATTTTATTTTAAATACAAGTATTTTGATTGCGGTTTGTTCAAATATGACGGATGCTTAATAGAATTAAGTGAATGTATTTAATAAGTATGTTTTTGGCAATTTTTCAACCGCCACGTCATCGTCAGCAATATAAACAAATATCAACATTATTCAATGCTAGAGTAAGAAAGTTGCAACTACACCTTTGTTGTAAGTTTTTACTTTTACTATAGTAATATTATTTTAGGATTAGATTCAAGTAAAGAAAGTAACAAATATATCATTAAAAAAAATTGTTTTAATATTTTATAAAATTTGTGCCGAAACTCCTTGAAGAAATTTTTTCCAACTTTCTTTCCTCCGAATTTAATTTTTATTTAAAATTTAAATTTTTCAAGTGCAATTTTTTTTTCAATTTATTTTTTTCTTATTTTTATTTGTTCATTTTGTTTCAAAAAAAGAAAAAAAGAAAAGATAAGAAAACAATTTCAAAACAAAGGGATATTCATATTATAAGTAAGCATTGCTCAACAATTTCAAAATCATACCACCATTGGGTGCTTACATAATATTTGAATATCCCTTACTACTGTATTTTAATTACTTAAATATTGTCCTAAAATGTTTTGAACCAATAGCTTTTATGAACTTTGATATCAAATCCTAACATTATTACATAGTTATTAAAATTAAAAAAAATAATTAGATACAAAAAAAATCAAAAAATAAACTTAAAATCTAATTTTTATATTATTTCTCAGTTTAGTTGGGAAAGCTTATGAAAAAAATAAAAAAGTATTTATTATTTATGGTACTTATAATTTAAAAATTTTTTTTTGGTATTTATAATTTTAAAAGTATTTATAATTTCTAAACCATTTTAAAAAATATAATATAAAACACTGACTATTGAGAGAGCCAAATTGTTATTTAAGTAATGAAAAAAATGTTATGAAAACTGCTCGAAACATTGAAAAAATCATTCAAAGCAAAGGCTGAAATAAAAGTATCAAAAGCTAATTTATTTGTCAGTGGAAACTGAGAGGAGTTCGTATTTCGGTAAAAACTGTCTTTTATTAACATAAAGAATTTTAAAATTATTGTGTTGAAAAAGTTTAATTTACAATATTTTTAGCCTATTTGACGATCACATAATATAATTATATTTAAAAATGCTTAAAATAACGTATACTATTTTTCATAAATTGTTTTATTTTAATTAAAGTAGTTCTATTCAGAAGTCTTTCCTTAAATATATCTGTCATGTGCATATTTATGAATTAAGTTATGAATATGCACTGGTAATATAAGTGGTAACATTTTTTAAAGTAAAGCTGTAAGTAAGAGTTATATATGTTTTTAAAAAATCAATTTGAAAGTTGTCGTTTTTCTTTTAAAAGCCTTTTATGGTAACTATAACGATAACCACTATGAATACCTATTGTTTTAGAATTATTAATATATTTATTACACAACCTTCAAAAAAATTTGAATGCAAAACATTTCTATTCTGGAATACTAAACATTTCTATTCATTTCAACTAAGAATATTTACTCCTTTGATAAATGATAGAATTCTCGATTTAAAAAACAAAATAAAGTAAAATAAAATAAAAAAGTGATTGACACACGTAATTAAAATAATATTTTATTGGTTTGATGGTATTTCATGGACCCTAACAACCATTAGCTGCAATAACATTTATTAAAATAAAAATATTCTCCGGCAAGACCATTTGTAAATAATCATGTAAATAATCACGTATAAATTCTTTTTCATGATATAACAGTTATTAAAATATAAATAATTTTTCTCGTGATTACGTTGATTGAACTGTAAATAAATTTTGCTGTTTTAACATTTATTAAAATATAACAAAAAAACTATCTCATGTTTGCCCATTTATTAAAATATTTTTTCCCGTAATAGCATTTATTGAAATGTAAAATAATTCTCCTGAAAGATCATTTATTAAAATATAAATAAATTTTCCAATGAGAACATTTATTAAAATATAAGTAGATTTTTCCGTGATAACATTCATTGAAAAAAATAAAAAAAATACAAAAACAAAAAAAAAGTTAAAATATAGGAAGCTAAACTCGAATTTCGGACAGAGAATGGTTAATAATTATAAATTTTAAAACTTCGGGTTACAAAATTAATTTGAAACATCATTTATTAAAATATAAATACATTTTCCAATGAAAACATTTATTAAAATATAAGTAAATTTTTCCGTGATAACATTCATTGAGAAAAATAAAAAAAATACAAAAATAACAATAAAAAAAGTCAAAATATAGGGAGCTAAACTCGAATTTCGAACAGAGAATGGTTAATAATTATAAATTTCAAAACTTCGGGTTATATAATTAATTTGAAACATCATTTATTGAAATATAAATAAATTTTCCAATGAAAACATTTGTTAAAATATAAGTAAATGTTTCCGTGATAACATTCATTGAGAAAAATAAAAAAAATACAAAAATAACAATAAAAAAAGTTAAAATATAGGGAGCTAAACTCGAATTTCGGACAGAGAATGGTTAATAATTATAAATTTTAAAACTTCGGGTTATAAAATTAATTTGAAACATCATCTATTAAAATATAAATAAATTTTCCAATGATAACATTTATTAAAATATAAGTAAATTTTTCCGTGATAACATTCATTGAAAAAAATAAAAAAAATACAAAAATAAAAAAAACATTTAAAATATAGGGAGCTAAACTCGAATTTCGGACAGAGAATGGTTAATAATTATAAATTTCAAAACTTGGGGTTATAAAATTAATTTGAAACATCATTTATTGAAACATAAATAAATTTTCCAATGAAAACATTTGTTAAAATATAAGTAAATGTTTCCGTGATAACATTCATTGAGAAAAATAAAAAAAATACAAAAATAACAATAAAAAAAGTCAAAATATAGGGAGCTAAATTTGAATTTCGGACAGAGAATGGTTAATAATTATAAATTTTAAAACTTCGGATTATAAAATTAATTTGAAACATCATTTATTAAAATATAAATAAATTTTTCCGTGATAACATTCATTGAAAAAAATAAAAAAAATACAAAAATAAAAATAAAAAAAGCTAAAATATAGGGAGCTAAACTCGAATTTCGGACAGAGAATGGTTAATAGTTATAAATTTTAAAACTTCGGGTTATAAAATTAATTTAAACGCTGATTAATATTTTTAAAAAGCATATCTTTTAAATTGCACGCAAATAAACTTACACGATAAACATTAGTATGTATGCTCTCTGCATTAAACTGCTTTTATTTTGACAAAGGACAACGTGAATAATAATATTCGGAGCATTTGAAGACTAAAATTTACATCTAAGTGAAATGAAACAAAAATCAAATCAACTTTTGAAAGAAGCATCCCTACTCTTCTCTGAAACCTGAGCGATAAATAGCCATATCACGTAACCCGAGCGGATGGTTAGATCGGCGCCAAGGGATGAATCCGGATCGAAAACCGTCTCGACGTGGGGTCACTCCACTTACGTAACAGTCATTGCAGTTGCTCCGCCTACTCGATGATGATTGGCGGAGAGGATGGCACGAGAGCAAATAGAATTAGACCCGTTATCACGTTGCTTTGGTGGGAACGAAGAAAAGCTGGAGGGAAGGAAAGTAGGGGAAAAGCAAGGGCTCTCCCGCCGCTATTATGGTGATGCTTTTGCCTTCATAACTTAATTTACATTCTCAACGAGCAATGTGTGATTTTGGAGTAAGTAGGGGTGCTCAGGGCGGGGGTGCGGGATTGGATACAGAGGGAGGAAAGGGAGTTAAAAGAGATGGTGAATATGCCGGCGGGGCTGTTTGGTAAGCTGTCAAAACTTGTGTTGTACAAAAGCTACTGCCATTCTATGAAGAGCCAAAGAGAAGGCATAATGCCTGATGCGGAGTTATTCTTTTTCATTTTATTTTATTTTATTATTGATTGTTTAGTTTTATATACGTTGGCGGTGGGGTTTTTTGTTACGCCAAGAGATGTATGTGAGTCCTTTCCATCAGGTTTCTGTTCTCTTTTCTAGTGTTTCGAACCATTTTTTTTTTCATTTGTGAGAATGGCATCACGCCTTTGGCGTCCAATCGCGTCTCTTATTTTTAGTCTCTGATCTCTCGTCGGAAATGTAAAAAGAGAGAAACAAACCGAATTTTCGCGAGAGGTAGCGCCTGCTGTTTTATTTTTCCTTTTTCATGTTGGTTATAGATCAGAAAGATAGTGTTGACAACCAATTCTCTTATGTTTTATTTGTTTTGCTTCGGATGCGCTATTGTTATGATTTCTTTTTCCGGTTCGTGCATTAAAATCAAATGGATCAGATGCTACTATAAAAATAGATATGCGCTCCTAAATTTGCATATGAGAAAAATTTAGAACATTGAACTGAATGTTTTAAAATACATTTGCCCAAACGTGTCTCATGAATATGGTAAAAACAAATATTTATTTACATCGTAAATAATTATGATTGCGAACAAAATCAGCGATCACCCAGTGATGGGAATAACTCCTATGATTGAAAAAGTAAACATATTTTATGCAACGTTATTTGTAGATCATGGTAGGAAGGAAAGTATGCAATAATAACACAGAGAAAAACATGGAATAATCATAACAGAAGTATGCAATAATTATTACGTAGAGAAAATAGACAATTATTATAACCTAAACAGGAATATGCAATAATTATTAAGTAGAGAAAAATATGCAATTATTATAACAACGAGAAAAGTATGCAAGAATCGTAACGCAGAGAAAAATGCGCATTAATCGTAACATAAACAGAAATGCAGAAATAGGCAATAATTATTAAGAAGAGAATCATTTGAAATAATTAGAAAGAAATAGTCATCGAGAAAAATATTCAAGATTCATAACATATGCAATAATCTTAGCATAAACAGAAATATGCCATAATTATTACGTAGAGAAAAATATGCAATAATTATAATAACAAGAAAAATATGCAATAATTATAATAACAAGAAAAACATGCAATAATTATAATAACAAGAAAAATATGCAATAACCCTAACACAGAGAAATACTTGCAATAATCATAACATAAACAAAAATATGTAATAATTATTATGCGCAGAAAAATATGCAATAAATATAGCATCGAGAAAAATATCCAAGAATCATAACACATATGCAATAATTCTAGATGATATGCATGATTAATAAAAACATTAGAACCGTTTGACGTAACAAAAATTTTAAAAGCGCTCTTTTTTATTGATAACAAAAAATTTATTTCTAACTTTAAAGTCAAATCTAGATTATTGTAAACAGTTTAAAGCACAATTCGGTTTTCGATTGGGAAAAATCAGGGCTGTGAAGTCGTGAACAAATATAGCTACTTAGGAGTTGATGTGATTTGGCAAAATTTGTTTGACTCTTGAGTGTTTAAAGATAAGTTCTGTGTGCTTAGAAAGAAACTTCTGAAAATTATTCTATCAAATATTTATAATAAATAGCTGTAAAGTATTTCTATAAAGTATTATATATATCAAAGTACAAAGTTTAAAAATTTATAATAAATAGGTTACAAAAATAACTGTAAATCTGTTTCAGCTCTAAAGCTCAATAATTTAAAAATCACAAAAAAACATTAATATTATTATTATTAAGAATTATTTATATTATCTTTATTTTAGACGTATCGATGATTAGATAATTTTGAGCTCTTTCATAATAGCTGTGTAACTTCTAATTATTTTCAAAATATCAACAAATGTATGAAAAAAGTTAATTCATCTGATAGTTTTTAAAATTCTTATTATAATTTTTATATAAATATTTATAAAAAATTATGCTGGTTTTTAAGAAATTATATGCCGCATGTATTTTGATCACAAATATATTATTTATAATTAAGTGAAAATATTATGAAAATATTATGAAAAATATTATGAAAGATATTATGATACGATAACTTCTTCTTAATTTTGATAACATTTTTCAATTTAAAAAATCAGTCTTTTGAGTCTTAAATTCTAAAATTAAATATCATGGAAAATGCAAATGTTTTTTGGACGGGCTTTTAAACACTTTTGAAAACTGTCTGATGAATTAATTTTTTAATGATAAAAACTGAAGAATATTGAAATTCTATTAATCATATTAAAAACAAAGTTAAATAACTTTGTTCTCATCGCTTAAATTTCACTTTTGCTGTAATTGGCCTGGAAAAAATCGTTTTATTTCATTCGGCTTTTATTCAATTTTAAATTTTAATTTTTGACACAAAAAATGTGGTTTCTAACGACTTATTCATTTTTACAACCATTTTAAAAATATTCCGTGAAGTTGATTGCAGAACATATACATTTACTTGTAATTTTTAGTTTTTTATTTTAGCTGATTTTTATTCAGAAATAAAAAAGATAAGCTGTAATCATTGTTTTTATTTGTTACGTCCAACTTAAAAAACTATTATAAACGAATATTTCTGCAGTCTTATTTATTTACTTATTTAATTTCATTTTTTCGTGCGTCTTTTGCACTTTCCATCAATAGAATTTGAAAAACAAAAGTATCTGTAATATTTTATTTTGAGATTCTTTATGCTTGGTTTTAAAAAGAAAAAGAAAAAATAATACAGTTTAAGATAGCAGTTGAAAACAGTACAGTTTACGTTAAGCGAAGAAAGGGTATAAAATTTTAAATGTCTTTGATTTTCAAATCGCAGAAATCTTTCAAAAAAACCTATTTTCTCTTTAAACTCAAGTTTTATTTTAAATGACTTTTTTCCAAACTTTCAGAAATCTCATTTCATAGACAGTGAATAAGGCTAGATGAGGTGATAAATTTCTTCGACTTTCGAACATTTTCCATGAGTATAAATCACACTTTTATCTCCAGTAACCCTTTGAAAGATCGCCAAAAAGTCTACCTTTAAAAGTTTAATGACGATAAGTTGTGACTTTCTCTCCTTTAATGGTTCCCCCAAAGGTGAAAAGGTTTCCAAAAGAATGCTTTTAACTTTTCACGATTCATTTAAATCACTTTTCTATAAAATCGCTGGATCGGATTCAAGGATTTTTTTTTTATATTTATATTTCCTTGAATGGAGAAAAGCCTTGGAATTTTATCAAAATTTTCCTTTATTTCAAGTGGTTTGGACAAAAAAGTTTCAGACCATGTATCAATTTTTTGAATATGCTGAAGTGCTTGCTTTTTAAGCTTAAGTGCTGAAACATGGAGAATTTTTGAACTACGATAAAATGTTCTTTAAATTTATTTGCTAAAGAATAAAAGATTACTTTCAAGATGAATCAAAAGGCTTCTCAACTTTTAAGTAAACAAACTTAATTATTTATTAATGTTAACATTTATTAATAAAAACTTAATTAATATTTTTGTTTATAATATTGTATGATTCTTTCAGATATCATACAATATTAGATCATTCAGATATCATATATATCATAAAATAAATTGATTGAAATTACATCATACGTGTGTAATTTTAAAAATTTTTGAGAATATTGAACTCTAACATAGTATAAAATTGTGGCCACATTGATTTGGTTCTAAGTTGAAGAGTATTATTGTACATTTTATAAGCATGGTTACACGATACAATAGTATGAATCGAACAGAAACATAGTTTAATTTAATGATATTATGATTGAAAACACTGATATTATGTTTCAGAGTTAAATCAACATTTCTGAGAGTATAGCAAACAAAAGCTGTAAGAATACTGTAAAAATAATTTAGTAAAATATTGTACGAATGTGCATATTATCAGTTATTATTTTTGCGTGATATAGAAATGTATTTTCTGGATAAATGATTTTTCTGCACTCAATTATAGTTTTGAATTCATGTACCTCGAACAATTTATTTACAAGAGTAAAATCGGAGAAAAAATCCAGTTAAAATTACCGTACTGTATGGTAACGACATTGGCAAAAAAATGAATAAATAATTAAATCCGGTAATAAAAACCAATATGTATGGAATTCAAACTCTTCATTTGGTAATTTTTCTATTCATATAGCAACTGTTCACCGAAAATATTGGTTTACAAGATGATAGTTTTCATCACCGTACATACTGCTCTAAGGCATCATGAAAAAATTACTAAATTTTATCACATATTATGTAAATCATATTTTAGTGTTACTGTTTGAAAGTTTGAGATGAAGTAAGGCTTATATATGTTCTTTTTAGAGGTGCTAGAGATATTGGAGGGCAAGAAAACTAATGACATCATTACCAATATTTCGAGCATTTGTATTGAATACACAAGGAAATTAACAGACGTAAGAACGTGTAAATTTAAAATTCTTATTTAAACTTAAACAAATAAACTATTGAATTATTATAATTGATTTTTTTAGTGGTTGTGTAACTATTAATAGAATATACATATATATATATATATATATACATATATATATNTTGTTTGGGACATGCCAGGAAAATGACATTTTGATATTCAATAAAATTTTTTAAGTATACAAAACAGTCAATGCTAGTGCAAAGTCATTTTAAAATACTAACAGCAATGCTATTTAAAAATATTCTTTTAAAAAAAGTTCTTTTAGTATTATAGTATTAGATTTTGGAGCAAGAGACAGCTTCGTGAGAATCACCCATATATATATATATATATATATATATAGTTATTTTAAATAGCAACTCTTTTCGAAATATTATTTTGTTTTACAGCCTTTCTATTAAGACCTTTCTTTTTAAGTCATAGAGGAAAAACACCAGCTTTAAATAAAAATAAAATTACAGAAATAAAAATATTTAAAGCAAAGACCCTTCAAAACAAGTGTTGGAGTAACCAATCAAAACTAAAAACATCCCGGGTCACATTTTCAAAAAAAAATAAGGATCGACTTTTCCTTTCTCTGAAGAAAAAAGTAGAATATGGGTAGCTCTAATAAAAAAAAAAGAAGAAAAAAGGATCCGAACATAAAAATCGATGAGTAACTAAAAAAAGGGGGGAAAGAAAAAGTATTTTTCTCTTGCTTTATCTTCTTTTTTTTTTCTTCTCCCCTGCAGATTCATTCTCAGCGTATGCAGGCGCTAATACCTGCATATATTTAGAGTCGAACTCTCCAATTACAGGAGTTTCTCTTGTTCGTAGTAGGATACCGGTAAGATACTCGGGGAAACGTTGCACGAAAATTCAGAACGACAGTGACTTGTGGTAACTATTTTGCATACACAGCACTTTACATTATATAGTGCTTTATAAACAACACATGTCTTTATCTTTATCTCTTAATGATCATCGTACTTTTATACGGAGTTACAAAATTAAAAAATAATAATAATTAACTAATTAAATAATTATGGAGCTTTCAAATATTGCGTAAAATAATAGAGGAAGTAGGGTTTGAAATTTGCATTTTATTTTCAAATGCAATGTATGAGCAATGCATACGTAAGACAATTTCTTTAACTGAAGGAAAAACTATAAAAATAAAAATAATTAAATTTGAGAAAAAAATTAAATTTTGAAAAAGTTTTGCGTAACTTGTAACTTATAGGGAGATAATATTATTTATTTCAGAATAATTTATTAGAAATATGTTTACGTAATATCACAACGCTTTCTTATTAAAAAAAATTCAATACAATTCTGCAGAGTATATCTAACAATAAATTCAATGAATAAAAAATATATGCTAAGTAAACAAAACAAAATATATGCTAAGTAAATAAATAGTTACACTAATAAAGGATTCAAAAAATATATGGTAAGCAATATATTACATTCATTAAAGATTTCATATAATCATTTAAATATCTCAACATTTACACAATAATGTTTGAATCCGGTGTAAAAATTGAGAAAACATTTTAATAGTATATAACTAAGCGAAACTTTCGAATTAAATAGCTAATTCGTAAATGGAAATTTTAAATTCTATTTCCAAAAATCACACTTATTTAGTATATTTCATTCGATTGAATTTCATTTTTCCTTTGAAATATTTCGTATAATTACAAAAACAACAAAGTTAATTTTTTTTAAATATTATTGATAGTTATAAGAATTATAATAATTATTTAAAGCTCATGGGTTACAACTGGTCAATATAGATTTAAAAATCCAACTTTTTTAATTTCCATGGATTAATGGCAACTTTTTTAATTGAAGGAGTTTTGACTTTTGCTTTAAGGACAATGAACTCAAAATACTGGCAAATTTTGTAAAGCAGTTTTTATAATAATATTAACAGTACCAACAATAATTAGAATAAAATTAAATTTTAAAAGATGTTTTTTTATCAAAATTTTAAAATAGCAGACCCTTTAAAAGCATTTTTCAAACAATGATAATGATAATAATATCAATGCACTTAAGAAAAAAAAGAAGAAATTATAATTATGGCATATTTTTTGCAGAAATTATATTTTAATTGCTCGTCGTGGTTTCTTACATAGTTGGGTATCCATACATTGTGGACAAGATATTTGTAAACATGACTTAACCAAACAATATTGAACGTAAAGAAACTAAATAATAAAGTTTTATTGCATAGCTAAGTCCTTACACCACTTTGCCTAAGCAGGTAAAGGCTAAGAATAGCCATGAAAGACTATAATAAATACGAAAAAATGGTTGCAAGAATCGTTACTCAAATTCAGATGTTGCTCTCAGCTGAATGGTTGCCAGTGCATTCTTGAAAGATCAAAAACAAAAAAAGACTTTCGCCAATTTGGCGGTTCTTTTATCAAAACAAGTTTTACATTTTCGAAGGATAGATTAGAAAGAGGAAGAAAAAAAAAGAAAGAATTATTTTAAAACCTGAAAAAAATTTTGAATACCTGAAGTGTAAAAGTTGGCTTAAGAAATTCCAGATATTGACTCAAATACTTTTAAACAAGTGGTTCTGTTTTTCGTAAAAAATAATGTGTAAAGAAACAAACCTAACACAATAAAAAAGCTAAATTTTTCAGAGAAAGAGAAAAAAACGGACACTTTAAATAACTTTTGATCTAACAATTCGATTTTTACTTACTGGGAATCAACCTAAATGGTACGGAAGCCTAAGCTTAAATATGCTAATTAATTTATGCCGATAATATTTTGAGCCCCGAAATGAGGCTCAAAAAGGCACTACTCTTAATTTGTATACTTTTTTCAGACATATTTGCTCCCCTGAGCCATCAAGGCTCAGGGGATCAAATATGTGCTCGTCTTCCAACGAGGCGAACCAGGTTCGAATCCCTGCGATGGTTGGTCGATACAAATTTCGCATCCGGCTTGCACCAACCACAGTGCTGACGTGAAATATCCTCAGTGGTAGACAGATCATGGATTAGAGTCCCTTTGCCGTCAGGCTAACCGTGGGAGGCTCTGGTATTCTTCCTCTCCATGTAACGCAAATGCAGGTTAGTTCAACCAAAACGTCCTCCTCGAAGGCAAATTTCGCCCAATACATGAGTCAGGAGTTCCCTTGTCTTCTGGATTGGGCTCAAAATTACAAGGCTACGAAATTGAACTTTAGTAGTCGTAATCCCATAAATTAGGTCGGCTGTTCAACAACGATTTTAAAATAAAATATTTGCATTCTTGATTCTCAAAATATGAGGAGGGTGATAGTCGCAATCCGACTAATATATCCCAGGTAGTTTAGTCAGGAGAGTAGTCGAATGAAATATTAAGTAGTAGAAATTTATGAGATCAACATTATTAATCCTTATTTGTATAAGCTAATCTTTAATCAGTCATAAGTAGTGAACAAGCGAAGACCGAATATTTTTTTAAAAATCATTATTATCTAAATTTAAAGGCCTTATTTTAATATGGGTCAAAATCCACTTATTACACAAAGTAGGACTTAGTCTTACTTTAACGCTCATAGTCAGTTTTACTTTATTCTTAAACTAGTATACCTCCAGCTTTTTTCTGCGGCAAAACAGAGAAGACCGCGAATTAGAAAAAAAAATAAAAAACAATACACTCATAAAAATTTAGAGCTATTTGTTTCAAAATCAACACGGAGGAAAAAAAAATTCTTGTGAAGTTACCTTACTTGCGTAGTAAAAACCATATTTGGAAGATGAAAAATTAAAAAAAAATAATATTTTTGGTGATAAAACTAACACCAAAACTATTAAACTATCATTTGGTATTTAAACTATTCATTTGGTAATTTTTCTGTTTTATATGGTAACGATTTACCGGAAATTCAGGTTTTCCAAGTTACAGTTAATAATTAACACGAAGTGAAACGAAGTGAAAGAGTAAAATAAATTTAATGATTATTAATACTTAATTATTCTTTAATTTAGTAATCATTCATTTTTATTTTTGTTTACAATTTTTGCCACATTTACAACACTGTAATAAAATTATATTTTATTGATAAATTTACCAAAAGTCATTGGCAGAGCGCTTCGTCAGAAATTGCTGAGCTCTTTGGTCTTCCCATAGTTCTAGAAACACTGTAAAAATTACCATATTCTGGTAGTTTTGACCATACTTTTTTTTAACTGATTAACTGAAAACAAAATGGAGTTGGCCCACTACTTAACTGTAGTGTTAAATCACACTTTTTCCAATGAAATATTTTTCCACCTAACTGTTTTTCAATATTGTTTCCAGATAGGTCCTTTATTGAGAGTCTCTCTAAGATAACAGCACGGAAACATTACATTGCTTACCAGAATATCTTAGTTTTTCTTTTCCCGAAACCGTTATATTGCATCAAGGTCTCTTATTTAGTGCTATGTTTTATGAAAAATGCATTTAATTTTACTAAGTAAATATTTTAATATTACTTAATTTTATAAGTGCATCTTTCATTTGTAAAATTTGCAAAAAATATTCTTTTAATTATTCAATTTATGTTTTTAGATACCCTGGCTAATCAACTCAATTTTTAAAAACTATCAAATGCAAAATAAGGTTTTTCTATATCGTATCGTTTGTAACTTGCCAACAATATTAAATATTGTGTTTGTTCATTATACAATATACTACAGTTTTTTTTATGTTTGCTCTAAAATTTTTCATTCATAACAATGAAATCAGTTTTAATAGTGCTTATTCTTTTATTATTTTATTCAACATTACATGAAAATATGACATTGTTTTTGCTAAAAAATATTTTTGCTGTAAAAATGCTTTACGAATTTTTTTATTTACTGGTTCATTTATTTATTTACTTACTTTGCTTTCGTTCGCTCTCTTAAGTTTTAAAAACTAAATAAAATACTTTTTCTGGAATTTTTAAAAACTTTTTAATGTCATTGTTATTTTAGTTCAGCTGTTTAGTTATTCTTACGTTTCGTATTTTCAGTTAAATATTATAAAAATTAAAACACAGTTTTGAAAAATATGTGTTTAAATACTATGAAGCGTCATAAAATTTCATAAAATAGTAAAAGCCTATTTTTAAGAAAAGTATTCTCAAATACAATATACCTGCTTTCCTCCCTTATATTTAAATATAGAAGTTATATGTTTTATAAAGTTATAAAGGATTAAACACGAAGTTTTTAAAAACTATTTACATTTTCCTTGTTTTGTTTTAAGCATTCTGTTGAGGCTGCTTTTATAAACTCAAAATATCGGGTTTGAAATATTTGTCTAAGTGAAATATGTAAATTTCCCTAAATTTTAATTAGGGAAATCTAAATTTAAACCATATAGGGACTAAAATCTAAATTTGAAACCATATGTTTTAATTTTAAAAAAAACATGTATTTAAAAAATATCTATAAATAAAAATCAAAAAACACTAAATTTAAAACAAAATATTCTTATTGCCATCATTCAAAACGTCTTTGCAGCTGCAAATTACCCAGCATGCAATAGGCCTTAAAACATTCAAATATAGAAAACACACAAATTTTCGCCTCTATTTAATAACACCATAAAGTATGTCTTATAGTCTTTTAGCCAAAGGCAAAGAAAAACAATAAGAAAAAAACTCAAAAACAAAATGGAACAGCTCCAACTTCTTTCACTCCGTACTTAAAAAACGAAACAAAACAGTGCAGCTGTTTCCTACCAAGAAATGCAAAATTCAGTTGCACCAAAAATTGGTGATTATTCCCCAAAAGCAGCAACCCCACAACCCATCATCCAGACAACTTCAGGAATAGCACGAAGCGTTGACAACCTGCTGGCTGCTTCTTTACTAGTGTTGATAATGATGTGTTGGGGGGGCCCGGGCCACATAATAGCCGCCTGAATGACATGTTGGCACGTCGCCCCATTAAGGGCCCCTCCCATTCCATGGTCTTCCCCACCCCACCATTTGTCAGTTCCCCATCTAGTTGTGACAACCTTTCTTTTATTGTTGAAGCATACTCTTGTGGTCAACATCCAAAGCTAAAGGGGAGAGGGCTATCTAAGGTATACACTAGGCAATCCCCCCCTTACCTGTCAGCCGACAAACCTCTACTTGTAGCTTTTGTCAGAATATTTTCTCTTGGCAAGCTTTGTTTACTAGTCTTGGCGAAAGTGCATGTGACTCCCTTGACAGCTTTAGGGATGCTTAACTAGCAATCCTGTCCCGCCAAGAAACAGCGTATGTGACAATCTTTGCATAAACTCTGCTATTTTTTTTTCTTAATTCTCTTGGCGTTATTATTCAAACTTTTGTTGCCTGAAGTGACAGGTTCTTTACTAAAGTTCGACGTAATTATATTATTCTCTGGTGGATGGTGTCTCGGAGAATCATTTTCTAAAAATGTCTTCTTGGCAAGTTATCTCGAGAAAAAAAATAAATTAGTAGGAACGTAAATTAAAGGATGGAGAGAGGGTTGAATAAAAAAAGTTGAACGATTTTTTTTTATAGGTTAATCTTTTATCTGATATTCTTAACGCCAGTTTGATCTTAGTGTTTATTTTGGTACTTGTTTCAGATAATTTCTGCGTTGTAGCTTTTTTTATCTTCTTCTTTTTAGCAAGCGAGTAACTATGCAGAATTTTTATGTTTGCTTTATATCATGCCTTATTGAAGAAAAGAAATGGCAATGGTTCTGGGGGATCATGAATTATCAGTCTACGTCAGCTAATATTACTTTTTTTCATCGATACTTTTTTCTTTGACTACAAATTTAGTTTTGATCCTTTTTGACGATCATAAATTTTTATAGTTTTTAACCCTTTGCATACGGCTGGTACAATAAGTGGACCTGAATAGTTTCATCATGCTAAGCGCCTTAAGCAGAAGGTTAAAAGATCAAAGCTTATCGACTTTTCGTATTATTGCGACAAGCAACTTGCTATTCATGAGCGATACATTTTCTTTCTTCTTACATGGCAACACCGATATTTATTTTACTTTTTTGTTCTTTCTTCATTGCTTGTACGCATTACCAAGAATAAAACATAATACTGTAGTTTCATACGGAACTGTTTGTTGTTCGTTACCCAGTGGCGGCTTGAAGCTCATCCAGCTTCAAATCGACTCGTACCAGCTCATCTGGGAAGTAAAGGCGGTCGGTACGTACTATGACCACGTTGCCACAATCATGCCGAAGGTCACGAAATTATGAAGTCTTAACCTCCATTACCCCCTGTCCCACAACGGGCTGTTATAGGAATTCTTTACTTTAATGTAGATTCATATTTTTTAATCGAGATAATTTCTGGTATTTTTTTTAAAAAGACTAAACTATCTCAATAATTTTTATACTATAATCAATATTTATACTATATTATACTATAATCAATACTATATTTATACTATAATCAAGTTGCATGCATCTTAAATTTAGTTTATTTGTAATTTTTTTTCTTTTAATTTGTTTACGATTTGTAACCAGGAAAATGTAAATGTTTTACGAGGCTAGTGAACATATTATTTTAGACATATTATTTGATTAGGAAGCATATTATTGTAAAAATATGTTGCATCTTAAATAAGATGTAAACTAATCATATTTCCGCTTGATTTGAATCGCATTATCGTTTAATGAAGTTTCAAGAATTAGTATTAATTTCAACTCCTTCTCTAATTTGCAGCATATTTGAACAATATTACAGTTCAGCATGCCCACAATTTCTAACAGTGTTATGAAAATAAAAGATCACAAGTTCGACTCTCAATCCATTTTAAAATTTACTCACTAACAATTATCGCCCCTATACTAAATCGTAGGCTCAATTTTGCACATTTCTAAAAGTGATTGAGGATAAAAAAAAATAATAATGAAAAATAAAAAAGTAAAAACTTAACCAATTTTATTTTATTGAATTTTTATATGCGTGTTGAACCATGAAATCCATCAGATTTGCTGTAACTTTAATATATTTTGAATTAATTAGAGAAATTTTACATAGTGTTAGGGTTCTCGCTAACACCAACGCCATTTGAATTCCTCATCTCAAAATTTCCCACAGATCTCAGAATTACTAAGACAACCACAATGGAAAATTTCTCTTTTTTTAATCATCTTAAAATAGTTCAACTTGAATGAAAACATGATTTAATTTAATCTAAAGCAGTAAAGTTGCACCGTATTATGGTTTTAGGTACCATATTGATATTACGGTACCGTACGATGAACCAATTTTTTTAATCGTGTACAACTAAATTTCTTCGATCAATAATTAAAATTTACGCATCTCCCTAAAGAATATTTAAAAGGAGAGGGGGGGAAAATGATTTTTTTTTATACCAGACGATAACGGATTGTTCTTGGTGTGTTCAAATTTTTTTTTTTCTTTCCTTTTTGTTAATCCTATTTTTTCTATTTTTTTATTAATCCTAATTTTGCCCTCTCCTTTTCCTACTCATTCGAATCATCACAGATGTGTAGGTTGTTCTTTGTGAAGGAGAAGAAAAAAAAAAAACTAGGGTACCCATCTTCATGAGCAGGCGTTATTGGAGTAGTCAGATACCCAATCGGGTGATAGATTCTGGATGAAAGAAGCCGATCCACCCCCTATCCAGGCTCTATACTAAATTGGAGGCTCTATTGGCTGAAAATATCAGTCCTGCTAAATCGATTCTATTGTGTGTTCGAATTGTGACTT
Source organism: Parasteatoda tepidariorum (assembly GCF_043381705.1). Classification (NCBI taxonomy): domain Eukaryota; kingdom Metazoa; phylum Arthropoda; class Arachnida; order Araneae; family Theridiidae; genus Parasteatoda; species Parasteatoda tepidariorum. The sequence continues at coordinate 15,309,887 of NC_092206.1, forward strand.
TTTCTACCCCTACTATCTCTTCTTTCTCAATACCAGCATTTTTTTTTTCTATCATCCGGGGTATTTTTCTACCTTCCTCATCATTTTATGTTTCCTTTCTTTTGGATAAATTCGACTGGAATTGATAATTCTAGAGATTTCAAGGATCTTACGGGTGCATTGTAAGGCTCTTTCAGTTTTTTTAAATTTTTTTTTATTTATTTTATTATTATTATTTTTATAATTCAGGAATTACGCTTTATCTAATCGTATTGTTAGGTTCAACAATCCATATCATTCTAGTTGAAACCGTTTTATATAGAATGTTCGAAAAATGCGGGATATTCATAAAAAAAAAGTTTTTTAAAAAAATAGAAGAAAAATACATTTTTACCATATATGGTTGTTATGTAATAAAATAATGAGCTTGATTATTTTTCATAAGGGAAATATTAAATTTTTTTTTTATAGTTTTAAATAAAATGCTTGAGATTAAAATTTAAAAATATAATGATACTTTGAAATAGCGATATTTTTTTGTTCAAAATAGTTCTAAAATTTTCAAATAGATTCACATAATTATTTTTTCTCCTTTTTTATAAAAAAAGAAAGAAAATAATGAGAGAAAAAAAAATCTCCTGAAATTTGAAACTTAAGTGATACCTTGTCAAGTTTGCTCTTCTAAAAAAATTAGAAAACAATAAAAATTCCTTTTGCTACAATTCCAAATTTTGTACACTGTAAAATTCCGGTAAAAAGTAGTTGAACTCAGGTTGTCGATATTTTTTACCATAAAATCCATTTTTACTGGAACATGCTAATTTTTAAACGTAACTCTTTCAGTAATAATAGCCGTAAAATAACTGAATCATTCTAAAGTAAATAAATATTACTGAAAAAAATAAGCTATAATATTTTACGGTAAAAATTATTTTATGGTAAAAGGAATTTTACGGCAAGAGGGATTTTACGGATGAGGCAACCAAAATGCCGGTACTTTGAACCATAATTTGATCCAAAATTTTTTACAGCATATTAGTTTTAAAACTTCGCGTCAAGCTTTAAAAAAAAAATTTTTTGAAAGTTCAGTACAATTATGAGCATTTAAACTGACTAACTCGTTCAATGAAGCCGTTTATTAAATTTTTAACTCGTTTATGCTCATAGTTTGTAAAAAAAAAGTGTATTGAAAGTTCTGTACAATTATGAGAATTTAAACTGACTAACTCGTTTAATAAGGCCGTTTATAAAATTTTTAACTCGTTTATGCTCATAGTTTGTAAAAAAAAATGTATTGAAAGATTTGTACAGCTATGAGCATTTAAGCTGACTAACTCGATTAATGAAGCCGTTTATTAAATTTTTAACTCGTTAATGCTCATAGTTTGCAAAATGTTTAAGATGTTAAAAGTTCTAAATAAGGAATTTAAAATTTTCTACGCTACATTGCCGAAAATTCGATGATCTGTTATTTTTAAAAAATAAAGTTAATCGGATGAATAGTTTCTGAGCGAACGAGCTTGAAGAAAAAATGTTTTCTGAAAGACTCAGTTTTGAAGATTCGTATGTGAGCTACACAACTCATTGAAAAGTTTAAATTTTAGAAAAATTTTTAATCCATTACTTTGTATGCTATAAAATTTAAAAAAAAAAAAAAAAAACATCGATTATCGATTTTCGAAAGACTAAGGAGGGGAATGAACATGCATCTGAATTCCAAAGATCTTAAACCTAAACTAAACAGTTTTTTGCGAAATACTTTGATGCCTTTCTGTCCCCTACAAAAAAAAATTAATTAATTAATTAATTAATTAAAATTGGCGATACGATTAAATTAGCTAAATATATATACTAACAAACATTGCGAAAATTTCCTTGTCAGTAGTATATTGTATAATGTCTGTTGAAAGCCATATTTTTAATAATTATCATATTTAAATTACTGTTATACAATGCTGAATAGAGATGAACCAATAGTGCTATAATTTTCTTTTCTAAAATAATTATTTTTTTTTATCGAATAGCAGGCACTGAACTTTATTCGTATCGCCTTAGAAGATGCCAGAGGTGTTACTCATTTCGCGTTACCCAGTAGGCACCTGTGAACCAAAGTCACGGAGGCGAGTAACATTGCCCACGCCACACTGCCACAAACCCGTTCATAAGGTGGGCCACATTCACATATCACACACAACTGAGGACAACACACAAGAGAGAAACATCCATGCCCAGAGTGTGGATTCGAACCCGCGGCCATTGGCTTTGCAGTCAGGCGCGCTAACTGCTCGACCACCTGGCTGGCTTGTCTAAAATATAAAGTAACTTATATGCTGGAGGCTATATATTTAACAATTGTTACACTTACACATTGTATACACAACTAAACAAATTCCGCTATAATTTCTAAACGTTCTATAGTAAATTGTATGATATAACTATATTTCTAACAATCTTATAACTATATTTCTTGTCACCCTCGAAACTTTTATATAAACTTTTTACGTACCTAATTTTTGTTTAAACATAATTAAAGTCATTTCTTAATTTGAAAAATCCATTTGTTTACTTTTCGAAATCTATTACAGCATTTTTGAAACTCTTAAAATTTTTAATTTATGTATTATTTTTAAATGCAAATAATAAATAGCTATCTTCATTAATGAACTATAATTTATAGTTATTTTCTACTTATTTTCCGAAGATAAAAATTTTATTTTGTACATAATATTTTTCATGAAGTCACTTTTATATTTATTTTTAGAAAAATATTCTCCCGATCTTTACTAAAACTTTCAAGTAATTTCCGGAAGTTTTAACCTCTCTATTTCCAACTTAACAACGAGCTGAACGAAAATCGCGTTTCAACAAAACATTCAGACACGACACACTTTAAACAGAAATGACATCATAAAACTTCCACTCCAAACGATAATCGACACATTTCGCGTTATATCGTTGCGTGTTGACCAACCCTCGTGACGCTTTTACAAATTGAGTTGCCAAACCCTACATTCAGATAACACGCTTCGTCCCTAGTCTCTTCCCTAATAAGACCGAATAGATCACGGGACATAAGGGAAGAGGGGTCTCCAAGTAGCGTCCCCAACCCCTTACAAGCGTTAATGGAACATTTTAGAATTTCCACTTTCCTGATCTTTGGAGTGACCACTGGCTTGTTTAAAGTGATGACGCAGGGTCAGCGCTGCACGAATTTTGATAAGTTTCATCTAACTACATGTTCTATAACGTTTTAAATTACTCCGAGTGGTCAGTCGGAATCAGAAGAATTGAAGTATAGTGACCAATCTTTTTGCCCTTTGGCAGAAATGAAATGCACATTTTGCAACATTTGCACAGTTCGTGGATTAATTGTCATACATCAACGATTCCCTTTAATAAAGATTCTTAATTTTTATTCAAAGCAATTAAAGTGAAAAATAATTATCAAAAAATTATAATTGTCGCATATTAACGATTCCCTTTAATCAAAGATTCTTAATTTTTATTTAAAGCATTTAAAGTAAGAAATAATTATTAAAATTTTAAAAGGAATAGTAATGTTTAAATTATTGCATATTAACTTCTTGGAATGTAATAAATTGTCAATATTTAATTTTTTTTTTAAGAAAAGAGAAAAAAAGAAGAAGAAGAAATATTGACACAGTTAAATAAATGGTAAATGCAGTTTTTTATTTCTTTTACAAAAATGGTCCAATTTCTATTCATCAAAGTCTCTTAATTTCTATTTAAAACATTTATATTATATGTTAAATAATAATGAATAAAAAAAACGCTCGGAATAAAAGTGTAATAATATTATTAATTAATATGTTATTCATAATGCAAGAAAATGTTTTTAACAGAATAAAATAAACTGCGTAGATTTAAATATATTACCAATTCAACCTACCAACCTAATACGATTCAACCTACCTACCTACGATAACTTAGTATTTATCTTTCCCTATGCATGCCAAACTTCATTATTATACAATCATAATAGAGTTTTTCTATAGATTTCCCACCTGCTATAAGAAATAAGACTTTGCTTGAATGCGCACATAAACTCTTTCAATGAATTCTCGCTGATTTCGATTACAGAACCTAATAAATGACCACCCTTTCCAAGAAACACAAACAAATTTAGGCAAACTAAGTAAGTCATCAACAAGTTTTAAAAATCCTAAATGGATATGGGCCGATGAGCCTAAAATATATCATGGAAAATGTTGGAATACTTTTCCAATCAGTATGGCACACTGAAAAATCGCGGAGAGATTTGGAACGAATAGCCTACGACAAATCCATGCCCAACTATATATAACTATATATAACTGTGTAAAATTTAATTATCAGGAGATACAACACAGCTTTATTGTTTTTACGCAACTGAAACATTTTTGCACTTGTTTACGTTTGTGTATCAATTGATTAAATTAGACGATGTATGATATAAATTCGGCGATTGGACAAATTAGACTTATATAAATATAGACTTATATAAAAAGAGGAATAAGGTGGAATTTCACAACTACTTTAGAAGACCTTGATTTTGCTGATGACATCGTACTTATTTCATCCAAATGTACAGACCTTCAACTTAAAACAGACAAATTCAACAAATATTCAAATAGTGTAGGTTTATTCATNTATTTCTTTTACAAAAATGGTCCAATTTCTATTCATCAAAGTCTCTTAATTTCTATTTAAAACATTTATATTATATGTTAAATAATAATGAATAAAAAAAACGCTCGGAATAAAAGTGTAATTATATTATTAATTAATATGTTATTCATAATGCAAGAAAATGTTTTTAACAGAATAAAATAAACTGCGTAGAATTAAATATGCCACCAATTGCTAGACTATGCAACAATAAAGTTAAATATCCTAAATATCATTATACTAAAAAGCTAATCAAAATCCAATCAAGAATTTTTATATTTATTTAAAATGTTTAAGGGAAGTAATAATTAAAGAAAAGAGATAAATAAAAGAAGAAAAAGGGGTTACAATAGCATTAATAAAGCTAGTGTGCATAAGCTGGAAAAGTTGTGAACTATTCTTACAAAAGTTTTAAAAAAAATTATTCAGCTCAATATGATAATTTATTCATATATTTTTCATATATATTCATCTCAATATGATATTCATTTTTACTTATATATTTACACATCCAATATTCGTTGGTAATTACCCAATTCTCATTACAATAAACCGAAGCAAATTCTGGCAAGCTCAGACGTTTTAATAAGCCTACATGCTTATGGGCTGATTATAATAGGCCTAAAATATATCAGATTGAGTAGATAATATTTGAGACTTCTCCAATCAGTACACATTACAAATCAATAAAACATTTGAAATGAACTGGGTTTTATAATTAACTTACGATTCAACCTACCTATGATAATTTACAATTAATTTTCCTTATGCATGCCAAACTTTATTATTATATAATCATAATAGAGTTTTTCTATACATTTCACACCTGCTATAAGAAATAAGACCTCGCTTGAATGCACACATAAACTCTTTCGATGTATTCTCTCCAATGTCGATCACTTAATCTAGTCCTCATAATACGGCAAGTAACACAATTAAATTTAGACAGACAAAGTAAATCTTTAATATGTTTTAAAAATCCTAAATGCATATGGGCTGATTGTAATAAGCCTAATATATATCAGGTTAAGTGGGAAATGGCGGAAAACTTTTCTAATCAGTGTGGCACACTAAAAAATCGCAACGAGATTTGCAATGAACTGGATTTCATAAATAGCCTACGACAAATGTATGCCCAACTATATATTTGTATAGTAAGAATGGAGTTTTTTCCGTAGAATATATTTCTTCTTCTCTTTTTCTTTCTTTAAAAAATAAGCATTCACTTTAATGTACACATAATTTCTTTCAATGCTTCTCGCAGATGTAGATGACGTACTATCCTCCAAACGAATCAATGGCAATCCTCATAGGAAGGCCCAAAACTAAACAACAACACAGAACTAAACAGTTTTTTAGAAATACTTTACCTTTCTGCTTCCTACAAAAAAAGAAGGGAAAAAACGGCATAATGTGGTTATAAATGAGCAATAAAATATTTATATTTCTTCAACAAAAATTTAAAAAAAAAAAATATGTGGGACATAAATATTGCGAAAATTTCCTTGTCTATAGTATGTTGTACAATATCTGCTGGAAGCCACATTTTTGATAATTATCATACTTAAATTACTGTTATACACCGCTGAACATAGATAAACCCATGGTACGATAATTCTCTTGTTTAAAATATAAAGTAACATGTATGTAATATAAAGTAACCTAAATAGCCTACGACCAAATGCATGCCCAACAATATATTTGTATAGTAAGAATGGAGTTTTTTTCTGTAGATATATTTCCTTCTTTTTTTTCGGCTTTAAGAAATAAGCGTTCACTTTCATAAATTCTTTCAATGCATTCTCGCCAATGTAGATGATAACGTAACATCCTCCTAGGGCGAATCAATGGCAACCCTCATAGTAACACCCAGAGCACCCACTTGACACATTTGTCTCTTCCTCTCATCATCAAAGCTCTAATGAGTGCATGTGCGCATTTCTATCCTCTTTCACTAATACACTGCCGCATCGCTAAAATATAATGTAGTTAGGTGCCACCCCATACCGTCCCAGCACCACCATCTCCCATATATATACTAATGAGTTATTTTAATTGAACGATAAACACTCCCCGCAAGCTTTTCCGGAATTTTGCAAGACAGGAATTCCTCCGTGGGAACAAAAGCTCCATGTGAAGAGGGAGTCTCCTGTATAATTAGGCAGGAACCCGAAAACTTTGGACTAATTGAGAGAGCCAGTCCGCGGTGCATTGTTCTCAATTCTGACCAGGATTTGAGAATTCTTGCGCCCAATCATCCCTTACTCCTAAACAAAAAGGGAAAAAGATGAAGATAATGAAAATGATAAAAATAAGAGACACTGCTTATTAAACAGGAGAAGTTTGGTATAGTTAAGAAGGAGGAGAGAGCTCCTGGAATTTCATTGTCTGTGGCTGCTCCTTGTTTTACGTCATTGATTTTGAGAACCGGAGCGTGAAATAAGATCTTCAACCGACCCGGGAGATATTTTGAGTCATTTTGTTCTGTGGAAATTGGGTTGTCTTTTAGAAGACATTTTTTTTTAAAAAAAAGAACACAGAAAGCGGTAAAATGACCAATGTAATTATTGTTACTAAATCTGTTGTGCCAGTAACTTGGAGTGAAATTAATTTTTTAAAAAAAATTGGAAATTACTGACTTTTTTTAAAATTTATATTAAAAATTTAAACAAAACATGAATGGTATTGCAAATAAATATTTTTTGAACAAATATAATTTATGTGGTTTTGTAAAAGACCTTTATCTCAAAACTATTTTATTCTTCTTTTTTTTAACAAAAGCAATGTTCACTGTGTTATAATTAATTAATTAATTAAAATAGTAATTTATTAACTATAAATTTTGGTATGCCAGTTTTCCTCAATGATTTTTTGATTTTGCATGACTTGTTTCCTAGATTTTAATTGAAAAAAGCTTGTTGTTTACAACGTACAGTAAATAATTTAAATACTAAAGTGTCGTTAGCTCATCTTTCTGGACATGTATAAATAAAAAGGCGTATTGTTGAGAATGAAGCAAATAATAGAAATTCATCGTTAAATAATGATTTTGATAACTTAATAGCCTTGTTAATTTGGTACCTAATATTATTATTGTAGAAAACAAGAGACAGTCTTTCTCAGTAGTAAATTTAGTGATATTGATCTATGCTTACATTTCATTCTTTTTATGATTTTCGATCAGATGAAACTGAGGGGAAAAATTTCTTTCTCGAACTTTTCGAATCCAGACCAAATATTTACATACTTAAATCTGTAAATTAATTTATTAAAATGCGTGCATATAAACGATTTATAACAAAATTTATGTTTTTTTCTTTTTCTTTTTTTGGCCGTATAAATGAACTTTTTTAACGTTGTGCTGACAAAGAATGAATTGGGACTGCAGTGAAACGATGTATAAACAAAAAAGACGCATAATGAATATGACGTATAAATGAGAAATGCTTAACGGTGCTTTATTGCACCAGCAGAAAATTAAATAACTTCGCAACAGAAAATTTACTCCCATCAGTAGAGGAAAACATTTTGATTATGGTGACAGATGCTCATGATTTGAAGAGCTCCCTACCTCTATTATTCATTTACATAATACATATAAAATCTATAACATAAAAATGATTATTATAAAGTTATATAAGAACTTGTTAATTTTTTAACCATTGGTGGCACTCAGTTAAGACTCAGTGTTTAAATGCAGGGTATGTTAGGATTTTGAGTGCATGCACTCTTATTTTTGCTGTTAAATTTTTTTAAGTATAAAAATGCATTGTTTCGGAGTGTATATCAATTGTTACTATTATCATACTTGAAAAAATTGATAATTTTTTATCCATATAGAAAAATCATACTTTTTGGACAATTAATGGAATGTAGTTATTATCTGTTGGATTTTAGAAATTATTGTTATTAACATTGAGAAATATTATTAACAGATGTCTCGATACATAAGAGAATTTNCCGTCCCAGCACCACCATCTCCCATATATATACTAATGAGTTATTTTAATTGAACGATAAACACTCCCCGCAAGCTTTTCCGGAATTTTGCAAGACAGGAATTCCTCCGTGGGAACAAAAGCTTCAGTGAAGAGGGAGTTTCCTGTATAATTAGGCAGGAACCCGAAAACTTTGGACTAATTGAGAGAGCCAGTCCGCGGTGCATTGTTCTCAATTCTGACCAGGATTTGAGAATTCTTGCGCCCAATCATCCCTTACTCCTAAACAAAAAGGGAAAAAGATGAAGATAATGAAAATGATAAAAATAAGAGACACTGCTTATTAAACAGGAGAAGTTCGGTATAGTTAAGAAGGAGGAGAGCTCCTGGAATTTCATTGTCTGTGGCTGCTCCTTGTTTTACGTCATTGATTTTGAGAACCGGAGCGTGAAATAAGATCCTCAACCGACCCGGGAGATATTTTGAGTCATTTTGTTCTGTGGAAATTGGGTTGTCTTTCAGAAGACATTTTTTCAAAAAAGAACACAGAAAGCGGTAAAATGACCAATGTAATTATTGTTACTAAATCTGTTGTGCCAGTAACTTGGAGTGAAATTAATTTTTTCAAAAAAATTGGAAATTACTGACTTTTTTTTAAATTTATTTTAAAAATTTAAACAAAACATGAATGGTATTGCAAATAAATATTTTTTGAACAAATATAATTTATGTGGTTTTGTAAAAGACCTTTATCTCAAAACTATTTTATTCTTCTTTTTTTTAACAAAAGCAATGTTCACTGTGTTATAATTAATTAATTAATTAAAATAGTAATTTATTAACTATTAATTTTGGTATGCCAGTTTTCCTCAATGATTTTTTGATTTTGCATGACTTGTTTCCTAGATTTTAATTGAAAAAAGCTTGATGTTTACAATATACAATATATAATTTAAATACAGTAAAGTGTCGTTAGTGCGTCTTTCTGGACATATATAAATAAAAAGACTCATTATTAAAAACTAAGCAAACAATAGAAATTCATCGACAAATAATGATTTTGATAACTTAATAGCCTTGTTAATTTGGCACCTAATATTATTATTGTAGAAAGCATTTTTCAGCAGTAAATTTAGTGATATTGATCTATGCTTATATTTCATTCTTTTTATGATTTTCGATGAGATGAAACTAAGGGGAAGAATTTCTTTCTGGAACTTCTCGAATCCAGACCAAATATTTATATGCTAAAAATAAATTAATTAGTTAATCAATTAATTCAAAAGCGTGAATATAAACAGTTTAAAACCAAATTTTTCTTCTTCTTCTTCTTCTTTTTTTTTTTTTNTTTACAGACGTTTCTGTTTTTTTTTTTTTTTTTTTTTTTTTTCCTGCTGTATAAACGAACTTTTTTGACATTACGCAGACAAAGAATGAGCTGGGACGCATAAATAAAAAAAGACGCATAATGAATATGACGTATATTTTATAATTTTATAACCGTCGTCGAACAGCCGACCCAATTTTCGGTTTACGACTACTAATGTTCAACTTCGTAACCTTGTAATTTGGAACCAATCCAGAAGACAAGGAAACTCTTGGATCAGTACCCCCAGAGGAACGATTTGTTATGGGATTTTGAAGGACTTTATGACTCTGTAGATTTAACGTGCATCCGTCACCATTTACTGTACGGGGACTTTTCGGCCGACGGGGATTGAACCCGCGACTTCTTGGACATAGACCCAGTGCCCTACCAACCAGACTATCCCGGCCCCAATATGACGTATAAGTGAGAAATGTATTAACGGTGCTTTACTGTACCAGCAGAAAAAGAAATAAGCCCGCAACAGAAAATTCGATTAATGTGACGGACGCTCATGATTTGAAGAGCTCCCTACCTCTATTGTTCATTTATATAATTTATATAAAGGCTATAACATAAACATGATTATTTTGAAATTATGTAAAAACTTAATAATTTTTTGACCATTGGTGGAATGCAGTTAAGACTTAGTGGTTAAATGCAGGACATATTACGATTTATTTGAGTATATGCACTCCTCTTATTTTTGCTGTTAATTTTTTTTTTTTTAATTTAAAAATACAGTGTTTCTGAGTGTATATAAATTGTCAAAACTTCTCTTCTCATACTCGATAATTTTGGAACCATATAAAAAAATTTATAATTTTTGATCCACATAAAAAAAAAATAATTTTTGGACAATTAATGGGATGTAGTTAAAACTTAGTGGTTAAATGTGATACACGTTGGGATATTTTTGAGTGCATGCACTCCTATTTTTGATGTTCATTTTCTTTTTTTAGTAAAAATATAAAAAATACAGTGATTCTGAGTGTATATCAATTGTTAAGGCTTCTCTATTTTCGTACTTAAAAATTTTTAAACCATAAAAAAATTTATAATTTTGGAACAATTGGCAGGATGCAGTTAAGACTTTGTGGTTAAATGCAGGACAAGCTGAGTTTTTTCTTTCTTTTTTTAGTACGCGCATTCTTATTTTTGCTGTTCATTTTTTGAAAATAAAAATATCAAAATACAGTGTTTCTGAGTGCACATAGATAGTAAAGGTTCTCTATTTATATCAAAACATATGTGATTATTTCTGTGGGAGAATGTAAAAGACAAATTTTACGCAAAAATTCCTAAAACATTCATAGAACTCTAAACTGAAATTTAGTCATTGAAAGCATGGATTATGTTAAATACGATGATCTCGGTGTTTTAAATCATTTTACAAACGCCTGTAACATAATAAAATAAATAACAAAAACAAGGAATGGGGATCATGGTACAATGCCATAGAGGAAATTGGATATAATTAATCCTTTTACATTACTGCGCATAGCACCATCTGTTGGATTTTAGAAATTATTGTTATTAACATTGAGAAATATTATTAACAGAAGTCTCGACACTTAAGAGAATTTTGATAGCGTTCGACGAGGGCTTTGCACTGAGATAAATAAAGTATCGTCAAAACTTTCAGAATACAGTGTAATTTACCGTGTTTCTGTCAACATGGGAACACTAAAAAGATCGGCAATTTTTACCTAAAGCGCTTTGTAATACAGTAATTATAGTACTTTGCAATATAGTATAGTAAAATATAGTAATTTGGTAAATGTGGTAAAATTTGGTATCTTTATCATAATACCTTAGTATAGCAAAAGACATTTATGCTGTTAAATTTATATTTCAGTTATGTATTTTTAATTAAAGAGTAAGGTTTTTCGGTAAATCGTTTTCATATGGACGAAAAAGTTACCAAATGAGCTGTTTAAATAAACTATTAATAAATATTAATAATAAATATTTTGGTTCTATTAAACAGAAATATGTTTCTTTTTCTTTTTATCTTTTCTTTCTTCTATTTTATTTCATTACCGTCGTTGATCAGCCGAACCAATGTTGGTTTTACGACTACTAATGTTCAACTCTGTAGCCTTGTAATTTTGAACCAACCCAGAGGACAAGGAAACACCTGGACCAGTACCCCCAGAGGTCTAATTTGTTATGGGAACATGGAGGACCTTTGTGACTCGGCAGATTTAACGTGCATAAGTCATCAATTACTACTAAGTCTTCGGTCGGCGGAGATCGGACCCACGACCTCTTGGACATGGGCCCAGTGCCCTACCAACCAGGGTATCCCTCTAGAAATTAGACTAGAAAAGTTATTACTAGAAATGTTATTATCATACAATGCGGTAATTTTACCAGAATCTTTCACTCTGTGTGAACTCTTCACACCATAGACATTGACGGCAAGAACATGTCATAGAACGAATCCAAATATATGCACGATAGTTCAGTGCACAAGAAGAAGAAAAAAATAAAGAAACGGAACATTCGGAATAACTTTTGATTTAATGATCGGATTTTCTTGGTTCTAAGACTCAATCGAGAGCCCCCCTCCCCCTTAAATATGCTTATAATATTTTAAATTACGAAATGAGACGCAAAAACGTACTTTCTCTGCAAAAACATTCTAATTTTACAATGGATCTGGATTTTTGATCCACAAATCTTGGAAATATGACCCCGCAGTAGCTTGATCAGGAGAGAAGTGCTGAAAGTTTTCAGCACTTAATATTAATTTTACTTTTGCATATTTATCCAAGTCTCAAGAATTTTTTATATAAACTGAAAATTCTTTGCTGAAAATTATAAAATTCGTCTATCTAAAGATAATTCCATGCAAAAAAGTTTTTTTATTAGTTACGTCAGAAAGGAAGAAATCTTGTTATAACTTGTTTACATTATGATATTTTCAAAGAAAAAAAAATTAGCATTTGAAATTATCCACGGTTTATCTAAACTCAGTTTTTGAAATTACCAATGATTGTGAAACAAAGTTGCCGTGAAAAGTTTCTCCCGCGATATAGCGTCTTCTAACAAATATACATTTATATATTTAAAAAATATATATATATTATCTTAAAAGTAAGTTTCTTTAGTCCAAAAATTTTTTAATGTTATTTCATGATGATTCATATCATATGAATGAAAGAAATAATCAAAATTTATTCCTCGTATATGGCATCTCAAATAATCACACACCACAAGCCACAACTGAAGTACAGAATCAGCCTTGTTAAGTATTCCAGTAATATTCAGCCACACTAATAACTCATTCACATTCACATCCATTTCCTCGAAGGGTGGCTCCGCACAGATGAGAAATGGAATTGAATGGAACGTTCGAACGGTAACGAATAACGAAAACACAAACACCATTCGATGAAACTACCATCAGATGGTCCTCTCGATGATTGAATCTCCGCTTTGCCAGAAACTTGACCAATCACTTTCGGTAGAGAAACAGAAGAGAAGAAAAAGAATAAAATTCTGACTATCAGCTGGATACCAGAGCTTATTTTGGACAACGGTCAGTTGGCGAAGGAAATTGATTTCTCTCCGTTTGGCTTGGCGGAAGTTTTTGTTCCAGTTGTGAATAATACGTGACTGGACAAATGATAAGATGGAGTAAGGAATTATCCAATGAAAGGAAGTAAGTTGTTTGGAATTTCCCTCGGTCGCTTTTTGATCGATGGTTAGATNTTTATCTCAATATTATTGTTGAATTAATTAAATATAGCCATCTTCTGAATTAATGAATAAAAGTAATACATATAACAGTGGTATTAATAGAAAAATATTTAGGGATAAACTAACAAATTAATACTTTAGAATTTGTAATTAAACTAGAAGAAGTGGAGTTTGCAGTGGAGTTGTTGCGTATTTGTTTCTGGAATATATTGAAAAGAAATGAGAAGGAAAAAAAATTTATAGTATACCCAAATACATTTTTGGAATAGAAAAGGATTATCGTGATAAAAAAAAAAGTTTTATTCACGAAATCTATTTTTCGGCGAATAGATTATTAAAATAATTTTTTATGAATTACCGACGCGTTGTTGTAAATTTATTTTTATCTCAATATTATTGTTGAATTAATTAAATATAGCCATCTTCTGAATTAATGAATAAAAGTAATGCACACAACAATGATATTAATTCAAAAATATTTAGGGATTAAATAGCACATCAATTTCCTAGAATTTATTTCTTGGTAAATTGATAATTAAAATAAATATTTTAAATAAATATAGCCATCTTCTGAATTAATGAATAAAAGTAATACATATAACAATGATATTTATAGAAAAGTATTTAGGGATAAAATAACAAATTAATTCTTTAGAATTTGTAATTAAACTAGAAGAAGTGGAGTTTGCAGTGGAGTTGTTGCGTATTTGTTTCTGGAATATATTGAAAAGAAATGAGAAGGAAAAAAAAATTATAGTATACCCAAATACATTTTTGGAATAGAAAAGGATTATCGCTATAAAAAAAAAAGTTTAATTCACGAAATCTATTTTTCGGCGAATTGATTATTAAAATAATTTTTAGTGAATTACCGACGTGTTGCTGTAAATTTATTTTTATCTCGATATTATTGTTGAATTAATTAAATATAGCCATCTTCTGAATTAATGAATAAAAGTAATGCACACAACAATGATATTAATACAAGAATATTTAGGGATTAAATAGCACATTAATTTCTTAGAATTTATTTTTTGGTAAATTGATAATTAAAATAAATATTTTAAGAGTTTATAGCGAACAATTGAGTATTTTTATCTCAATAGTGTGACCGTGTAAATTACAATAAGTGTTATTCGGTATTAATTAACAATAATAATACTAACGTTAATTTCAACAATAGTTACAGCAATAGTTGATCCATGATACATAATACGCAACCGAGAAAAAAAATATTAAAAATTGAGTAAGAAGGTTTCTAATGAAACTTTGCAAGTTCTTTTGAGAATTTTCTTCGTTTGCGTTTTAATCTATGTTTAATGCGAAGAGGCAAATATTTTAAGAGTTACTAACAAACTATTGAGTATTTTTATCTCAGTAGTATGACTGTGTAAATTACAATAAGTATTATTTGGCATTAATTAACAATAATAATACTAATGTTAATTTCAACAATAGTTACAGCAATAGTTGATCTATGATACATAATACGCAACCGAGAAAGAAAAAAAAAATATTAAAAATTGAGTAAGAACGTTTCGAATGAAGCTTTGCAAGTTCTTTCGAGAATTCTCCTCGTTTGCGTTTTAATCTATGTTTAATGCGAAGAGACAAATATTTTAAGAGTTGCTAGCAAACTATTGAGTATTTTTATCTCAGTAGTATGACTGTGTAAATTACAATAAGTATTATTTGGTATTAATTAACAATAATAATACTGATGTTAATTTCAACAATAGTTACAGCAATAGTTGATCCATGATACATAATACGTAACTGAGAAAGAAAAATTAAAAATTGAGTAAGAAGGTTTCTAATGAAACTTTGCAAGTTCTTTTGAGAACTTTCCTCGTTTGCGTTTTAATCTATGTTTAACGCGAAGAGGCAAATATTTTAAGAGTTACTAACAAACTATTGAGTATTTTTATCTCAGTAGTATGACTGTGTAAATTACAATAAGTATTATTTGGTATTAATTAACAATAATAATACTAATGTTAATTTCAACAATAGTTACTCATAGTTCATGATGCATAACACGTTATCCAATAATTTATGAATAACAGAAATATTTAAAAAAAATTGACTGCAGTGCAAAAAAAAAAAATCAACTTTAGTCCTACATTTAACTAAGTACCCGATTCAAAATCATATCAATCAACGTCTCTTTTAACACATTTTTTTTTTTATTCAGTAACAATCTAAAATGTTACAAAGCTAGTAACAAATGTGTGTAATTTGTGTGCTGTGTTTACTTTCCACACTTGACTACCTTCTGTCATGTCTGCGCCAGTTAGTCGACTCTTCATCTGTGTCCGATGCTTTACACAGCCTAATACAGGACTTGCATTAGTGAACCTTGACCTCTGTAAGCCTTGTATCCGGCATACAACGCAAAATATTGACGCAAATCTGCTCGGGGTAAGCTTGGGAAATGAGAACAATGAGTTTTTTTGGGGAGAAAATAACGTCAAATAAAGAAAATGAAGACTAAAGTGATGTCCAAACACAGACATGGTGTTGCCAGATTTGGTAAATGAAAATAAACAGCTCGAGAAATAAAGACAATAATAGATTTTTTTTTTCAATTTTGTTTTACCCTTTCACTTTTGTTTGTTTGAGATAGAAAAATATTTGCAGCTAATTATTCTGTTTTGTTTGGCTCAAAGAAAAAAAATTTTTAGTTTTAGTTTCTTCTTTATGAAATATTGAATTCATTGTTTTAGCGTTTTATGTAATTTTTTTTCAAACAAATAATTGAATTTCATTTGTGTAGGGAAAGTAAATAGCTAAGCAAATAAATAAAATTTACAAAGAGCAAAATAAAAAAATAAAGAAAGATTTTTGCGTGGGTTTTCAGCTAACATCCGTGCCACAGTATTTATTATTATTATTATTAGCAAATGAACACAAAAATTGGAGAAAAAACGAAAGTTGACAAGTAAGCAGTGCTTTCATGTCTCCATAGACTAACATGGGAATCTGACTCCTGAATGCCCTTAACACTATTATCATTACATTCGATTTTTTTTTTATGCAAATAAGTCAGAACTTGTGCGCTGAGCATGGGATGATAACTAATTATAATTGAGCAAGTGTATTACATAAGCTACTAATCATGACTCTCATTTCAACTTCTTAATTTTTAAAAGCAATTTTAAAATAGAAATTTTTAGCTAAATCCAAGAGAAAATTTAATGTAATAATAACTCCTAACATGGAACAGTAACTAATTGTTATTCTATACTGGAACAATAAGTAATTTTTATTCTAAAATGAAACAATAACTACTATTATATAGTGAAACAATATTAAATTATATTCTATGGTAAAAAAATAACTAATTATTAATCTATAATGGAACATTAGTTAATTATTATAATTTCATTATGGAAAGATAATTAGTATTGTATAATTGAAGAACACTTATTAGTTTAGAGCAAGAACACAGTAGTATAAATTTATATTTTTAACATAAAAACATAAACACAATTCCGACCAGAATTCCTATATCTTTTATCAAGTCTAAGATAAGAATGCAATAGAACAGTAAGTCCTAAGATTGAAGAAATAAATAATTATTATTCTATAGTGGAACAGTAATAATTATTATTCTATAAAGGAACAATGACTATTTGCAAGAGCAAGCGTAAGCTACTATACTTATTCCACCTTTCAGCTTTACAAAGGAAAAAAATCAAAAGCAATTTCAGACAAGAAAGTTTAAAATTTAAATCAAACCTAAGAAAGAATGCAATGGAACAATGCAATAACTCCGACCATCTTATAAAACAACTTTTACCTCGGGCAGATTAAACCAAACAGTCGAATACCCTGCACAATAAGAGGAGAGTTAATACCTTTTTCTTATGGCAATATAATCTTCCCAAGTACAATGTAAGCGAAATTTTTACTCAATAATACCGAATTCTTGCAGCATTATTTGCCCGCCAAGCGGTTGCGGAAATCAAAGAGGGCGGAGAATTTCTAAAAAGAGTGAGACGCTTCTACATTTTCTATAATCTTAGTTTAATTAAGGGTAAGTAATTTCAGAACTGGCGCGTTGAAAAGACGCTGAGAGAGTGTTGAAATGCTGCGTCTTTCGAGGTTGACGTCGGTTGTAATCCCTTAATAACTTACGCTATATTTTCCCGACACAATACCTTCGCCTCCTAGCCATTCTCATTTCTCCATTACAATTCTTTAGGCTTCCATAGGCGTCATCTTCAGGCAAGATTTCATTCTTCTTTAGGCAGAAGCGTAAATAAGCAATAATGAAGAAAAGGTTGCAAAGTGTGATTTCTGTATCGCCAGTCTTGGCGATTTATTTCATGCCAAAGAGAAAAATATCTGTTATTTTACATTTTGAATGGTTTTGAGACTTTTTCTTTGTAGGTGACACTAATAACTATCCAGCTCGACTACAAAGCCATCATGAACTCGAAAGGATCTAAAATGAGGAGTGTTGCAAATATACACAACTTACAATATGCACTCAATACAATACAATATGCACTCAATACAATATGCACTCTTACAGTATGCACTCTTACAATATGCACAGCTTACAATATGCAATGCACTCTCAGAAATAAAATTCTCACTTTTGACGATTCAGCAATCCTTGAGCTGAATTTCGTTAATTTTGAGAATCATTTCGTTGATTTAGTGACGAAACGAGAACTATCAAATACCCCTAGCAACGATTTTACTTTGGCCCTTTTTGATCTCAAAATTGGTCAACATGGCTCCTATAAGAGCATGCATCGAGGGTCCAATATCGGGATGTCTAGGTTTTTTAATATTGGTCCTAGAATGACCCATATAGGGCCTGCATTGGCCAATATAGAACCCATATTGGCTAAATAATAGATATAAAATATCAGGGGAATCTGGCAATTCTATATAGGACCGATATTGGTTATAAAGTGGCTGTAAAATATTGGGTTTATCGGAAAATTCTATATAGGGCCAATATCGGAAAAATAACAACCCTTAGAACGCTTATTGAACCGTGATTCATGAATATTGGCCCAATGAGAGCCCAAGTTATTTTGCTGCTAGGTATATGACGAAAATGTTTCCTCAACTCCGAATCTCATCGAAGTTTATTGTGGGAGATTTTTTAACAAAAATGACGTAACTAGAAAAAAAACTAGACCATTGGAAATAGAAGAACGAAACAAGTTGACCTGGCTTTATGGTGGTTATGGAGTTGCTCTCCTATCAAGAAGATCCCGAGTTCGAATACCATTTGGGCTTGTATATAATTTATCTTGCTGTTCCATCTGTCTCTATTGTGTTGTTAGAACGATGTAGATCCATCTATATGGCACCCACGAAAAAGTGTGTAACAATACAGCCCAATAGTTACCATGAGGCACCATTAGTGAAGCTTGGTAACTACCGGGCATTGATGGATATTTAGAAATATTTCTTAACTTTTGATGAAATTCGTTTCCTCGAAGAAATATCGATAGTTATTTCATCACTTTTACGAAATTTTCACTCAGAACACATACCAGAAAGTACATTCTTCGAAAACACAAGTTTCGTAATATTTGAATATCCATTTTTTACAGTGTGAGATATAGGTTAGCTTATTTTAGAATAGGACATCAAACCATTAAAATTGAATCCCTGCAGATAAAAATCTGATGATTTGATCAAGAGATATTCAGAGTGCTCGCTTTTTTACTTTGCACACTGTGCATAAGGCGTCGAGGAAAATTAACCAGCGTGCGTGTTAGGTTATAAAAATATACCTGAATGATATCAACCACTCACGGTTAGCTCGATGACAACGGTACTTCAACCAATGATCCATCTACAGCTGACGATATTTTGTGTTAGCTCTGTGGTGATTTAGAAACAGGGAAGAATACGAATCAACCAGTCATAGCGAGGATTCGAACCCTGTGTGCCTGTGCCAGAAGCAAACACTCTTCTTCTGTATCATCCCAGCAGTAAAGCAACTATTATTTGGAATAATTTTTCAAGTATAAGTTCGTTTTCACTGGATATCTTCAGATAACAGTCATGTTGGGCATGTTTGAGAACCAATAAACCATTTACTTGTAACATGATGCAAGCTATTTGCAGTAAAAAGAAATAATCCGATATGTGATTCTTTGTTTTGTCATTTGTGTTCGAAATTAAAAAGTTAAAACTAATAAAATTTATAACATCAATTACTGGCTGTTCAATACTGGCTATTCAATAACAGTAAAAAAATAAAATAATGAATGCTAATAAATAATAAAGTTTTTATAATTCTATTTCTATAATAAGTAAATTGTGTATTAGTTTTTAAATACTAAGTTAACGCAAATCAATAATTCTAAATATTCTGCAATTTCATCTGCAAACCTTTGCATTTTCTTAAGTAAATCCTTTACATTTAACCATTACATATATAGCTAAGTATCTAAGTCTTGCTACAATTATGAAAACATAGCTCAGTTTTATACAATTAGCTATTTCATAATGTAAAAAGTATCTAAAAAAGAAACGTTAAAGATAATCACACCATGCTGAACCCTTAAAAATTCGCCAATTCGACATGCTTTCTGGTCATGCTTTTCCATTTATTTTCCAGCAACCCTTTTTAATAGGGGGACTTTATGAACGATATAGCAGTGATTGTAGAGATGTGCGAGATTATAATACAGCTCCAAAGTATAAAAGAGTTCCTGGCATCAGAAACTGACGATAGGGTCTGTCCCTCATCTCCTCTTTCCCAACATTGATATATTAACGAATGACCCCCCTTTCATACCCCCTAACCCCCTTTATTCTAAAACATGGAGCTTTTATATGGGGAGGGTTACAATACTTTTCAAGTTGAGGTCGCCAATACTAATCTTCACCAAAGACAATGATTTATATCGGATATTTAATGTGCGAGTTAATTATTGAAATGGAAAATCACACATAACTATATATGAATATTTTGAATTTCTGGAAAGAGTTCTATGGAAGAAAAAAAAGTTTAATTATCGATGCTTATTTTAGTATCGTCGAGGCTTAATTTGGTAGTTATAAATAAGAAAGTATTTTAATTAAGTAATTATTTGATATTATTATTGTATTATAATTCATTTTGTATTATATTATATAATGTATTATAATTCATATTATATTGATATTATATAATTGTATTATAATTCATTTTGTAAATAAGCATGCCCTAACCAACTCAACTATTTAAATTAATTTTTATCTACAGAAATTTATAGATAAAAAAGTTTAATAGGCAAAATATTAAAAATTTCAAAACTCAGATTATTTTTTCGGATGGAAAGGAATGCCTTGTAGAAATTGTTTATAATCTGTGAATACTGAAGAATTAACAGTTAACTTAAATGTAATTGTAATGCCTAAAACAATAAAATCTTAAGATCTCGGTTTATTTTTCAATATGAAATGAAAATTAACCGCAACTCATTTGAAACTGCCTTTATGTATGTCCGCTTTTATGAATGCCTGCCTTTATGTATAAAGTATGGTTAAAACTACCGAGGAATATAGAAAAATGTGTAACATTTCTGAGTGTATGGGAGCACCAAACAGAGGGGTGATTTTTACCAAGGCACTTTAGTACTGATTTTAATATTAAAATTAAAAATAAAGTAAGGTTTTATAATAAGTGATAAAATTTGGTAAATGAGGAAACATTTGGTAATTAAATCATGATATTTTAGAGCATGGGATAAAAACCATTTATTTGGTTAAATTTGCTTTCCAGTTTTCTATTTTTAACTAAATGTGTGGTTGTAAGAACTTTAATCTGAAAAATAAAAACTTTTGGTAAGCCGTTACCGTATGAAACGGAAAATTACCAGATCACTTTATGGTTCAAATGCGATATTTTTTTTTGCTTTTATTAACCAAATATCTGATATTTTTTCGAAAAATGTCATTACTATGCAGTACGGTAATTTTACCACAATTTTTTTCTCCGTGTGCAAAAACAGAAACATTTTAAAAAACATTTGAAATGTTTACCTTTAAGAAGTGACTTTGGTGTGAACTTTCGATTTATTTAGTATTAAATTCCTTTCGTCATGTAGTTATATAGGTTTTTGTCATTATTATTTCATATTTTCTAGACTAAAATTTTAAATAAAATATGTGAATCGAATGCCTTTTGTTTTCAATGAAAATCAAGATAAAAATAAATATTGCGTTCAATTTCATTAAATTTATTTTAAATTATTGAAAAAAAAAGTTTGATCCCCGATGTAATATCAATTCAATCCTATCCTAGCTGGAAATAGGCTATCTGCCAAAATACTAATTTGCTCTTTTGCTTTAAATGAAATTACCAGTTCAAAAAATTCACACGAAAAATAACCTGTGCAACAAACGTAACATAAGAAAAGAGTAATATTGTTTCATATTAAATATAATGCTGACCAAACTGCTTTTATTTTGATTTTTTTCCCTTATAATTTAATGAACTAAGCAAAATACAGGAATTCATAATTCTTTAAGCATCTTTAATAACATTTTTAATTTATATGACTATTTTAATACTTAATAAGTCCCCTTGATGTCAGAATTAGAGCATTGAAGCCAAATATTTATATTTAGACAGACTTTATTTTGTATTTATAGAAAAAAAAATCGCGCAACATTCATTTTTCGCGATAATTATTTACTTTAATGTACTATGATTTATTGATTTTATCAGTATAGAATTATACACAGAAAAAAAATTTTCATTACATAATCAAAAACATTGAAAATTTTTATCTAAATTTTGCATTGTGAAAAAAATTATTATAAAATTCTGGTGCAAACTTTCTGGGACTGTCAGTGATATTCTTGTAACATGCGAATGAACCTATTAAAAATAATTCCTTTTCTTAAAATATTAAAAATTTAATCTAGATGTTTTAAAAAAAGTCTTTTTATTATAAGTTGGAAAGTACTGCAACATATTTAATACAGAAAACTTTCGATATTTTATAAATTTTAAAAATCCATTATGATTTATTTATTATTATGTAGCTCTATATTTCAAATTTATAATAAATTTTAATATTTTTTTGATATGCTTGATTTGTAAATTATGATAAACTCTAGGTATTGCATAAGAATACATTTAAATGTTTACTTACACCACTTAAATTCTTACTATTGCATAACTGTACCATTCAAAAGATTGCTATTATATTAGCAAACGTTTTAAACATTTACTGTTTCATGAGTATACCAATTAAATGATTTTTATAGTAGCACAAAGAAGTATACATTTGTTTCACTTATTATTGTATAAGCATACTATCTGTCGCATAAGTATGTCACTTAAACGAGCACTTTTGCATAAGCCTACCACTTAAAACTGCTATCGAATAAACATACATTTTAAGAGCTAACTGTTGCATAATTATACAAATTGAAAATTTACTATCCCAAAACTATGTAACTTAAATGCTTTTAATTACGTAAATATACTTTTACACTTAATTTTCACAAGTATGCATTTTGTTTACAATTTACAAAATTAAATGTGATGCCATTTATGCATACATTTTAACACTAGAAAGACTGAAATACCAATATTGCCCAAAAAGCAGTCAAAATGACTGCATTGTGAAAAAATAACTAATGTGTAAAAAAATTTGTTTAAAATTAATTTTTAATATTTTTGATATTATTTTCAGTTATATAACAAGTTATTAGTAAATATCAGCAATAAAAATAATTATAAAAGTCACAAAATTCTAAGAAATTGTGTCATCATTGTTTTTCTAATTGAAATTAAAAAGCAGTCAAAATGACTTCCTTGGAGAATCTAGTGTTTAACGGCTTTTTTTTTTCTTCCAGACGTGGACACAGTGTTTAACGGCTACTATATAAGTAAATATTTTCTTTACAATTAATAGTCTATTGCCACATTTAGCAACTGTTGTCAGTTAAATAACACCATATCATCGCCAAATGTGGCAACCCTACTTAAAGAGAGTGCCTAACTCTCAAAGGACACCAAAGAATAAGCGCCTACTGTCATCCTGATTAAATTCCCGCATCTTCTCCAATTTCACGTCTCACATCCTACCCAGAGACCATTCTTCAGGAATTTCTCCACCCACACCCACTTGCACAACATGCATCCCCACCCCATTACTCTGCCACACAAGGAAGGGGGTTGAAAACAAGACTTTTAGAAAAGTCGGCTGCATTAGAGGATTAATGCCAATGTAATTGAAATCATCATAATTGATGCCAACAAGGCACCCTGCTTTCCCTTCGTTAAATCTTAAAAGCGTCGCCAGCAGGCAGCCTAACCTTGTTAATATATTTTACAAAAAAAAAGTGCTTTCTGCATGCCAAGAGCGAGGCCAAGTTAGCTTGATTGACAGTGACCATATTCAGGGTGATTATTTTAATTAATTAATATAATTTAGTTAGGTTAAATACAGCGTGAGCCCCTGTCTTATTACGTTAAGGAGTTTGGACGGAAAGTTTTATGAAGGAGTGTTCGAATTTTGATGATTTCTAACCCGTTTAAGATCAAGTAATCCCTTAAGTTCATCTTTTTCATTAAGGTTGAAGTGTTTTAGGGGATTTTAATTTATGATTCGCTTTGATTTACTAAAGAGAAGAAATTATATAAGATTTCTCATTAGATTTTTCTTAAAGGGATCATTTTGATTTTCAAGTTTAATCTGTAATGAAAAATTTGAATGAAATAAAAACTTAGTGACTGAATCTGGTATAATAAAGGATACATAAAGCTTATTAAATGGAGAAAAAATGATACCAATTAAACCTGCTTAACTCAAATTTTTCGTAACCGCCGTGATTTTCGTGATGCTTATGTTTTGAGATAAACTATTGTTTATGAATTGGAAAACGATATTATTTGGATTTTCTCATTGGAATATTCTTTAAGGAATAATTCCAATTTACAAGTTTAAGCAAGCTATAGAAATTTGAATGAATTAAAAATTTAATCATTGAATCTGATATAAAGAATACTTAAAACTGTATTAAATTATCTTCAAAAATACATTAATTGCCACGATTACAACTAAACACTAAAAAATATGTAATATAATGTAAACATATAAAGCTAAATTTCTCAGAACTATATTCAATTTCAGGGAACTCAGAGATAAAAAAAATATTTATAAGTTAGAAAGGGCTATGTTAAATTTCTCGATACAATTTTCTTAAGGAGATAATTTCCGTTTTTTAAGTTTAATCTGCATAAAATACTTGAATTAAATAAAAATTTAGTGATTAAGTCTAATAAAGAACACATAAAACTTGTTAAATGAGAAAGAGCGATACTAATTGAACATATTTAACTCAAATTCCTCGAAACCGCATTTAATTTTGTGATACTCGGGTTTTGGATATAAACAATTATTTACAAATTATTATGAGGTAATTACTTGAAATTTCTCATTCGAATATTCTTAATGGGATAATTGCGATTTAGATTTCTAATCTGCAGAAGAAATCTGAATGAATTAAACATTTAATGATTTAATATAATATAATAAAAGTGCACTCTTAAATCTTTATTGAATTGGATAAAATTGAATTTGTATGACTTAGATTTTCTGAACCGTATTAAATTTTAGGACACTCAGAGATAAAGAAATATTTCTATGTTAGAAAAGGTTTTGTAAAATTTCTCGATACAGTTTTCTTAAAGAGATAATTGTGGTTTGTTAGTTTAGTCAATATAAAATATTTGAAAGAAATAAAAATTTAGTGATTGAATCTGGTATAATAAAGAACACATAAAGCTTATTAAATGAGAAACAGCAATACTAATTGAACTTTTTTAATTCAAATTTCTCAAAACCGCATTTAATTTCATGATATTCAGGTTTTGAGATTAAAAAAATTATTTGAAATTTTTTATTAGAATATTCTTAAAGGAATAATTCCGATTTAGATTTTCAATCTGTAGAGGAAATTTGAATGAATTAAACATTTAATGATTTAATATAATGTAATAAAAAAATTGCGCAAGTCTATTGAATTAAATAAAATTGAATTTGTATAAATTATATTTCTCAGAACCATTACAAGTTTCGTGATACTCATATTTTGAGATAAACAATTCTTTACAAATTCTTATGAAGAAATTATTTGAAATTTTTATTTAGAATATTCTTAAAAGGATAATTCGATTTAGATGTTTGATCTATAGAAAAAATTTGAATGAATTGAACACATAATGATTTAATATGTTATAATCAAAGCTTAACCCCGTCCCGCCCCCATCATGGGGCATCCGGAGAATTAATATGTTATAATAAAAAAAATATAAATCTTTATTGAATTAGATAAAATTGAGTATGTATTAATTTAATTTCTCGGAAACATATTAAATTTCGTGATTCACAGAGATATTTTTAAGGTAGAAAGGGAGAATTGCTTAAAATTCCTCAATGGAATCTTCTTAACATTAGATTGCTCAAGGAAGTCATTTTGACTACTTTTTAATTTCAGTTGGAAAAACAATGATGTATATATTGACACAATTTCTTAGAATTTTGTGACTTTTTGTAGAACATATAATTCTTTTTATTGTTAATATTTACTAATAACTTGTTATATAACTGTAAATAATATAAAAAATATTAAAAATTAATTTTAAACAAATTTCTTTACACATTAGTTATTCTTTCCCAATCCAGTCATTTTGACTAGTTTTTGACAATATACTAAGGTTTAGATATATACTAAGTTTCAGTCTTTCCAGTGTTAAAGAGATAATTTCGATTTTCAAGCTTATCACGAAAAAAAATGAATGGGTTAAGTTTGAACGGGTTAAAAATTTAGTGATTGAATATGAAACAAATTGAATCTGATAGGAACATATACAACTTATTACACAAGGAGAAAAAAAAATGTTTTAATTTAACCTGTTTAACTCGAATTTCTGTGACCCATGCTAAAATTCACAGCCCGCAGATTATAGGTTATACAATTACATCAATATAACCTGAAATTTACTAGAAAACACAGGCTTTTATTTTTTAAAAAAAGATTTTTTTTTCATCGATTTCAAATGTACACTGTAAAAAATTTCGAGCTATGCGGCACCAAATATTGGCATCCATTTGCTGGCTACATAAAGTCGTGCTCAGTTTTACTATATATTGGTGCTTTCACTAGTTCCAAACAACGAGAGAAGGTTGCACCAAAAATCGGAATTTTGAAAGAGCCTAAAAGCGGCGAAAGGTTGCACCAAAAATAAGTGTTTTGAAGGGAACTAAAAAGCGAGGAAGGTTGCACCATTATTAAATATTTTTAAAGCGGCGAAAAGCAGATAAAGTTAGCATCATTAATAAATATTTATTGAAAAAAGAGGATATAATTTAAATCAAATTATAATTAAATTATTTAAATCTATAAAAATTAATAAAACTATTTTTATTTTAGATGTGTTATGTAATATTAATATATATATTGATTCCTTAATGCAATGTAAATTAATTTGATGACATTAAAATTTTGAGACATTGTAGTATAGACAAGTCTCACGTT